>NC_140079.1:45781932-46284387 GCF_964194135.1 Talpa europaea | reverse complement strand
ATTTTACTGTATGGAATATTTTCAGACCCTGGTTGATAGCAGGTGACTGAAACTACGTAGGGGAAGACTACTGTGGGGTCTTTCCAGATGTGATTAAGTGAAACATCTTGAGATGTTTCCAGATTAGGGTAGGCCTGAAGTCCAGTTACAGATGTCCCTACAAGAAAAGAGGAAGGTAAACCGACAGAGAAAGGAAGGCCATGTGGAGATGGAGGCAAAAATTGGGGTGATGTGTCTCCAAGCCAAGGAACTCCAGGATCACCAGCAACTGCCAGAAGCCAGGAGGGAGGCCTGGGATGGATTCTCCCTCAGGACCTCCAGAAGGAGCCAGCCACCGCCCCCACCCCCCACCCCCATCTTGATCTCAGATTTCTGGCCTTGAAGATTTGTGAGAAAATCACTTCCTATTGTTTAAAGCTTCCTGCTTGGTGGTGGTTTGTGATGGCAGCCCCAAGTCACTCATACCCAGGGGCAGGAGCCAGCTGAGTCTGGGGGAGCTGGGTCTCTGCACCTGGGCCCTGTGCTGAGTGTGGTGGGAATACCCCACACAGGCTCCCCAGACCTGGCAGGGAGCAAGCTGTACCCAGAAATAGCCAGGGTAGAGCAAGATAAAAGTAGTCAGATAGGCACAGCCGTTATCATCATCACCATTATTATTAAAATCATTAAGAGTCATTATCAACTCCTGCAAAATGAGGGGGCTTGTTATCCCCCACTCCAGCCCATCTCTATTCCCCACCCCATTTAATGGAACCCCTTTCTTCTGCCTGGACTGGAGTTGTCAGATAAAACACAGGAACAGGGCCTCCCTGGTGGCGCAGCGGTTGAGCGCTGGGTTGCGAAGCTGCTCGCAGCCTCTGCAGCGCCGGTTCCATCCCAGGTCACCGGGTGAGGGTCCCACATGGCGTGCAGACCTCTCCTGCCGCCCGCTGCTCCCCTCAGCAGTGTGCTTCCTTACTCTGCCTGTTCTGCTCTCCACTCTGGCTCTGGTGAATTCTCTCACCCTCCTGCGCTTCTGACTGTACCCAGTGCTTGTATGAATAAATAAATAAATCTTAAAAAAAAAAAACAACAACACAGGAACACCGGAGTGAGTGACGTTTTCCGATGTGCATGTCCCTGAGTTACTGCTTTCTCCATCCTTCTTAGCTGAGCTTTGTGGTTGTTTTTACAAATACCCATTTCATTTTTGAATAGCAAACTTAACTGTACAAACACTGCAAAGGGGCTATGGAGAGTGCCCATGCCCCCTGCTCAGCTGTCCCCAACATTAAAATCTACAGGATCACCACCAAGAGAGAGAACCACATGATCAGAGGGTTGGAACTTCCAGTCTCATCCCTGACCTTCAGAGAAGTCCTGGCGATTAAACTCCTTGCCCATGTCAAGGAGTTCACTGTGTCAATGTAATGAAGCTGCCAATAAAACCCAAAAGGAGAGTTCAGAGTCCCTCTGGCTGGTGACCATGTGGGGATTTGAGAGAATGGAGGTCCGGGACCTCTGCACCCTTGCCCTGTGCCTCTCCCATCCATCTGTTCCTGAGTTCTAGGGTTTATAATAACTGGTGATCTACTGAGCAAATGCATTCACTGAGTTCTGTGAGTTGTTCTGGCAAATTAATCAAACCCAAGGAGCGGGTCCTGGGAACCTCTAAATTGTAGCAGGATGGTCAGAAGCACAGGTGACAGTCTGGGCTTATGGTTGACATCCGAAGTAGAGGGCAGTCCTGGGAGACTGAGCCCTTAACCTGTGGAATCCGTTGCTATCTTCTGGTAGTGTCAGAAATTAGTGGAATTCTCAGTCTCCCTACTATTGTCCAAGAATTGCATGTTGGTGTGGGAAAGCCACATTGCAGTGGGGTTTGGGAGCCCCTTTCTTACCCCATACCAGAAACAAGATGTTTGTGTGGCCCATCACTGTGATGCTATCGCTGTGCTTTATGACTGGGGACACCAAATGAACATCCCCCAAACATCTTCAGGAAACGAAGGGAGTTTTTGTCCCTTGAAAATAAGACAATGATAACTCACACCAGGTTTTAGACCAAGGTCCAGGATGTGCTGTGGACAGATTTTCGTGGGAGAAAGTGGATGTAGAAGAACTTCCAACCAAGGTGCCTGGAGCCCTGACATGGTGCTCTTACCTTGTCCCCTCAGTTTCCGGATGGGGACATGTTACAGTCTTAGCCAAGTGATGAGAGAGGCACCGCTTCTGAGATGTGGCCCTGAAGCTTCTCTGCCTTGCAGCCTAAACATTGACTGAGACACTTTCACATTCAGGATTGTTTTGATCAGCACAGCGACTGCATGAGGTTATCCCAGTTAGCCCAAGGAGCATAGAGGCTCAGAGAGGCCGAGACGCCTTCCAAAGACACCTACCACATAACAACTGGGGTCGGCTGACACCCACCAGACCCACCCCTTATTGCAAGAAAGAGGCTCTGTGATTAAGTTGCCTCCTCATGGAATATGTTCTCAAAGGTTGAGGTGCATGCAGGCCAGGTGAGACCTGGTTTACAGAGGCCTGAAGCAGGATTTTCCAACCTCGACACTGCTGACATTTAAGGGGCTGGATCATTTGCTGGGGTGAGTGCAGTCCGGTGTGTTGAAGGATACTGAGCAGTATCCTTGGTTCTCTCAGTTGCAACAACCAAGAATGTCTTCACATTTTCCTGGGGTGGCGGGGGAGGGGGACAATCTTCCATTTAACTATAAAGGCAGAGCTGTGATTTACATTTCCAGCAAACTCCAGGTTTCTCCTGGGTAGTCTGTCCCCTCCTCAACTCTGGAAAGGAAACCTCCCTCCACTGTTCCTATCCAGCATGGAAGATTTTTTGCAATTTAATAAGAAAAGTCTGCACTCCCCCAACCCAGGGGAGTCTCTGCTCAGCGATCTGTACTGTTTACCTCAAACAATGACTTATGAGGTGCAGAAGGCCCAGCCCATCCCGGTATGTACATAGCAAGGAAAACCAGAGGAGCAGTGGGCTCTCACAGCCTGACTCATGCATGTTGAGCCAGAGTGTGACCCAGGCCTGGCTCAGGCCTGCGACCTCACCTGTGCCTGCAGGCGGGGTGGTCCCACTGAGGAAAGACTGGCCTGTGGATCCGACTTGGCATTGGGCTTGCTCACACTCCCAGGGTGGGAAGGAACAAGGGACCCATGATGGCATTGCACCTGGGAGCCCTGACTGCTCATAGGAGTCAATGGGGTCCCTTGGCAGGGACCCCAGGCTGGAGGGGAAGGGGTGAAGTCCTAGATATGTGCTTCTGGTTCTGTGCTTCATTTTTGATTTTAACTTTTTGTATTGAGCTGAAATTCATAGACCACAAATTCACCTGTGTTTGTTGGTTTGGGCTGCTATAGCAAACTCCCGGATATAGGGAGGCTTAAACAGAACTTTAGTTCTGAGTGCAAACTGGTCCAACCACTATGGAGAGCTGTGTGGAGATTTCTTGACCTACTAAACATAGAGCTTCCATATGATCCAGCAATTCCACTCCTAGGTATTTACCCAAAGGACACAGAAACATCAATTCCAAAGAGCACCTGCACACCTATGTTTATAGCAGCACTATTTACAATAGCTAAGCTTTGGAAACAACCCAAATGCCCAAAAATAGATGACTGGATCAAGAAGATGTGGTACATATATACCATGGAATATTACTCAGCATTCAAAAAAGATAAACACATGCAATTTGCAGCAACATGGATGGCGCTGGAAGGGATCATGCTCAGCGAAATAAGCCAGAAAGAAAAAAGAAAAATACTGGATGGTCTCACTCATAGCAGGAATCTAGAAAACTTAAGTAAGGGACCAGGAAAATGAATAACTATAAGAAAGTGAAAATCAAAATCAACAAAAAACTATGAACCAGAGACACTTTTTGGGGGGTGGGGGGCGGGAGGGGAGGGATTGGGGTCAGAATGGGGGGGTTGCAATTGTATGGAGAATATAAAAATAAAATTTATTATAAAAAAAAAAAGAAAATTAGATTTAGTTCAGAAAAAAAAAAAACAAACAAACCAGAACTTTAGTTCTGGAGGCTGGAAGTCCAAGATCAAGGTTACTGATAATTCAGTCCCGGTTGGGGCCCCTTTCTGATTCCTAGAACTGGCTTCTCAATGTGTATTCACCTGGCAGAAGGGATGTGGGAGCTCTCTGGGTTCTCTTTTATAAGGACACTGATCCCATTAATGGGGGCCGCGTCTTCATGACCTAATCACCCTCCCAAAGACCCCATCTTCTAATACCATCATTTTGGGCATTTGAATGGGGGGAAGGGGAGACTCAATAAACAGTCTATTTCATACCCATTCACCATTTTAAAGTGACATTTAGCCATTCACCATGTTGTACAACCACCACCTATATCTACATCCTGAACATTCCATCACCCCAAAAGGAGACTCTGTACCCATGAGCAGTCCCTCTCCATTCCTCTACTCCAGCCCCTGACAACCATTCATCAGCTTTCGGTCTGGATCTGCCTGTACTAGACATTTCCTATCAATGGATCTCATACTGTGTGGCCTTTTGTGTCTGGCCTGTCTCACTCAGCATCGTCTTTTTGAGGACCATCACGCTGTAGTGTGTGAGGGCTTCACTCCTTTTTATGGCTGAGTGATATTCCACTGTTTATCCATGTGCTGGTTGCTGGACTTTTTGTTTGTTTTTTGATGATTGTGAATAGTGCTGCTTTGAATAAGTCTGTACAAGTATTTGAACACCTGTTTTCAATTTTTTGAGGTCTACGCTTTGGAGTGGAATTGTTGGGCCATGTGGTAATTCTATGTTTAACCTTTTGAGGAACTGCCCAAGTAGTTTCCACAGCATCTGCACCATTTTACGTTCTCACCAGCCCCTGGCACCCACCATCTTACTTTCTGTCTCTAAGAATGTGACTCCTCTAGAGACCTCATACAAGTGGAATCACATAGTATTTTTCCTTTTGTGACTGGCTTATTTCACTCAGCATCAAGTCCTCAAGATTCGTCCATGTTGGCTCCTGTGTCATAATTTCCTTCCTTTCTAAGACTGACAGACCACATTAGTTTGTGTATCTATCTGTTGATGGATATCTGGATTGTTTCCACTATCCAGAATAATTTTTTAAAAGATTTATTTATTTATACATACAAAAACTGGGGTACAGGCCAGAGGTGTGGGGTGTGAGAGGATTCACCAGAGACAGAGTGGGGAACAGAACAGGCAGACTGACTGAAATACACTGCTGAGGGGAGCAGCGGGTGAGTCAGGAGAGGTCTGCTGCACCATGTGGGTAGCTCCCTGGCCGGGGATCGAACTCATGCTGAAGAGGCTGCAGATAACTTCAAAGGTTACATCTTAACCCTTTGTGCCACCGGGGAGACCCAGCAGCAGAATTTTTTAAAATTAAACAATTGCGGTAAAAGGCACATAACATGGGGCCGGTTGAGCGCTGGGTTGCGAAGCTGCTGGCAGCCTCTGCAGTGCTGGTTTGATCCCCTGCCGCCGGGCAAGGGTCCCACATGGCACACAGACCTCTCCTGCCGCCTGCTGCTCCCCTTAGCAGTGTACTTCGTCATTCTGCCTGTTCTGCTCCCCGCTCTGGCTCTGGTGAATTCTCTCACCCTCCCGAGCTTCTGACTGTACCCAGTGCTTGTGTAAATAAATAAATCTTTAGGGCCTCCCCGGTGGCGCAGTGGTTGAGCGCTGGGTTGCGAAGCTGCCTGCGGCCTCTGCAGCAACGGTTCAATACCCAGCTGCTCCCCGGCCACTGGAGGAGGGTCCCGCATGGTGCACAGGCCTCTCCTGCTGCCCGCTGCTCCCCTCAGCAGTGTACTTCGGTCCTTCTGCCTGCTCTGCTCCCTGCTCTGGCTCTGGTGAATTCTCTCACCCTCCCGTGCTTCTGACTGTACCCAGTGCTTGTATAAACAAAACAAATAAAGTCAATCATTCAATCTACATTTATTTAAAAAAAAATAAATCTTTAAAAAAAAAAAAAGGCACATAACATAAAATTTATTTCTACCCTCCTCTGATTAGGTTGGCCCACCTAGGATGATATTCCTTTTGATAAACTCAAAATCAAATGCTTTGGGAGCTCCATCGCATCTCCATATAATGTGACCTAAACAAGGGCGTGATATCCCAATGTATTCACCAGTCCCGCCCACACAGCCCTTTGTCCTTGAGTCAAGAATGGTGAACATTCATGTTGAAAGCTCTCTGTCCCCAGGCACAGAGGGACATCTGTTCACTTTTGAGGAATTTCAGGAGCAAATAGTCATTGGTTTTTGACCTCTTTGGGTCCAAAGCAGGCTTCTTGGTTTTCGGAGGGGTTGGCCAAGGATGGTTGGACCTTTGACCAATGGATAGATTTGTGGTGACAAAAGGTCTCACTGCTGACAAACCAGAACTGTGTCCCCATGACTCACCATGTCCTGGGCACCCAGAGGCTGTGTACTAAAGGCTGTGTGTGTGTGTGTGTGTGTGTGTGTGTGTGTGTGTGTGTGTGAACACCTCATGCCGATGAGTGCTGAGTCATGGGAAGCTGGCGGGCAGCAGGGATGTCACCTTTGCAGCTTGTCAGCTCCTTCAAGGAGACTCACTCTGTATTATCCAGTTTGCGGATCTTGTGCAAATTGTGGGCCTCCAATTCCATACTTGCCAAGTGGGGCTTAGGGAGGAGTTGGGAGGGGCTGCCAGTGAAAGGCTTTGTTTAGGGGCCACTCCCTCATGGTGGCCACCATAGTGCACAACAGCTCTTCCAGGGTAGGGAGGTGGCTCTGGGAGCCCAGGTTCTTCCAGAACCCCCTCTAGCACTATCCACCCATCCACACTTGCAGGGTTGGACAAAGCCTTGCTCCTCCTCTGTGGAATCCCTCTGCCCACCCTCCACCCATCTGGGGTGAACCAAATGTTTTTCCTTCCCGGATAAAACAGGGGTTACCTGGGGCCCAGGCTGGTGGGGCTACAAGCACCTGTATCCACATAGGGGAAGATCCTTGAAGCCTCCTTCTTGAACCTCCACCTGGAATACCCTCCCACCTCCTGTCTGCCCTCTAAGCAAGCAGGAGGGGTGGTATCTGCAGCGTTGCTACCCATTTATACATACATTTAGCCCTCAATAAATGCTTGTTCGAGACTTTCAAGTGAAGGTAGAACTTGTGTGCAGCCGAGTACATTCATCTGAAGTGTACGCTCTGTACATCTTGCTAATGTGACCACCCCACAGATCAGGACAGGGGGACAGCTAGCATCCCCCAAGTCCACTAGAGAAAGAAACTGGGCCTCAGACCTTTGTCACTTGAGGTGGGTTTTACCCACTGTTTATTTCACCCACGTGCAATCAAAGTTATTCCCTCTTTCATGTCTGCCTTTGCTTAGCCTCATGCCCTTGGAGATCTCCCACATCCTGTGTGTAGCAGGCCTGTGTTCTTTTTTCATGGGTGTATAATATTTTGTTGAGTGAATATATACCACAGTTCATTCATCGAAGACATTTAGGTTTGGGATGTTTCCTTCATTTTTTTTTTCATTGTGAAAAATGTGGCACATTTCTTCTGAGCAGAGAATGGACTTATTTCTTTAGGGATGGGCCTGCTGGATCCTAACTTCTGCAGATACAATCATGTGTTGATTAATGACAGGATCCATTCTGAGAAATTTACTGTTAGATTTTATCATTGTGAACATGTTGGCATTTAGTTACACAATCTGGTGCAGTTGGGACCATCGTCGCAGAGGTGGTCCGTTGTTGACTGAAAAGTCATGTGGTGCATGAGTGTATTTGAGAGCCTCACCACTCTCTTTGGGACCAGACTTGGGGACAGCAGTCAGGTGGGTGAATAAGGTTTAGTCAGTGAAGTGACACCTCCTTGCCACGTCTGAACTGAGAGCAGTTGTCACTCGTCTACACACTTCTCAGGTCCTGATTCTAACAATCCTTCTGGTGGGGGTAGGGAAATGGTGGTCTTTAAGGAAATTATTGAAAATTTTGAATGTGGACAAATCTGTCTTTTGGTTCTCTGTGACTTTCCCGAGGCAACTGACCACCCCTCTCAGCATCTTGGGTTTCATTTTCTGTAAAATGGGAAAGGTGTTGGGGTATGGGGGAACCCCCAAAGGTGATAGGAGGATTAAGGACACTCAGACAAAAAGTGGCTACAAAATCCTGGTTTACTAAGGGCCACCACAGACGTTCCTGGGTGTCTGCTGGTCATGACACTTGGAGCAGCCCTTTCCAAGGAAGATTTGTGACTGTTTATAAGAACTTGACAGCATATTTCAAATAGGCACTTGGCTTCCACACTGAGATCCACATGCCCCTTATCACTTTGGTGGAGGAGTCAGGGATCTCAGCCAGACACTTTCCCTCCTCAGTTTCTTTGCTGCCAGAGCTCAGAGCCTCAGCAGCTGGAGGAGGCCCCTGGGTTTGCTTCCAGTTGCATCAACTCTGTTACGTAAGTCCTGAGTCGAATTTCAGAAAACTCCCTGTTTTTTCCCCCTCCAGAAGATTTTCCAGTGTCATTCACACACCCAGTCATGGGGGGAGCAGTTGTTTACACATCTTGATCAGAACATCAAGTTTGGAGGCCAGAGCAACAGTGGTGTGAGCACTTTTAATGGTGGAAAAACAAATGTGATTTGAGAGGAAAAAAACGAGTAGAGGAGGAGGAGAGGAAAAATGAAACAGAAAACAACTCTCAAGGCTGGAACTTTGAGGCATGGCCTGACTGTATGATTTCTGACAACTTGAGGAAGAATGTTCTGGAATATTCTAGGAGACTCCTTGTGCTCCTGGCAGGCTGATGTGCCCCTCACCCCCACACCTCATCCCTTCTGGCCACTCTGGACGTGAGAGGAGGACAAATGGCTGCTTCTTTTCAGGGCTGAAGGCATGTGTCCCCAGGCACTTAAAAATAGCCACACATTTATTGCAGACCTAAGTCTAACAATCAGGTTTTTCTTAAGACGAAAAAACTTTTCCACCAAAAGGGCAGTTTTTGGAAATATGTGTAGTACGAGGGAGTTTTTCCATTTTTTTTTTTCCAGGAGTTGAGAATGTGTGTGTGTGCGTGTGCATGTGTGTGTCTGTGTCTCTGTGTGTGTATTCGGGTGTTTGAGGCCACAGGGCTAAGAAAAGGGAGGAGAAAACTAACACATGTTGAAGACTAACTGTGTACCATCCCCTGAGAGGTGCCCTCTTGGTCTTTGGGCCTCAGAGAACCAGCAGTATTTCTATCACTTTATAAGGAGATGGGGAAACTGAGGCACAATTGATCTTCAGCTGACCCATGAGTTGGACTGTCTGATTTTGCAGTCTCTGATCCTGACCCAGGCTTGATTCCCAGTCTGAGCCTTGGAGAGATCCCATCCCCAGATCCCATCCCCCACCCCTTGCAGAAACCGAAGGCAAACAGCTAGCACATTTCTCTACAATGAAGTGTCTACCACTTTCATCCCAGGATATCAAAAAATACAAAATCACTCCCCCAGACAGTTGTTTGGAGCTAGAGCCTAGCCCTAGCTCAAATTGCTTCCCTTTTCTGAACCTCAGCTTTGTCCCATCTGAGAAATGGGTATCCTTTCATGTACTAGCTGGATTTGTGATCCTCTATGCCTCCCAACATGCAAAAACAAGGAGTGGAATTCAACAGATTGGTGAGTCCACCCGAGAAGAGGCTTTTCCCCACCTCCACAGTGTGAACATGTAGCACCACTGTGGTGTTGTGGGAGAAGCTGGGATGCCATGTGACTCGGGATCCTGGGCCACCTGCTATGGCTTTAGGTTTCTGCCTTGCCACAAGGACCCACAGTCACAAAGAGACCAGGCTGCCAGATCCAGCAAATAAAACACAAGGTGCCCAGCTAAGTTTGAATTTCAGATAAACAATACATTTTTAAAAGCAAATGTGAAACAAATACTGCACAAGGTGGGAATGCTTCCTGCACAAAAAAAAAGGTAAAATAACTTAATTGACTTTTAGGTTCTAAAAATGTCATTCTTCCGGTGATAAGAAAAAAAAAATTAAGTGTATTTTTTGAGAACTTTTTTTCCTGAGTTTTTAAGAAATAAAGATGTTTTTGTGGGCCTCCAAAAGCCCAGGATCCTGGGAGTCCTGCCCCAATACATCAAGGGGCCATGGGGCTGAGGCCATATCCTAGGGCTTCCTTCTGTGGCATTGCCTGCTCTCCCCTAGTGTGCTGGCCCAGACCTGAGTTCTGGGAAATATTGAGGGGGAGAAGGAGCCCTGTTCAGGCCCGACTGCCCCTCACAGAGAAGCTTCCGGCCCTGTGTGCTCCTTTTGAATGTGAGGAAGCATGAGTCAGACCTTGGTGGCCGGGAGGCAGGACTGGGTGAGGTGTTCTTTCACGGGGCTACCCTGTAAGCTCTCTTCTTTGCTCACTAGCTTTCCGGTGTCCTGGGGTTGAGGACAAATTTAGATCTTTTGTCATCTGATCAAAATGGACCTTCAAAGATTTCTCAAGGCTTTAGCAAAGTCTTTGTCACCAGATCTTCCTGGAGGAACCCATGGTGAATTGGAAACATCTTGGTGGTTCAGGCTGAAGTGACAGTTTTGTTGAACCGAATCAGGTGGGTCAGATTCTTGGGGCCCGAGATGTCCAGAGTTGCCTTTGATTTCTGCCTGACGTGAGACTCAACTGTCACAAAGGCTGGTTGCCAGATTTAACAAATAAAATGCAGGACATTCCATTAAATTTAAATTTCAGATCAACAGCAACAATACAATGTTTAAGTACATGCCAAATTTTACATGGAAGGGGATATGTTTATACTAACATACTATCATTGTTTTCTGAAATTGAAATGTAATGGGGTGCGGTGGGTTTTACCTGGCAACCATGCATCGAGGACAAAAACTCAAAGTGACCCCGGGGTGGGGGACCCATCCTTCTCGCTTCAGGTCCTAGTGGTGGCCAGACCCTGCTGGGGGCTTCCCCTATGTCATTTCTGTAAATCATCACCAATGTCACTGCAGATGAGGAAGTCAACAATGGAGAGAAATCAGTGCAGTGTGAAGATCTTTCTGGGGGGCAGCCACAAGGGTGCAGTGGACAGTCATTGTGTCCACAGACACATGGAGAATTCAAGCTTCATTCTACAAGGATCAAAATGGGGCAGGATTCCTCAAAAAGTTAAATAGAATTACTGTATGATGTAGTGATTGTTCCTGGAATCTACACACAAAAAATTGAATACAGATGTTCAGGCAAATCCCCATACTCAGGTCCATGGCAGTATTACTCAGTTGCCAAAAACTGGAAACAACTCAAATGTCCATCAGCAGATGGATGGTCTGTTGGCCCACATGGTGGAGTATCACTCGGCCATGAAAAAGAGTGAGGCTCTGACACACGCTCCAGCATGGGTGAACCCCAATAGCATGATGCTGAGTGAGAGAAGCCAGATGCAAAAGGCCACATAGTGTGCGATTCATTTATATAAAAGGCCCAGAACTGGCAAATCCACAGACAGAAAGCAGATTGGGGGTTGTCAGGGATTAGGGCAGGGGGATGGTTAATGACTGCTCTTGGGGATAGGGTTTTCTTTTGGGGTGATGGGATGTCCTGGAAGTAGATAGAGGTGGTATTTGCACAACTTGATGAATGTGCCAGATGCCCCTGAATTGCATACTTGAAAATAATTAGAATGATAAATTTTATTTTATGTGTATTTTACCACAGTTAAAAAAATCAGGCAGGGCTGCCTAGGAGGATACTTGGGTGATCTTCTTGCCCACAGGGAAGAGTTAAGAGCAGGGAGCAGCAGCCCTTTTTCATGCGATAGCTGTTGCCAGGATCTGTGAGGGTGCAATTCTGATGTCAGATCCTGCTGAGACCTGGAAATAGGGACCACTGACATGCCCCCTTTACAGAATGGAAAGCCCCTCCCAGGGGCTTACTGGGGCCAGCTGGGATCCCAATCCAGGCTTGTGTGATCCACAAGTGCAGGGAGTCGGTCTAGGGAAATACCGGAGGTGCTCGGTGGCTGGGGAGTGGGCCCCCAGGAGAGCCACCATGGAACCAACTCCTGCTTGGGGTCTGCCTACAGCCCTCGACAGGCAGTCGGACCCCCAGCACAGACCCTGAGTACAGGAGCCAAGCAATGAGCAGAACTCAAATCAAACAATGAGGAGACTTTTGGTTAAGAGCTGGGTTCCTAGCCTGGGGGAGGGGCTTCATGGTCTAAGCCTCAGGGTACCCTCTGCACTGGGTCAGAGGAGCATTGGCAGATGGCGCTGCTGTACGGGGGCTGGCGTGGAATTGAACCCAACCCCCAAGGCCCCTGATCCCTTTGACACCCCAACAAGGCTAAGAAATTCTCTTCCAGTGGGGTCCAGGGAAGCTGCTCATTTCTTTAGTTGGGAAACTGGAAGAGCAGAGGGAATGGGGGCTGGCTCTGGCATGAGCAGGGCAGAAGTCAACTCGCCCTGCTGACAGAGGGAACAAGAAGCAAGCACCGCAGCGCTCCCAATGGGCTTAGCGACAATCGCTCGATTGATCCGTCAGGCATCAACGGTAGTTTCCAAGTTTAGAGAAATTGAGGTAGGGGACCTAGTCATCTTGCTTTTGGAATATAGTGTTTCCCTGCTCAGGCAGAGCTGTGCAGAAATGCACCAAATCCCATGGAAGAGACGTCCTGAGAGGGAGAGACATGGAGAGGGAAAGACGATGAGAAAGATGGAGAAAGAGACGAAAAAGAGGTGGGGGGGGGAGGGGAAGAGAGAGAGAGACCTAGAGAGAGAGGAATAGAAAGAGGGGTCTGCCTCAGCAGTGTATTTCTTCAGTCTGCCTGTTCTGTTCCCCGCTCTGTGTCTGGTGAATCCTCTCACCCTCCTGCGCCTCTGACCTGTACCCTGGTTCTTGTATAAATGAAAAAAAGAAAAAAGAAAAAAGAAAAAAAAAGAAAGGGGTCTGGAGGTTGGTTGTTGGAATTTGAAGCTACTTTGGCAGTAAAGCCCCTGATGGGATTAAAACATGCACTTGACAGATGAGGAGACCAGGGCCCGGAGCAGTGAGTGCCTCTATTTGCCATCAACCAGGCCCCAGAGAGCTGCCCTGGTCCCCCCAATCCCCCCACAGATGCCGCCCCTCCCCCATTCACTCTCACTAGTCCCCCCAGCCCATAATGGGGCCAATCATACAGAGCCGGTAGGGGAGACAGCAACTTCTGGAAAGAGCCTTACAGTCCAGGTGCAGGGGGGCAGCACTAATTGTGGCAATCATGGCAACGCTTGGGGTACAAAGGCTGCCTTCAGGGGAGCTTGGGATCAGATTTCTGGAGGGAAGAATTTCTTTCATTTCCCGGAGTCCTGGTGGGGATCTGTCCTAATAGCAGAAGAAAACATGCCACTGGAAAGAACAGTCTCTTCTGGGTTGGGGGTGCCCCAGTCTTTACTGAGTGTATGTATGGTCAACAGCAGGCAGGGATGTTCTTGGTGTACCCCACAGCAGCCTCCCAGTTAGAATGAGTTGGGAAGCTTTTTCTCTTTAGCTTCATGAACGCTTTTGTGTTGAACTGGTATTATTTCATCCTTAAATGTTTTGGAATTTTACCAGTGATGTCATTCAGACCTGGAGATTTTTTGCAGGAGGGTTTCATACTGCCGGTGTCTTACACAGATACAGGACTGTCCCTGTCATCTATTCTTCCTAAGGGTACTTTGGCAATTTGTGTCTTTCAAGGAATGTGTCCATTTCATCTGAGCCATGAATAGGTTGGCGTCTGATTGCTTATAATGTGCCCTTGGATATCTTTTAATATGTGTAGGCTCTGTGTGGGGGTCACCTCTTTCCTTCCTGATGTTGGTCATTTGTGTCTTTCTCTTTTCCTGATTCATGTGACTCAGCCCAGGAGCAGATGCCCTAAGCCCTGGCACTGGGTATACCCCAGAATGCGGGCGTTGTTCTCACTGTTGAGGGCAATGATGGAAGGTAACCCTCGTCCTGCTCAGAGCAGAAAACCTGTCCAGGAAAGGGCCTGACTTCTCCTAATGCCCGAAGTTTAACTTCTAAGGGTAGAACAGGAAGACTTTCTTTCAAACCTTCATTACTATTCATCAGGGGGGCAAGGCAGGTGGGCCATTCAGAGGCAAATTCAAGGCTCTCCATGTTCAGTTCATGGAAGGGAGTTCACAGCGTGGTCTTGGACCTCTGTGACTCTATGCCAGCCGAGACTGATTTGAGGGTGAAATGATGTCACATAGGGAGCTGCCTGGCCCAGGGAAATAAGGCCCTGGGGAAATGAGAGTGATGAGTGGACACTACACAGCCTGGCGGAATACCACCACCGCAGCATCGCTTCTGTGTTTAGCACTTACAACAATGGCCGAGCTTTTGCTAATCCCACTTCACAGATGGTGAAACTGAGGCCCAGGGTTGGGTGGCAGAGCCAGAATTTGACCCCTGGCCATTCACCCCTCCGCCTGTATTCCCTGCCAGGCACAGCCAAAATCAGAGCTCCGCGGAGTTCCCCTTCCCGGATAGCACCCGGAGGCTGCATTCTTTGTTGAAGAAAAGTGATTTAAAGCAGGAACACCCACGGTGTCCCCGGCTCTGTATGCATTCTGCAAGCCAGGCAGCCGATCTGAGCTTGGCTGCTGTTTTTCCCAACCTAGGAACCCAGGGACCGGGTTTGGCCTGCTCTCGGCCCCAAACCACCTGCTCTGCCCAGCGTCCAGTCGGCCTGCGAGCGAGTGAGCGAGAGGGGGGACCCTCCGCTGTCTTTATATACCGGGGTTATTTTTAACCCGGCCTTCCAGCACATTACGAAGCTTCCTCTCTCCGACGGCAGGAAGCCCTACTTGGCCGTGTTTCCTGCTAACACGCGGCCTGGAGATTGCTGAGAACAACAGGTCCAAGACTTCTCGGCTCCGGGGGAAAAATCTGGCCCCCTTTCAAAGTCCTGACAGAAAACCTTCCAGGACTCTGCTCTCGCGCCAGTCTGAGACAACCCCCTCAGGACGCTGACAATCCCTTGAAACGGTGTTCAGTGCTCCCAGGCAGGGGCCCTGACTCCATAGTCTCTTCCTAAGGAGGAAAAAGTGTGTCCATTCCCCTCCACTGGGTCATCAAATGTTTGTACCGATGGATTTTTTAATATTTCTTTTTAAATTTTTATCCATGTAATTTCATGAAGGTGAAATTCACATGCCATAAAATTAACTGTTATAAAGTGCAAAAAGCAGCATCTAGTACGTACAAATTGTACAACTACCACCTCTTTCTAGTTCTAGAACATTCCATTACCCCAAATGGAAACCCCCTCCCCGTGAGAATTTAATCCCCTCCCCCAGCCCCTAACAACGACTCATGTGCTTTATGTCTGGATTTGCTTGTTCTGGATGTTTCATATCCATGGATCACACCTCGTGTGGCCCTTTGTGCCTGGTCTCTCACTCAGCATCATTTTCAGGCTCATCCACGTTGCAATGTGTCAGGGCTTCACGCCTTTTCATGGATGAGTGATACTCCCCTGTGTGATGGGCCACATTTTGAGTATCCATTCATATGTTGATGAATGGACTTTTTTTTTTAAAGATTTATTTATTTATGTATACAAGAGCTGGGGTAAAGGCCAGAAATGGAGGGGGGGAGAAGATTCACCAGAGACAGAGTGGGGAGCAGAACAGGTGGACTGACTGAAGTACACTGCTGAGGGGAGCAGCGGGCGAGACAGGAGAGGTCTGCTGCGCCATGTGGGTTGCTCCCTGGCCGGCCAGGAATCGAACTCATGCTGCAGAGACTGTGGATTGCTTCGTAGTGTGGTGCTTAACCCCTTACGCCACCAGGGAGGTCCCTGGACTTTGTTTTTTGACATAATTTTAAGACTTGGGTTTGGGAGAAATTATTTTCTTCTTGGGTAAGTGGCCATTGGCAGCACAACAGTTCACCTCCATGCTGTCTGTGTTTTGGCAGGAGGTGCCGAGGTTGGGGCCAGTGAACCAGAGGCATCTCTATATTGGTCTTCTATGAGCAAACATAGTCGCCCAAAGGCAGTGGGTGTGCAGAGAAGCCTGACCAGGTTTAAATCCAGCCTCTGTCACTCACTGACCATGGGACACTGGACAGAGCTCCTTGGTCCTCTTAGAGCCTGAAACCCTTCCTGCTTTGAAATGGGCCCAACGTCCACAGGAACTTGGCACACAGGAAAAGACACTTGCAAATGGGAAACTAAGGCTTGGAGAGTGTATGTGACTTGCTCAGGTATCAAGGGTATGAGATGAATGGACATGCAGCTCCAGCCTAGTCCTGCGTGCAGCCTCCTCTTCTGTTCCTCTGGCCCCTTTTTGGGTTATAAGCCCTTAGAGAAGCCACTGTCCCCTCCCTGGTCCCTCTGACATTGCTTCCTGGGGACACCCTCCCATGGAACATCTTGTCATCCTTGTCCAAAGACTTTTGCTTGAGTTAGTGGTTCTCACCTTGGGCAGTTCTCACCTTTGGCACAATCTAGAAACATTTTGGTTACTAGAGCAGGGAGTGCTACTGACATCGAATGGGCAGAACCCATTCATCAATACCCTACAGTGTACAGGATGGTCCCCTCGAGGAGGATGATAAGGCCCAAATGTCAGCAGTGCTGGGGATGAGAAGCCTTACTTAGCATGAGAGAGAGAGAAACTGTTTGCATGTGTGTATTCTGTCTATCTGTCTATCTGTCTATCTATCTAGCTAGCTGGCATCATCTACTTATCATCTTTCTATCACGGAGAATGACCCAGTCCCTATACCAGCAATGCAAAGAAATCCTTGCCCAGTGATGCTCAAGTGTCCATAAGAGAAGGGGCAGGGGTCCTTCGTGGCTGGGGTCTGCTCTGCACTTGATCTTAGCCAAAAGGCCGAGAAGCGATATGGGGTCTGCTCTGTTCCTACCACATGACCCTCCACAACCTTGTGAGGTGGTATCTATTATTCCCAGGTGAGGAAACAAGGACCCAAAAAGGTTAGGACTTCAGGAGGTTAAGTGGAGGTCACACTGCATTCTAAGGGCAGTAGGGAGCCATGAGAGATGCTAGAGTCGGGGAGGGTCCTGATTGAGTCTGCATGTTGAGGGCATAGTTTTGGGTCTGGGGTCTGGGCCTGACTGGGGCCAGAAACCCAGAAAGAACCCATATGAGACAATTGGAAGACCCTCAGGAATGGGGTTGGGGAGGAGTGGCCCATCAAGTGGGGTTTAGGAGCACTAAGGGAGAGAGGGGGAAGGGCAGAGGTGTCGCTGTCAGCCAGGGTCAGGAGTGGGAAGTGGTTATTTTCGGGGTGGGGGGGCACTCTTGGCCTCTGCAGCTTGTCGCCAGATATACATTCTCAATATCCTTTCTAGGTCAGATGCTGTTCACTGGGGACATGGGGAAACTTCAGGTGAGGGCTGGACGTGGGGGGAGACAGAGCTGGACATATACCACTCCACCTTTGAGGTAAGCACCCGCCAGAGCGAAGGATCTCAGTGCTGGGGGCGGGGGCAGTGGTTCAGGGCAATTTGAGGCTCTGTCTGGGCACAGGAAACAAGGCCAGGCTGTGGGAGGGGAGAGTTGTTCTAGGCAGAGGGCACAGCGCAGGCAAAGACTTGGAGGTATGTATGATCTTGGCATATTTGGAAATGGGAGGAGTTGTATTGGAGGCAAATTTAGGGGAGGTGAGTCTGGATTCTGAAAGATCATAAAGCAAGTTGGAAGAGATGCTTGTGTAGGGGTGGGGGTTCAGATCCCCTCTCCTCCTTTGTGCCCCCTGCCCCCAAGCAGAGGCAGCCTTGGTCAGAACCCTATGTCAATAGGAACGAGGGGCCTTGGCTCAGGGGTAGTTTAAGAGTTGTGTCTAAATTTATATTCCAAGCAGCTTCCAAGCCTGCAGCTATTTCTTGTCACCCTATTTTGGGTTTGCTGCCCTGGACACCTAACCCTTTGTAGCCCACCCTGCCAGCTTGGCTGGTCCTGTTGCTGCCCGGGCCGAGCGTAGCTGTCTGAACCCGGGCTACTGAAGTCGCTCAGCACGCCCTTGGCTTGTGGGGTTAGGGTCCTGGGGCAGGCTCAGCTGCGTCTGGCTGGACCTAGAGGCTCTCAGTCTGGGAGAGAGAATGGGACACAGGCGTCCTGATCATTGGGGCCAGGACTGGACCAGAGCAAGAATAGGCTTGGGGAGGCCAGAGCGGGGAGCAGCAAGCTCCAAAATGGAATCTGACATGTGGAGTTGAGGTGGGGGATAGTCTCCGCAGGGGAACAGTACGCATGAAGACCTGCAATGCCCAGGCAGCCAGGGCCAGCTGGAGTGAGGGGACAGCAGGGGTCAGGTGGGAGAGCAGAGAGCTCACAAGGGAAGCCTTGCCTGGGAGCTGGGACCCTGGGCTTGGCTTGATGGGAATAGAGCCAGGTGACCTATGAAGGGGATCGAACTCAGGCCATAGTGATAGTGCTGAGATTTAACCCCTACGCAAACCAGGGAGGCCCTCGAATCAGGCTGCTTATTTGTTCAGCTTGTGAACTGAGAATGTTTTCTTTTTCATTTTAAAATTGTGCTAAAATACATATAACATTTGACACTGTCATCATTTTTAAGTGTCCAGGTAAGTAGCATTCACACTTTTTTTTTTAAATTTTTTTTAAAGATTTATTTAGTTATGCATATAAGAACTGGGGTACAGGCCAGAACTGCAGGTGGGGGCAGTGAGAGGTTTCACCAGAGAGAGTGGGGAGCAGAACAGGCGGATCTACTGAAATACACTGCTGAGGGGAGCAGTGGGTGAGACAGGAGAGGTCTGCCGCACTATGTGGGTTGCTCCCTGGCTGGGGATTGGACTTGTGCTGCAGAGGCTGCGGATAGCTTCATAGTGCTGTGCTTAACTCCTTGTGCCATCAGGGAGGCCCGGCATTCACACTGTGGGACCATCACTGCCATCCATCTCCAGAGCTTTCTCATCTTCCCAAATTGAAACTCTGTCCATGTTGACACTCACTCCCCGACTCCTGGCTCCCACCATCCTACTTTCTGTCTCTATGGATTATTTGACTCCTCTAGGGGCCTCACATAAGTGGAGTCACACATTATCTGTCCTTGTGTGTCCTGTTTATTTCAATGAGCATAATGTTCCGAGGTTCATTCAGATTGTAGCATGTGTCAGAATTTCCTTTCTTTTCAAGGCTGAGTAATATTCCCTTGATTGCACACATCATATTTTGCTTACCTATTAATCTGTTGACCAATATCTGAGTTGTGTCCACCTTTGGCTATTGTGTGTTTTCTCTTTCAAACAGCTTTATTAAGATACGGTTTACATACCATACCATTTTGCACATTTAAAATACATAATTTGGAGGCTCTTAGTAATGTCCTGTGTTTTTAATGTTTTGGTCAGTGACCAACAGCATATTCCATGCCAGTCCCAAGAGGCTATACCATCTCACCTAGGTACATGGTACGTTGTACCATCTAGGTTGATGTAATTTCATTCCACCATGTTCACACAATGCTGGAGTCACCTTAAGATGCATCACTCAGGATATATCTTGTTATTAAGGGATGTGTGACTGAATTCGCAGAGCTGTGTAGCCATAACCATACTTTTAGAACATTTTCATTAACCCCCGAAACCTGAACACTAGCCACCATCTTCCAATAAAAATGATGTTTACAATTTTTAATAGTAGGAAAAACATTAAAAGAAGAAGAATATTTTGTGACATGTGAAAGTTTTATGAAATTCAAGTTTATGTGTCCACAAATAAAGTTTTATTGGCATGTGGCCCCACCCACTCATATACAGGTGGCAATTTTCAAGCTCCATTGGCAGAGCAGAGTGGATCGGCCTGCAACATCACATGTGTTTACCATCTGGTCCTTTGTGAGAGAAGTGCTGTCCCTGCAGTTCTCTTTACTTCCGATCTAGTGGAGTTCTCCCCATTTCTCTGAGAAACCCCAATACCAGCACCCCCTTTCTCCTTTGCTGGCTCATTCTTCCCACAGTGAGTGACAGTGAGTGACATCAGCTGTGCCCCTGCCTAGGACCTGCAAACATCACTCAGGGTGGCATGTTCAGATCTCAGCCCCAATGTCCCCTTTAAAATCCCCTTACTCCAGGACTTTTCAGTCTCTGCTCCACTGAGAGATGGGGTATCCTCATTTTCTGGGGCAGAGCTGTCATGGGCACTGTGGGTTGTTGAGCAGCATCCCTGGTGTCTACTCACCAGATGCCAGAAATACCCCCCATCAGTTGAGACAACTAAGAGTGCTTCTAGATGTTACCCCGGTCCCCTGGAGGTTAAAATATCTGCCCCCCACAGGCCCCAGGTGTGGTGTGGTCAACCTTGTCTCCTCCATTGGGCAGACAAAACCCCTACCAAGGGCTAATTCTGGGATGGCCTTTTTACTCCCAGCATCTCACTGGTTCCTTACTGCCCCCCCTGTGAAGCATGATTTACTTGCTCATTGAGCAGATGACAAAACTAAGTCTCCTCGAGGGAAACCAGGAATCTGTCCTCCTGCTTTCTGCCCCTACCACCAATGGTTTCTCTGAGCAACAGAAATTATAGTCCTCAGACCCCAAAATAGTTCCTCTCCCTCCCAGGCAGTCTCTGAACACACTGATCTGTGGTTCAGACTCCAAAGCTATGGGATAAAGTAAGAGGTTCAAGTCCCACCCCCTGGATATCATAAACTTCAAAGGAGGTGAAGCAATCTTTTCCCTGATGATGAGATCATCAATGTCCATGGTGCTGAGAAACTGTCACTGGTGTCTTATGAGGAGAGTCAAAATGAGCTTCTGAATGGGGGCTGGTACGCCTTGCCTGCTATCCTGCTGGGTGAACTCAGAAGGGGTAGCCTACAGAATTTTGGGGAAAATCCTAGGACCTTTGGGTGGCACTGAGTATAGCCAATTTGCAGGAATGAATCAGAGGTCACCTCCTCCAAGAAGCCTCCAGGCATATATCCCACCTGCCTTCATCATAAAGAACCCTTTATGAATCTCTTGAGTGAGAGAAAGGTCTGAGCCTCTCTGGGTCCAGTTGGCTCCTTGCTGCCCGGTCACAGCTCTGAAGACTGGAAGTCTGAGGTCAAGGTGCCCGCAGACTGAATTCTGATGAGGACCCTCTTCCTGGTTCATGGATGGCATCTCGCTGTCTTCTCACATAGTGGAAGGGGTGAGGGAGATCACTCCACCCTCCCTTCATCGGGACACTAATCCCATTCACGAGGCTCCATCTTCATGACCTAATTACCTCCCCCCCACCTCTTAACACCACCTCTTAACACCATAACTTTGTGCCACCATAACTTTGGGGGTTAACATTTCAATGTATGAATTTTAAGGAGACACAAACCTTTAGACCATAGAAGATATCATTGGGGCAGCTGGGGAAATTTGACTGCAAAGTGTAGATTAGATAATGGTATTTCTCAATGTGAAATTTGGGGATTGTGACAGCTGTCCTAGGATGTGGTTGAATTTCCTTTTTCTTGGGAGATGCAGGCAGAAAGATTGAGGGGTCATGGAGTATGATGTCTACATTGCACTCTCACGTGGTTCAAGCCTGATATTATATTACATTGTTAGGGACTGAATATTGGTATCCTCCCTGTTGTCCCCAAGTTCGTATGTTGAAGCCCTCACCTCTGGTGCCTCAGAATCTGACTATATTTGGAGGTGGAGTCTTTTTTTTAAGTACACTGTTTACTTACTTTAGAATACACATTTTAAAAGACCATGAACAAAAGGCTGAGAAATGCATCCAAAATGAGAAACTCCAGTCTACTGATTACTCAGCTGGCAAAATGGAAATTTCAAGTTGCATAGACAGCTAATTGTGGCCTGCCTCTGGAACGACGGGTCTATAATTTTTAGTTTTGTGTGCACTGAAAGCCAGTCACCTTGACATTCAGTGCTCCATTATTCGCTGGCCACCAACCATATGATGATGTTGAAGAAGTGACGGGCACTTTCCATGATGAATGATGAAACACACTGTATTTTATTTGGATAAAGCTGTCCTGAGGCAGGGAAAAAAAGAAATCCAGGTGTCTCCTCCTCCCTGCAAGTAACAAGGATACCCGGGCACCTTTCATTCCAGAGAATCAGGTTCTTTGTTCTTATGTAATAACAGCCATCAGTTACTCTTGGTATTCGTTGCCAACATCCTTAAAGTACTTTAATGTGTCACATTCCTAGCCTTTTAAAATAAAATTTGCCTCTTAATGTCAAGAGCTCTCCCCATTAAATTATATTATGTTAGAAGAATTTGAAACCTGGTTAAAGTCTGCCTCCCAAGGAAAGCTTAACATGCCTGGTCTTTGCCTTTTTTTTTTAACCCCAAGCTATCATTTTAATTTCTGCAGGTTTCATGAGTTGGAGAAATATTATTGAGCCAGAAGATGAAATTTTCATTCTGGTGTGAACTAATTTGGGCTGTTTGCAGAAGTCTACCCGTCCTCGAATTAATCTTTAAAGAGGTCAAGCAGCTATTCTCCCCACTCTCTTCTATCCCTGCAAGTCTCTGTTTCTAGATTATTATTTTTTAAAGATTTATTTATATTTATACAAGCACTGGGTGCAGTCAGGAGCGAGGGAGGGTGAGAGAATTCACCAGAGCCAGAGCGGAGAGCAGAACAGACTGACGAAATACACTGCTGAGGGGAGCAGCGGGGCGTGGCAGGAGAGGTCTGCGCTCCATGTGGGAACCTCCCCTGCGTCTGGGGATCGAACCAGTGCTGCAGAGGCTGCGGGCAGCTTCGCAGCCCAGCGCTCAACCGCTGTGCCACCAAGGGAGGCCCTGTTTCTAGATTATTATTAAAGTCTTGGCTATAAAATTTTGCTGACTGCAAATAGCACTGAACTTCATCTGACAAATGGAGCAGTGAGAATGCATTCAGGGGCAAGTAGCAGTATCAACTGGACATGGATTAAACCAGAAAGACAATGAATGAGCTTACCTAATGGGAAGTGTGCAGGCATGTTGTATGAAGTTGTGCGTAACAATTTAAAATTCTATCAGCAACCCGGGTTGTGTCTATCTTTATGGTATGGGGTTTTGATCCTTTGATGTCACTTGCTGATTATAAAAAAGCTGCAGCAGATCTAGGCATCAAAATGTCAACATTGGGCCTCCCTGGTGGTGTGGGGGTTAAAGCCTCAGCGCTATCAAGATATCCCAGTCACTGAGGCATGAGTTGCATCTGCAACATGGCGCAGCAGACCTCTCCTGTCTCGCCCACTGTTCCCTTCATCAGTGTATTTCAGTCAGTCTGCCTATTCTGCTCCCCATTCTGTCTCTGGTGCATACTATCACCCCTGGACCTCTGGGCTACACCCCAGTTCTTGCATGCATAAATAAATAAAAATAAATCTTTAAACAAAACAAAACAAAACATCAGCATTGACATACCTGGAGGACACCCTGCTAAGTGGAATGAGCCAGACAGAGAAAGAAAATTCTCTGTATTTATTTGTGGAATCTAAAAAAAGACAAACTCAACCAGAGAGTAGAATTGTGGTTGCCAGTGATTGGGGAGTGAAGAGAATGGGAAATTACTGACCAAAGGGTACAAAGTTTCAATTATCAGATGATTAGCTTCTGGTGATTATAACTAATAATACTGTATTGTATTATAACTAATAATACTGTATTGTATCCTTGAAATTTGCTGAGAGTAGGTAGATCTTTTTTTTTAAATCTATCTCTCTCTATATATATATAATCTAAATATATCAAAATCTAAATATATAATATATATATATATCATTGTTCATTTTTATACAAAGTTTGCTTTCTTCTCTCAGGTGTAGTCCCCATGAAATTCCCACCATCAATTCACCCATACACCATCACCATTGTCCCTTGCGCTCTTCCTTCCCCTGTTTTGATTGTTCTACTTCCCCCTCCCCTGCAGAATGTCTCTGATTTATAGTTATCTGTTAATTTAATTTATTATTATTATTTTCCTGACCCCCTTATTTGGTTCCCCTATATTCCTCCTATAAGTGAAAACATCCAATATTTTTTCTTTTTCCTTTTGGCTTATTTCATTGAGCATAATACCTTCCAGTTCCATCCAAGTTGCTGCGAATGGCATGAGTTTATCTTTTTTGATTGCTCAATAGTATTCCATTGTGTATATATACTACATCTTCTTGATTCGGTCCTCTATTTTGGGGCATTTAGGTTGTTTCCATATCTTACCTGTTGTAAATAGTGCTGCAATAAACATAGGGGTGCAGGTGTCCTTTTAAATTAATATTTTTGTGTCCTTTGGGTAGATCCCTAGGAGTAGAATTGCTGGGTCATATGGTAGCTCCATTTTTAGTAGTTGAGGAACCTCCACACAGCTCTCCATAGTGGTTGGACCAGTTTGCATCCCCACCAGCAGTGTAGGAAGAGTTCCTTTTTCTGGAGGTGGAATCTTTTTACAGAGCTGTTAAAGTGAAAAAAAAGTGGACCTCCACTCAGTCTGACCATGTCTGTACATGTGGAGAAAGGGCTGTGGAAGAGGCAGCACGAAGGTGGCCATCTATAAGCTAAGGAGAGAGGCCTAGGCAAAGTCAGCCCTTCTGACACCTTGATTTTGGGCTTCTAGCCTCCATGGCTGTGAGGCAATAAAATGTCTGTTGTTTAAGACATGCAGTTCTTGGGATTTAGCCATGGCAATCTGAGTTGACTAATGCAATATATATATATACACACACACACTATATGTATATTATATATGTATATACAAATTCTTACATATATCTTATATTTAGAGGGAGGGAATATTTGGAAATCTGTGGGTCTGGGTGTGAGGTATGCAGATGTTCAACTTTTCTATAGATTGCAAATTTTCCAAAATAAAAATGTTGCAGGACACCGAACACAAAACAGAGCCACTTCTCCAGTCCCCCCAAACCTAACTATGTCTGATCCTTGGGCATGAGGTGGGCACCAGAAATTTTAAAAGCAGCACCCTGGATTTAGAGTGGGGGTTGGGGCCATGTGGAAGCACTCATGGTTGTAGTGTGGCACCTGGGCAGGGGTCCTTCTCTGAGGCCCGCTTCTGAGGGGTGGTCAGAGGATGACAGAAGGTGCAGGCCTGGGTAGAGGATCCCTGGTCTTCTCCATTTTGTCCCCAATCGTGCCCTCACTTGTCTTGGCAAGTTCATGTCCATTTTGCTGTCTGGCCTCCAGAGCTGCCCCATGAGAGAGTATGTCGGTTCTTTTTCAGAGTGGGGAGTTGACGGGTCCAGCTGAACCCCTTGTCCATGAGCAGTCACTCCACTCCCCCTCCCCAGCCCCTGAAACCACTAAACTACCTTCTGTCTATGGCTCTGCCTGTCCTGGATGTTTCCCATAAATGGGATCATACAACATTCTGTCTTTTGTATCTGGCTTCTCTCACTCAGCATGATGTTTTTGAGGTCCATCCTTGTTGTAGCATGAATCAGTACCTCATTCCTTTTTATGGCTGACCACACATACTATTTTTTAAAATCAGGGCTTTGCTTATAGAAATGCAAGACGCTATATTTGGCAAACATCAAACGATGTTTGCTTTTCTTCTTCTTTTTTTAATCCCCTCCACAAATAGCTCAAAATTGACTCAAGCTTCAAACATCACACACTCCCAATGCTTTGCCACAAACCCAAGGGTCTCCTGTTTAAGGGGCCTGGGGCTCGGGGCTCGGGCAGCCCCTGTAGGAATAACATTTTAATTAAAAAGTCCTACAATGACAGACTCAAAACATAAAGTCGCAGGCAGCACAGACCCGGCCTGGCAGGGTGCGGACCATGCTTGACATTCCTGGCCGGGCTTCTCGGAGCCCCAGCAGCCACAGAAGTCCCCAAGCCCAGCCAGGAATAGTTCTGCCTTTTATTTGGAAAGAGAATTACAGGGCGTGCAGCCCAGCCCTGAGCTTGCTGCTCCATAGCCATATTTTTGAACATGACCGTAACCGCACACTTGCTTTCAATGGTCTGTGCCAGCTGCCCGACTCTCAGCTCTCCTCTCTAAACACAGGTTCTTTTTTATTCCCTTTTGAAGGTCTATCCGACTATTTCTGTGCAAAAACAGATTTAAAATCACGCTGGCTCAGGAAACCCTGGGAGCCGCCAAGGCTGCCCTCGTCTCTCTGCTCCCCCCAAGCAGAACTCAGGTCTGCCTTGTCTGCGGGGATTTTCCGAGCTGGAGGAGATCTCCTGTTCCCCAAACCACCCCACATTCCTCCAGCCTGGGGAGTGTGGGGCTCTGGAATCCACAGGTCCACTGGTTAGATGAGACGACTGATTCCTGGAAGGAGAACCAGGTGCTGCTACCAGCATAAGTGAGATGCATGATGGGAAAGAAAAGGGTCATGTGGTCAGAGTGGCTGAGCTCAGATTTGAACTTGGGTCCTAATTCCGTGAAAGTCACAGAGGCTGAAAAATGCTGAGCCCCTGCTGGGGGCATGTAAAATGGTATGCTTACTAAAGTTTGGCAGTTTCTCAAAAAGTTAAACTTAGAATTACCATATAATTTAACAATTATATAAATATGGATTAATTGGACTCCTAGGAATAGACTCCAAGGAATTGAAAGCATGTGTTCAAATAAAAACTTGCACATGCACATTCGTAGTAGCACTATTAATAATTGCCCAAAGGTGGAAACAACCCAAATATTCATCAAAGGCTGCAAAAATGAACACAGTGTGGCACATCCACACAGGGGCATATCCCTCAGCCAGGAAAAGGAGGGAAGCCCTGACACACGCTCCAATGTGGATGAACTGAAAACATGATGCAGAGTGAGAGACCAGACACAAAAGGCCACATGGGGCGTGATACATTTATATGAAAAGTCCAGAACAGGCAAATCCACAGACAGAAAGCAGATGAGTGGTTGTCAGGGACTGGGGGAGGCATGTGGGGAGTTACTGCTCATGGGGATGGGTCTCCTTTTGGGGTGATGGAATGTTCTAGAACTAGATAGAGGTGGTAATTACAGAATATTTGAATGCACTAAATGCCACTGAATTGTTTTCTTTAAAATAGTAAGTTTTACATGAATGTCACTGCAATAAAAATAAAAGCAGATCAGCCTGGCCCCTGGGTTCAAGGAAAGGAAGCATCTAGGAGCAGGTGGGGGAGATAACGGCACATTGGTAGCACCTGTGAGAAAAACTACAGGGTTCAGTTGGGTTGATATGACTCAGCAGGGGGAGTGGGTGGGGCCTGGGATGTGGTGAATCCCTGCCACATCAGCAGAGGTATGGGGTCCAGATGGAGGGACGAGGTTTCCCTGGTCAGACCACAGCCAAGGAGTTGAACTCAAATCTGGAGAAGAGAAGTAAGGACAACATGGGAGTCTGGGGGAGCGCAGTAGGACTGAGAACGCTCGGAAGACTATCTCTTTGAGGAGAAATGGTGCAGCATGAGCTCTAGAGCTGGGCTGACTGTTTAAATCCCAGCCCTCCCGCTTACCTGCTGTGTGACCCTGGGAAAGTCACTTAGCCTCTCTGAGCCTCAGTTCCTTTATGTGTAAAATAGGGATCACTATAGCATGATTCCATAGCATATGTGTGATAATTCAGTGCCTTGAAGTAAATACTCGGGGTGAAAATATTGCCTGAGACTAGCAGCTTCTGAGGGATCTAGAAAATAACAAGTTGGGACAGTTGGGCTGTACTGGTGGAACAGGTGGATCACAGTGAGATTGTGGGCTGTGGGGTAGGGTCTGTGTTGACTTGGTTCATGTTGTCTGCTCCACGTCCTGTAGAAATGCATGTTGGACAAACAGAGAAGTGAATGGGAATAAGCAGAAGTGACCTCACAGAGTTTTCAAACTGGGTTTTGATTGACAAGCAGAAGTTTTCCATATTGACAAGAGAGCAGGGGAAAGGGCATTCCAGGCAGAGAGAACTGCATCTGGAAAGCTGAGAAGATGTGAGCAGATCTGGAGAGAATGGAGAGGGCCTCCGTGGTGGAGACATGCGACAAACAGTAGATGATCAGGTGGCTTCCGAGGAGGCTGGGCATGCCTGCTTCAGGTTCCCAGGAATTAAAAACACATTCTAATCCAAAGACATCCAAACAGCCAATCTGCACGCGAGAAGATGTTTAACATCACAAATCGTTAGGGAAATGCAAATCTAAATCATGTGATGTACACTTCATGGCCCTCTCAGGATGGCAAACCTTGAAGAGGATGTGGGGAAACTGGCCCCCTTGTGCATGACTGGTGGGGATGTAAAACGGTCCAGCAATTACGAAAAACAGTATAGAGGTTTCTAAAAAACAATTAAAAGTAGAATTACCATACCATGGGGTCCAGCAATTCTACTTCTGGTTATATCGTCCAAAGAATTGAAAACTGGGACTCGAACACTCACATTCACAACGGTGTTACTCACAATTGCCCAGAGGAGGAAGCAACCCAAGTGTTCATGAACGGAAGAATGAATAAACAAGATGCAGGCCATCCACACCCTGGAATATTATTCAGCCTTCAAAAGGAAGGAAATCCTGACACAGAACATGACATGGATGAACCTGGAGCATATGATGCTGAGCAAAAAGACAGATACTGTGTGATTCTTCATGTGAGGTCCCTGGAAGTCAGATTCATAGAGACAGAAAGGGTGGTGGTTGCCAGGGATGGGAAGGAGAGAGGTTAGTATTTAATGGGGACAAAGTGTCAGTTTGGGAAGATGAGAAAGTTCTGGAGACAAAATTTGGTGATGGTTGCACAGCAGTGTGAATGCACTTAATGCCACTAAACTTTACAGTAAAGAATGGTTAAGTGGTCAATTTTTGTTTTGTGGTTAAAACAAACCACACATT
This sequence comes from Talpa europaea, assembly GCF_964194135.1. Taxonomy (NCBI): domain Eukaryota; kingdom Metazoa; phylum Chordata; class Mammalia; order Eulipotyphla; family Talpidae; genus Talpa; species Talpa europaea. The sequence goes on along the minus strand of NC_140079.1, from coordinate 46,255,602 downwards.
CTGACTGTGTGTGTAAGAGAATAGATAATCCTTTTATGCCCAGGGCTGGGGGCACTGTAAGTGTGAAGGGGCGGGGGAAGGGGGAAGGCTACCACTGGCCCAATAAGCGGCGTGCTCTCACCATTTTACAGAAAAGGAATCAGGCTCAGAGTTCAAGTGAGTTGCTCAAGGTCACACAGCAGGATGTGACATTGGACTAGAAGCCCTAAGGTGCCCAACCCTGAAGTTTAACTCATAGGAGGGATCATAAGGTTCATGACCTAGGAAGTCCTGAAAAACCCAAGATATGCCTTCAAGGGAGGTTTCCTTTTGATAGTGTAAAAGCACAAGCAGTGTTGGTGTCTTGGTTGTGACACATGCCCTGTTGTTGCACAGGATGCTGGAGTCAGGGGAAGCTGGCCAAAGGGAATGTAGACTCAGTTCCAGCTTAAAAACTCTTCTGTAAATGAAAAATTTATCAATTTTCTTGAATGTGATAGGAAAATCGTTCTTGAAAAATTGCTAGTGGAAGGCAATGGGGTGTTCTAGATAGGACCCTGGAACAGCAAAGAGAAACTTGGGGAACCCAAATAAAGTCTGCGGTTTAGTAAAGAGCATCTCCGGCCATCAATTCTTCAGTTTTGAAGTAAGAATGAGGGAGTGTGAGAAGCTGAAGGGGAGATGAGTCCATGCGCAGGGCATCGCTGCAGCTTTTATGAGCTAAAAATCTGGATGATCTAAAATTATCCCAAATCAAACTTTCCTTGTATATGATTGCTACCGCTTTGGCCAAGACGGGGACATGTTGCAGGGAGCCCTTTTGTCACCATGTAGAATCGATGACATGGGTCACACTGCCTTGCTCATTGGCACGTTAGCCCGTGGCTGGCTTGGGCCCAAGAGACAGGAGTCGGGAGCCGCCCCTACTTCTCGCTCACCTGCTACAACAAGGAGAAGTCCTATGAGCGCTGTCTCCAAACTGTTCCCTGGTTCCACATCTCTCCACTGCCCTGCTCTGCTTTGGCCTCCATCACTGTTCCTAGCCACCTTTCTGGCCTCTCTTGGTCTGTTTCTCTATCCTTCTGTCCCTTCTGTTCATCAATTGAGCTCTGGACTTCCCTGCTCAGGGCCTTTGTACTGACTGTTCCTTCTGCCCAGAACACTCCCCAAACCCCTAAGCCACATGACTCCCCTCCCATCTCCTTGGGGTCAGTGCTCCCATGTCACAGTGAATAGAACAACCCCCTCTCACCAGTTTCCTTCTTGCTTACCACCTGTCTCCCCTGCTACAACCTCAGCTCTGGGAGTGCAGCTTTATTGCAAAACAATGGACTCACAATAAGCTGCAGTTAAAGTGTGCAATTGCATGAGTTTTGATAGAACTGCACACTATTTCCTGGGTCCTTCCATGATCCCTCCCACCTGTCCAGACTCCACCCTCACCCTGGCATTTACCATCCACTTTCTGTCTCTACAGATCAGTTTGTGCTTCTAGAATTTCACATACACAGGGTCATGCCAGAGAGGCTCTCCTGCCTGGCTCTTCTTCTCAGCACCCTGTTGTCACTGTCCTGAGCTCCACCGTGGCAGTTGCCTGTACCAGCTGTCTGTTCCTTTCTGTGGCTGGTTCGGTGGTATGGGCAGATGCAGCTTGTTTCTCTGTTCACCGGCTCACAGGCACCTGGGTTGGTGCCAGGCTCAGTGATGACGAATAAAGCTGCTATGAACATTCCAGCAATGTGTGTTTTCATTTCTCTTGAGTAAATGCCTAGGTGGGGAATGACTGGGTCAATGCAATGTGGGTGCTCTTTTTTTTTTTTTTTAATGATGGTGAAATTCACTCAAGAAAAAAATTAACCATTTTCCTGGGAATAGTAGTGGGACGTTTCCATCACCACAGTGTTGTGTGACCACTGCCTCTGTCTAGTTCCAGAACATTCCATCATTCCAGAGTTTGGAACTTTTTAAAGCTGCCACACTGTTTTTCAAACTGGTTGTACCCTTGTACTCTCCCTCTGGAATGTCTGCGAGTCCCAGTGGTTCCACACCCTCCCAAGCGTGGGCAGTATCTTTTTAGTTCACCTGGAGCCAACAGGTACTCAAAGAATATTTGTTAAATAAGTGAGAGACTAAGTGACTGTGATGACTCTTGGGTGGCTCCTGAAATATGTGGATGGGATCTGGACTGAATTCGCTGAGGTCTGGAGGGGAGATGATCCTTAAAGCTTGGAGCTGCGGGGATCTGATCATTAAAGAAATATATTTGCTGTAAATGCCCTGTTTTACAGAAACTGAGACTCAGAGAGCACCCAGAGGATGTGGTGTTAGCAGAGAGCCTTCAGGGTTCCAGAGAATCTCGGCAGGGCAGCAGTTTTCATCACTCACCACGTATGTATGGCCGCATACTCCTTGCCTCTGAGGATGTTTCCATCACCACAGACAGTGGGAGGTGTTCTGATGGGCTGACCCATGCAGCCCTGGTGCTGCAGTTTCCTGCAGTCTGGATCTTGTGTCTCTATTGTGGTTCACCACACTCCTGCTCAGGTTGGTTTTCCAGCACAGGTGGCCACATGGGTTGACCTCCTGAGACACTCAACATGTCCCCAAGCTCTGTGCTATCAAGCAGCCTCTTATGGCCCTGCCTAGGGCCACATCCATCTCTACCTGCTGGTGGTTGTGTGTGGGCTGCACATCCAGTTCCCTCTGGCACTAGGGTGGGGACAGTGATGGGGAATCTGGCCTGGACTGGGTTGGACCCATTTTTATGTTTTTGCATTTATTTTGATTTTCAAAAATACTACATTACATATTACTTATCTTCAAGACAGAATTCTGAAAGCACCCTGTCTCTCCTACTGGGTCCCCTGATTTGGTTCCTTATCTGCACGAGACAATAGTATGAATACTATTGCAGTGTTGGGGGGAGCCAAAGGGAACTCATAGGCAAGGGGTGTTTTTGGTCCCCTCCCCCCAGGATGAGGCGGCTTTGGGAGGGAAGTGGTACAAGGGGGGAAATTGAGAAAGAAGAGGGTCAGCAGGGCTACTGCAGCATCATGGGGGCAGGGACAGAGTCCAGGACACCTTCTTACGTCCCTGGCTCCACTGCTATGTCTATAGCATGAGGTGCCCAGCCTGCTCTTCAGTCTCCTCTGTCCCTGACAGAGCAGACTGTCCCTCTGTCCCTGTCTTCTGTCTCCTCTGTCCCTCCTCTGACTTGGGCTTCCAAAAACCAATGTCCCCTGGCTCTCTGAATTTACTGAGCTCCTGTTATGTGTAATGCTTGGTCCTCAGCTCTGGGGACACAGTAGCAAATAGGACAGACCCAGTCGCTTTGTGGAGCTGACCCTAAGGAAAGTGAGTCTGATGATTTGTGTTAGAGATGGGAACCACATAAACAGAGCAAAGAAAGAGGATGTTCTGGGGGCTACTTTAGTTTCTGGGGGACCTGAGAAATCCTCTCTGAAGAAGTGACATTTGAGTTGCAGCCTGAAGGAGGTGCCCTGAGGGCATGCACTTCGTGGGGATTTGGAAGAAAGGTGCTCTGGACAGAGGCAACAGCACATGCAAACACCCAGGGGTGGCGACAAGTTGTGTTTCCAAGGGGCTACAGAGTGTGTGGCCGAAGCAGAGAAGGTGAGGCAGATGGTGGCCTAAGGTTTGCTAAAAGCTTTGGGGAACAGGAGGTCATAGGGAAAACAAGCTAGACTGGATTCCAGATATAATTTCTTATAATGTCTGACTTTCTGGGGCCTTTCCTTCTGTCTTGTGCTTCTGAAGTCCCCCCTAAAAGGACTGGCCTCCCTCTGTAGAGAGTGCATCTAGCAGATTAAGAATAACAATAATAATACTGGTGGTAATACTACTACTACTACTAATAATAATAATAATACAAATGTCAAGCTCAGAGTAGAGGCAAGATTTGAACCCTGGTCTTGTTTGCTGGTTATATATTGGCACACAAAATCATCCCCATGGGCCTTGGAACTGGCTGTGAATGCTCATGGGTGAGGTGGAGGTAGGCAGTGAGCTCTATGTTTCTAGGAACTTCCCAGATTTCAGGCATGGGGGCAGTATGGGTACCCTGGGAAATCCTAACCTGACCAGGATTGGTAGAGGTATCCTGAAGGCCTTCCCAGAAGTGGTGTCCAAATCAAGCTTCGTTCACAAGCAGTTACATGGAGCAGGTCTTGTGAACACTCATATTGGAGGTGCCTGCTTGGAGTTTCAGTTAGACCTGAGAGGCCCAGTAATTTTACATCACCTTCTGCCTCCTGGGCTCACAGAGCTGGTCCCTGAAGCCAGCAACAGAGAACCTGGTGGCTGTGCACACCGGCCAGAGGGAAGGGTCTTCTTCCATTTTTCTCTCCTCTCCCCTGTTTGAACTTAGGAGATGGTGGTCAATGGGACTAGGCAACTGGGGCAGACCCTGGGGGTGGGGTGTTGGGTGGGGGCGGGTTCTCAATACTCAAACTTTGCTTCTTGGATATGGGAAGCAGGACTGGGTATGGCCCTTTCCCAAATAGATAATTTCTTTTGGTTTCCAGATTCATTTTGAAAAGTCACTTGCATTTTTCACTCAACTCCTTGCCATTATATATAGGTAATTTTGCTGTAAAATCACATGCAATTTTCCCCTTAAATCTGTGGGTACAGCGCCCCAGCCTCCATTCCCTAGTCTTTGAATGGTCACCCAGACCAATAGAAGCTCCTTCTCTGTGGAGTTCTAAGGCAGGCAGAAGATGAACAATATTCTGGCAAATAGACCCAAAATAGAATTCCAGGTTCTGAGGTGCTCAGGAGAAGAATGAAGTAAGGTGAAGGAGAGTGAGAGGCATCTGTGCATATGGATAGGGGAGTCAGGGAAGGCTTCTCCCCTGGGGTGAAAGGGGTACACTAGCAGAGAAAACAGCCAGTGCAAAGGCCCTGTGGCTCATAGTCTTCCCTTGTAGTTGGCTGTCTCAGTCCCTTTGCTGAGAAACTGGCTCAGGCATCCAGGAGGTCTTCCAGAGGGTGAGTGGCAAGGCTAGCTCTGCCTCTGGACTCCTCTGTCGAGCATGGGAGGCCTCCCTCCATCCCTGTTCCAATTCCCTGTGGGTAGTCCTGCCTCACGGACTGACCAGGCAGGGTGCCGGAGGAAGGCAGAGCATAGCAGTCAATCAGACAGACAGCCCGTGGAGGAAGTGGCTTAGCAGGTAGACAGGTAGCAAATTCACAGAAACCCTAGGCCAGCCAGGCATCGTGGGCGGTGGTGCTTGATGCCACATCTGAGAGCCAGCTCCTGGCGCCTGTCCCAGTGTGGGAGGGAGAGGACAGCTGGGGGCGCTCGGGGTTCCCAGTGGAGGTTCTCCTGGTCTCTGAGTGACGAGGTGTTCACTCCCTCTCTCCTTCAGCTCCCCACCAAAACATCTCCTCACAGGTGTCTTGGAGTTGCCACTTGTACCTTCTAGCTCACAGGAGGAAAGGCCTCCTTTGTTAGATGTTAGATGCTGCTGAGCTAGAAAGTCACCCTTGTATCATTCACCCAGGTAAAGTGCCCAAGTCCATGGTTTTTAGTACCATCACAGTTGTGCTACCATCACCATGGTGCTTTTTGGAACATTTGCCCCAGCTCTGGAAGAAGCCCTGAAACTTTGCCTATCACCTCCCTGGTCCCCCAGCCTTAAGCCACTACTTGCATCTCTCTGATTTCCCGAGTTTTCCATGATGCTGCCAATCCAGCTCCCTCCTGCTTGTCTCTACTTGGGGTTTCTTGTTCATGCCCGTAGCAAATGGTCTCACATTATCCTCATCCTGTCCCCTCCGTGGGGCAAGTGACAGCACTCTGCCCATTTCACAGATGAAGGTGGACAAGGTGTGTGCCTGTCACAGGCCAGGGCAGAGCTGGGACTTGAACCCCATCCTCAGTTCAAAGCCTGGCCCTGCCTCCCCTCTCCCCAGCCTGACCCTTTCCTAGGCTGTAAGACCAGGAGGCATTGGGCCAAAAAATCTTAAAAATAAGACCCGTAAACAAGTTATTGGGAGCGTTGAAGACTCTAATCAGCCAGGATCTTGATGAGGGGGCCTGATAACCCTGGTGTTTTGTGCCAAATCTCCTGTGATGACATGGGCCGGCTCTTCTGAGAAGCTCATGCACGGAGGGGCCCCAAAACCACGCTGGGCCCGCCGCTGATAGCAGATAACAGCCCCTGAGCTGTGGTTTTCACAGCCATCAAACTTGTGGCGCCAGGTCGACCAAGCAGCGAGAGATCAAAACAGCAAAAACAGTGCCTGGGCCCACTCGTGGTCAGGAGTGCAGGGCAGCAAGGGACATTTGAGGAATGCAAGGGAGGCGGGCCCAGCGCTCGGGAAGGTGGGGGGTTCGTGTTGTGCCTGGTGGGGTTTTTTCTTTCCAGTTCACAGGTAGAAAAACTGAGGTGCAGTCTGTCCTGCCCCATTTGCTGGGCCTGGTTTGGCCAAAGGGGCATTTACTTGGATCCCCAAAACACTGTTTTGACAGGCATCTGAAGTAGTAGAAGGAACCCCTGTCAGGCCTGGTATGGGTTATGCATGACTGTCTGGGGGCTGGCAGGGAGTAACAGTGGCTCAATACTCTCTGTCAGGATGGCGGTCTCTTCTCTGTCACAAATTCAAGTCTCTGAGAAGGGGCAGTATGTGGGGCACAGCTCAGCCTTCCTGGGTCCAGGCTTGAGGAAGGCAGTTGTTGACCAAGAACTTGGGCCAGGAGAAGCGAACTCAGCTCTGCCCTATAGAGACAACACCTTTGTTCCGGAATGTACCCAAGCTGTTCCCCGCAGTTTCACACTGTTCACACATCCTCAGGAAGGCACACACAAGCCCAAATTCCCTGTGCCCTGGGGCTTACAAAGACAGGTACAAAGGCGCTGAAGTGCCAAAGACCAGGTCTGCAGTATGGTTGTTCACTTTTAATAAATATTTTTGGGGTGGCTTTGGCTTGCTGGGGCCTATTCTGGGTGTGTTCACATTTGGGATAAAATCAGAGCTCCTTCTTGAGGCCCACAAGGCCTTCTGATCTAGCTCAACTCCCCTGTGGCTCCCCCTCTTCCACAATCACACCACTCATGGTCCCGCCTCAGGGCCTTTGCACTGGTTGTTTCTTCTGCTGAGAACCTTGGCTTCCTTCCTACAGATCCTGCTAAAGTAAGGAGACCTTCCTTGACTTACCCAGCTAAAATAACCCTCCTAGTCCGACCCACCTCCTCATCCTAAGTCGTTCTTCTGTTCCACAAAGATTTTATCAGATGATATTTTGCACGTTTATAAGTTTATTGTTTGTCTTCCCATTGGCAGGAGTTCTTGTTGGTCTTGAGCACTGCTGTACCCCTAGGCTGGGGCAGCCACAGCCAGATAATAAATAGTTGTAGACATGGATCTAGCATCCAATGGGGGTATATCTTGGGGGAGAGGGTGGATTCAGGTTGGGGGAGCTCAGCAGGGACCTCTGTTAGCCAACACTGGAGATGGGGCTTGAAGGGTTTTCTCCCTGGCAGAGTCACACAGGCTTGGGTTAAGGCAGGGCAGAGCCATGAGGACTATAAGGAGAGGGAAGTTGCCAGGGTCCCCAGGCCTTCTCAGGCCCTCTTGTTCTGAGATTATTCCTTTTATCTCTTCCTGACCCTGTGGGTTTTGGGAGTTGAGGTGTGTTCATGTCCAGCTAGCTCTGTAAGCCTTTATTTTGGAATAATCTTAGGCTTTCAGGCAAGTCACACAAATGGTACTGGGAGCCCTGTGCAGCAACCCCTCCCCCACCCACATTTTACATTTTCATGGTATCTTTGTCAGATGGAAGGAATAAACACTGGTGCATTTCTGTTACTAACTGAGCACCAGTCTTTAGTCAAATGTCCCCAGCTTTTCCACGGATGGTCTTCTTCTGTTCCAAGATCCCACATTGCATATAATTACTTGACTGTTTAAAAAGTATATGGGTTTTATGAATCGGAGACCCCATTGTGAAGCCAGGGAGGGCTTGCATTAGGGCTGGTGGTGTCTATGGAGCTCTGTGAGGCTGACCCTGCAGGTGGGGCCAGAGGAGGGTTGAAACTCCAGCTGAGAAAGTCTTCTAACCCGGGGAACTGGGGTGAGGGTCCCAACAGTCTGCTCTGTACATAGTGAGCACCTGGTCATAAGGGGTGTGACAGGAGTTCTGTTTAGGTCCCTGGAGGAAGGTCTATGGGGATCTCGGACTTTTGAAAGAAAGGTGGGTGGGACAAGATCCTGCCTGAAACGTCCCAGCCCGGTGTCTGATTCCCATTTGGCGAGAATTCCCTGGAGCAAGTCTGCCCTGTCTCCCGCTGATCCTCCCACACACCTCCCTGCCTTTGAGTTTGAGCAGCTGAATTTTCATGCTGGGCAAGTGGGCTCCTCTCTCTGAGTCTTAGTTTCCCTGTCTGTAAAACAGGGGCTTCCACTTCACACCGGCAAAGATAGCTGTCATCAAAAAAGACAAAATGAGCACATGCTGCTGAGGATGTGGAGAAGCTGGACCCTCCTGAATTGTCAGAAAGAGTGTCAGATGGTTCACTCGCTGTGGGACTGAATTTGAAGCTAGCACATGACCCAGCAATTCAGTCCTGGGTGTACAATAGACCCAAGAGAGGCGAAAACCTTCATCCCCACAAAAGCATGTCCGCTATGTCCATACCCACTAGTCACAGTCACCAAAAAGTGGAAACAACCCAAGTGTCCATCAGCTGATGAAGGGTGAACATAATGTGGAGTATTACTCGACCATGTAAAGGAGTGAAGCCCCGACACATGTTACAATGAGGATCCTGAAACATGATGCTAAGTGAGATACCAGACACAAAGGGCCACACAGTGTGAGGCCGATTGATATGAAACATCCAAAACAGGCAGATGCAGACAGGAGGGTGATGAGTGGCTGTCAGAGGCTGGGGGACGTGACTAGGGAGGGAGGGAATGACTGCTCATGGGGATCGAGGGTCTCCTTTTGGGGTGGAATGTTCTGGAACTAGATCAAAGTGATGGCTGCACAACCTTGTGAATGTACTAAATCTCGTAGAATCATACACTTTAAAATGGGTGAGTTTTTAGTCAGTGTTAATTTAATCACAATTTAAAAATAAATCAGAACTAGCCACTGTGTTCCCCTCTAAAGCACAGACTTCGAGGGGCCACAATACTGTCCCTCCCCCGCCTCTGGCCAACCGACCAGGGCAGATTAGGGTCCAGGACCCTCAGAGCAGTTGTGAACAGGCTGGGTGCTGGAAGTCAGCCCAGTGGCTAGAGGGGGGGGCGGCGCTGTTGACCACCGGTCCTGCCCCTGCTCTGCCTAGGTGGCTGCCACCCAGGCCAGGATGGTAAAGGGGGAAGTGGGGCCTTTCGTGGTCTCTGAGCCCCTAAATTTGCATTGGCCACTTTTACATAAAAATCTTTCCAGGCTGTGCCCAGTGGGCCCTGAAGCCGGCTATGGGGTTGGGGCAGTGAATGGGGGCAGCTTGCCACATAGGGCCCAACCCGCTGGTTCCTGTTTTGGGAGAATGTTATCACCACTAGCTTCTTAGAAAGAACCCAAGGTGGGGAGCCTGCCAGTCCCTAGCCTTTGCCCTGTCCGCCCCTGGGCGGAGGGGGTATGTACAAATAGGAGCCCCATACTGGGGACAGCGGGATGCAAGGCAGGGGCAGGGGTGTGATGGTGACCATCTCCCAAGCACTTCATGTATCCCCAGCTTTTGGTATGCCATGGGTTACCCCTTGGGACTCCCATAACACATGTCACCCTGGGTGTGTAGTTCAGCTGAGGAAATCTGGACTCATTGTAGTGACTGGTGACCAGGCTGGGTTGGAGCTGCTGACTTAGTGCTGAACTCGGGCTGATAAGAGCCTCTTCTGAGATAAAATGGGGGGTGGGGAGGCCCTGCCACCCCCTATTCAGGCAACAAATATTTACTAAACACCACAACTCTGGGTGCCAGGATCGGGGTGTTGGTGGGGGGGTGGCTGGAAATTTGATTGCAAGTCAGCCATGAGGTCTTACCCTCCAGATGGTGGGGGGCAGAGGGAAAATGCTGAAGAAATAAAGGGACTGCAGAGAGGCTGGGTGAAATGGGTGCACAGTGGGGTGACGGTAGGAGTATGATGGGATCCCACAGCTTCAATAAGGAGGGGCTTTATGGTGAAGAGCACTGGCTGTCTGCACGAGGTGTGTGTCCTTTCACACTCCTCTCTTCAGTAGCTCTCGCTGTTTCCTGCTTTGCTTTCGCCTCCACAGACCTCAATTTGCATTACTGGGACATTTCTTCTTTTAAAAACACCTACCTTTGGCCCTTTCTGCAGTTTCTCTTGATGCTGGCTGAGGGGGGTGCTACCCCATGAGCAAAGGATTTCCTCCTTGGTTTTGGAGTGCCCAGAAAAACTGCATCTGAAGTCCCACCAATGATGAACGAGCCCCCTGGACTGGCCTGGTGCCTTCAGACTAGAGTCCCAGAAAACCTGTATTGGAGCTGGAAAGGACAGCTTTAACTTTCCCTGTGGATCCCCATTTTACTGATGAGGAAGCTGAGACCATCTAGCCCAGGATTCAAACCCTGGAATCCTGGCTGATTCTTGGACACAATGATCCATCCCACTCTCCAGGGGCTGGGGCTGCAACGAAAGAAGCCCAGGAGAGAATCAGGCCAGGCTACACATGTTGCTTGCAGTTCTGACAGAACATTCCCTGCTCTCTCCCACCAAAGCTCCCTTGTGGATTCAGTGTTTTGAACTGATGATTAATGATTACACGAGGGACCTTCTGCCTGCCCAGTAAGCTGTGGGCTGATAGGTTGTGTTAATAGAGGTCTTGTCTCCAGAATGGGGGCGGGGGTGATTCCCTTCTCATTTCGGGGCTGGTCAGAGTAGGCAGGCAGCTCCCTTGCCACTTTGGGATGGGCAGACAGATGGCAGAGGGATCAGGGAAGACTACCTTGATATATTTGTGTGTGTGTGTGTTTGTGTGTGTGTGCGCACGCTCAAATTGTAGTGGGCCTCCTGTCAAGCCAGAGATGCTGGCCTGATGGCCCCTTGCCAACAAATTGAACTACAGACTGACCAGAATGGGGTAGTCTTGCAAAAGTGGGTGGGGAAGACTGTAGGGGGGGCAGGTAACAACACTGAGAACTTTGGGTGAGTAGGGAGAAAATCAAAGTCCAGCACTGGACAGTGACCTGCCCAAGGTCATTTGGCCAAAACTGGCTTTCCAGGCACAGGCCAGGCTCAGAGTGCCAGCCTTGGGTGGAGTTCAGGTCAGGCTATATCTGGTATGGCTGTTCTTTCTCGTCGCCTGCAGCTGCCCGGGGTGGGGGCCACTAGGCACGCTCCACTACCTGCACTGGCAGAGGCCTACAGGTGCTGGGTGGCCACTTTACATAGTCACGCTTGGTCTCCTCTCCTGGCTTGCTGCCCTGCCCCCAGCTCTGACCAGGAACGGGCCATAGGGCTGACAGCAGTAGAGGACTCTGAGCCCCAGTGAGCTCTTGAGTATTTTTATTTCACTTCTGCGTTTCACTTTTACTGGTATTAGGAGAAATACATATGTTAGTCAGCACCCAAGCCTAGTTGTTGGGCTCTGTTCTGAGCAGAACAGTGGTGGGGGTGGGGGAGCCGGCAGACCCTGAATCACAACCCCTTCAACTGTTTGCTTTGTGACCTCTGGATCCACATTCAACAAATCGGAGACTCCTGTTGGGGAGCACGGGGAGTGGGAGAAGACCCTCCACCTGAGCTGTGATATAGCCCTGCCTCCAGTTTGCTGTGTAGCCTCAGGCAAGTTGATGTCCCTCTCTGGACCTCAATACCCTCCTTTGTTGAATGGGAATAATTACAGTCCCATCATTAGAATTTGTCTCTCTGACCCAGCACTTGAGCAGGGGCTGACTGAGTGCTTGTGTCGAAACAAGGGGTTTTTGGGTTGAAGGCGGTGAGGAGTTCTAAAAGGATCTGGGGGTATAGGGACTGGACCAGTTGCATGTCCTTGAGCTTGAACTTGAGAAACTCAAGCTTGTAGAAGGATCTTATCATGAGGCAGTCTTACAGTGCAGATTCCTGGGCTCTGACCAGGGTGGAGGGCAAGTTGACCCCCAGGGGTCAGCAGGGTCATATCAGGCACAGAAGCTTCAGTGAAGGCTCTGGGACCCATGGGTGTGTTTGGAGTCAAATCTGTGTCTCCTGAAGCCAGACCAGGGGCGGGATGGGGAGGACGAAACTGAGACATAGAGAGGTGCAGTCACTTGCCCAGGGTAGTTTAGCAAGTGAGAGGCTGCCCGAGAATCACGCGGGAGTCAGCCCACCCAGAGCTGGCCTGGATGGCGTCTGCCTGTTGCTCTCCTGCTCTGAGCTTGCAGGTGCTGCCTCCCAGCAGTGCGGAGGGTGGGAGCCACCCAGGAGTATAAAGCACAAATCTTACCCCAGGAACAACCGGGAGCTGAGTCGGGATTTATATAGTGGCTCCCAAAATATCTGGCTTCGGATAGGCTGACGCAGGCGAGGGTGCGGCTGGCCAGTGTCATGGCTTCCTGTCCTGCCAAGATGTTTCCTGCCGATAGCGGGTGCAATGGCCTTATCTGTGACCCCAGGGCTGCCAAGAGGACAACCCCCCCTCAGGAGACAGGCTGTTCTGGCCCAGGGAGGGAGGCTACGGGACCCAGGAGGGGTCAGGGAGAGTGGCTTGTGGGGGGTGGGAGTCATTCAGTTAACATGAGTTTTGGGAAGGAGCACTGTATTACTGTATGGGGAGTCCAACTGCCCCAGAGTTGAGTTGTGGTGCTGGGGTTAAAAGCCTGTGTGTCCCCCTCAGAGTCACCTGCATCATTCAAGTGGGAATAATGGTGTCTCCATTTTCATTCAACACCTCCACTACTGCTCCTCCTCCAAGCCTAGGCCTAAAGGAACCTCCAATCCAGGGAATGCAGAGAGAGCTGGGCCTAAATGACCTCAGTTCTGCAGCATCAGGGCTTGGCTGGGGGGAGGGTGGAGGTGGAGGAATCCAGTTGTCTGTCTCAGGAGGATGACTGGAGGAGGGCTATCACAGCTGGGGTTTAGTGGATATGTAGGAGCTCACTGGGCAGACAGGTAGAGGGGATGACCAGGCTGAGAGGACAGTGTGTGGAAATGCATAGAGTCAAAATGCCCCTCTCCCCTTCTCATGAGTGGAAAACCAAGATTCTGAGAGGATTCAGTGCTGTGGAATTTAACTCTTTCTCCTGTATCGGCTGACCATGACCTCAGCTTCTGGAAGGGGACTGTCCCCTCTCAGTCATAACCCTAGGACCTGGGGAATTAAAAAAAAAATCAAAATTGATTTTATTGTACTTCGAATAGTGAAATTAACTATATATAATATGTTATATCTGTGTGTGCATATTTGCATATGCATGTATATAAGTGCACATACATTTTAAGTTACAGGAAATGGCTTACAAGAAAAAAAATTTCTAGAAAATAAGTTTATTTTGGCAGGTGGTTCTGAAATGACATTTATTTGCCTGCATGAGTAACAACACCCTTAATTTGGTATAAATGGTATAAATTTTCTTACCTTCCTGTATCCTGCTAAGTCATTATACCTAAATTGCCTTACAAAACTCATATTCTGAAATGAAATCTCATTCTTTTAATCCACATTGTGATTCCCAAAAAGGACCTTTCTCTTCTGCCTTATTAGCTCTCTGGTGGCAGCTGGACAGTTACAGAGGCCCCGGCAGCCAACATTGGGAGGGAAGGGGCAAGGGTCAGAGATGATCCTCAGGGTTCCAGCTGGGACCTGAGATTGGCTTGCTGGCCTTGTTTCTGTCTTTCTGTGTGGCTTCGGGAAGGTGTCCACCCCCTTGCTGCCCTGTGAGAGGGACCAATACAAGCCAGGATGCCAGGGCCCCAGGACTGTTCACCCAGGAGGACCCAGCCCCCACCTGCTTGCCCTGCCCCCACCTTGATGGCTCAATAATGGGCTTTTGTGCCACACAAGAAGGAGGGTTGATGGGGGAGAGGTGACGAAATCATTGGTTTGGGTTGCTTCTTTCACGTTTTTCAAGATGCGGAACTTGGTTTAGTGAATCAGCGTTGCCTCCATGGGCCCTGAGCTACTCTGTTCTCCTGGTCAGAGGACACCAACGTGGCACAAGGCCTCAAACAGACAGACACATGTGGTTATTCACAGTTACGTGGTTCATGGTCTCCATAAATTGGTGAACAGATAGACAGGTGTGATCTGTCCACACAGTGGAGTATCACTCAGCCATGAAAAGGAGTAAAATCCTGACACATGCTCCAACGTGGATGACCTGAAAACTTGCTGAGTGAGAGGCCAGACAGGGTGTCATCCTTATATGAAATGTCCAGAGCAGGCCAGTCCATACAGAAAGCAGATAAGTGGTTGTCAGGGGTTAGAGAGGGCATGCGGAGTGATTGCTCATGGGGACTGTGTTTCCTTTTGGGGTGATGGAATATTCTAAAATAGAGCTGGTGGTGATTGCACAACTTGTGAATGCCTTAAATGCCACTGAATTGCATACTTTAAAATGGTTCATTTTATGTTATGTGGATTTCACCTTAACAGAAAAAACATTCCAAAAATTCACAGCAGATTTTTGGGTGTGATTTCTGGGTGGTGTTTTAAATTTAAAACCGAGAACCTTGAGTGATCTGTTCTCTCATTTTCTTGGCTATGGGGGGGATTGTCTCCCTCACTCCACCCAGAGCCAGGTGGGTCCAGAGCCTGCTGTCATGATGACTACGTAGCCCCGGTAGTCTAGGTGTGTTTCAGAGCTCTTCCCGCACACTGCCCTCAAGTCCCCCTGTGGAATCCTCCCTGAGAGCAGGGACCATTTGAGCCCATTCCCCAGATGGTGAGTGAGGCTCGGGCGCCCGTGGCCGTCCAGGTCTGCCTGGCTCTTGGGCTGAGTGCTCAGGGCCGCCTGTCCCCTTCTGCTGGACCTGGACTTGCAACTCCTCCCTTCCAGACTAGTGGCATGATGGGGGCTACTGGGCAGAAACTGTGGGCTTTGGGGGCTCTCAGTGTGTTGTCTCAGGAGTGGGCCACACCAGCCCATGGCACATCACTTCTGCTCCCCAACCTGTCCCTGTGTCCCCCACAGAGAGGACACAACCTGCTCCTCCAACCTTCCCCAGCTGTCTCCTGTTGAGTGGGCTTCACAGCATCCATGCTTTTTTTTTTTTAGTGATTTTTTTTAGAAGTGAGGTACAGGCCAGAGTCGTGGGGGATGAGAAGATTCACTAGAGAGAGTGGGGAGCAGAACAGGCAGATGTATTGAAATACGCTGATGAGGGGAGCAGCGGGCAAGAAAAGAGGCTTGCCGCGACATGTGGGTTGCTCCCAGCAGGCTGGGGATCGAACTCGCACTGCAAAGGCCAGTGGACAGCTTCACGGTGCTGCTCTCAACCCCCTGCACCAGAGAGGCCCCATCTGTGCTTCTTGGAATGTCTCTGAAGATGAATGAAACAACTGAAGGGCTCAGCTGAGGGTGAGCCCCCTTTGTCAGATGGAGTGGGGTACAGGGAGGGCTGTTTGGTCCTAGATGAGATAATTGAAAAATACTCTGGATTTAAAAGCAAACAGTTGATAGTATGGCAGTTGCAAGGAAATTCTATTTCTACTGAAAATAGAATTATGGCAGATGAATGGATAAGCAAAATGTGGTCTATACACACAGTGGAATATTATTGAACCTTTAATAAAGTAGAAATTCTGACACAGGCTATGCCATGGGCAAACCTTGAGGACATTGTGCTGAGTGAATTAAGCCAGACCCCAAAGGACAAATACTGCCTGGTCCACTTATATGAGGGGCTTGGAGGAGCCAAATTCACAGAGACAGAAAGTAGGAGGATGGGGGCTGGGGGAGGGGGTGGGCTTAGTGTTTAATGGGGACATTTTTCAGTTTGGGAAGATGAGGAAGTTCTGGAGAGTGGGCACCCATGGCTGTGTGGCAGCATGAATGGGCTTACTGACGCAGAACTGGGCACTTAAAGATGGCTAGGGTGGTGAATTTTATGTCAAGGGCATTTCACCACAATAATAAAAAAGCAGATGACAACTTGGTGGTCTCTTGTGTTGGTGTGCTGAGAGCTAGACTGCACTAGAGGAAGTTGCAGGTGTAACTAGAGACTAGAGTCCCTCCTCTCAGCCCCTGGGGAACTCCGGTGTATCCTGCAAACCCCAGCTCTCAATCCCCCTCTGCCAGGCAGTCCTCCTTGGCTTTCCTGGGGGAACCTATCTCTGCCATGAGGCCCTCAGCCCTTCTCTGGCTCACCCTGACCCCTAGAAGCTGGGTGTCTGTCTGGCTCTGTCAGTGGGGTGAGGCTAAGCTGGGTCAAGGGGCTGGGAGGGGAAACCCTGCTTTGAGGGTGGGCGGAGGGGGCAGCAAGGAGTGGGGGGGCTCATGGAACCAAGACCCTTTGCCCAGGCATTGTTGATGCCCCCTCCACACTCACCTCGTGCCCTGAGGTCCCAGTGTGGGGACAGAGCAGGATGCTGAATAGACAGAAGGGCAGGACTTGGAAGCAAGAGTAGCTGACCCTGGACACGGGTACCTCGCTGGCCCTGTGTGGGGAACGGGGCCTGGGGGAGCAAAGCAGGAGGACTGTGGGCCAGAAGCAGCCCTTCGAAGGCTGGGCTTGAGAGCAGCGAGTAGTGTGTGGTGGGTGTGCACAGACCTTGTTCTGTGTTGTAGGTATCTCTCTGTGTGTTGCATTATGTGTGGCAGATGAATGGATAAGCAAAATGTGGTCTATATGTGCAGATGTGCTGCATGTGTGCATCTAGCGTGTCTGTATCGTGTGTGTTGTGTGAGTGTCGAGAATGAGTGTGTGTCTCTGTGTTGTGTGTTTCTGTATGTGTTGGGTGTCGTGCGTGTGCTGTATCTGTGCTGTGTGTTGTCTCTGTGTTGTGTGTGCACCTCTGTGTATGTTGCTCCTGATCCTCTGGTCAACAAAAAAATGAACAGTGAAGAATCCCCTGATCACGTATGCTTGCTTCCCAGAGTTTGTGGGGGGCCTCCACACCCCACACCGCCACAGCCCTTGACCTCCTTCCTGCCTGTCTCTCCTCCCCTCTCCCACCAGCCACCAAGGGAAGCTCTGAAACCCCCAAGCCCTCCTGACTCCCTAGGCTCTTTCCAGGTGTTCTGGCTTTCTGTCCTCCCCACACCACATCTATCTCAGCCTCCACGTGAATTCTCTCTGAGGTGTCTCCCATCTCTGCCCCCATGTGGAGGTCTGTCTCCTCCCTACTGCCTGCCCAGGGAAGGGTTTTGTCTGTCTGCCTCAATTGCCTCCCTGAATGGAGAATAGGTGCTCCAAATACCCAAACAAGGGGCCTCCCTGGTGGTCTAGGGGTTAAATTCAGTGCTACCACCATAATAGCTCGAGTTAGATCCTGTGCCACCCACATGGCACAGCAGACTTTTCCTGTTTTGCCTGTTGCTTATTTTGTCTGCTGCTCCCCTTAGCGGTGTATTTCAAATGCGGTATATCTCAGCCTGTTCTGCTCCCCACTCTGTTTCTGGTGAATCCTCTCACCCCCACACCCCTGCACCTCTGGCCTGAACCCCAGTTCTATGCAGAAATAAAATCTAAAAAAAAAAAAAGCCCAACTTTAACATATGAATGAATGAGGGTGGGGGAAGGGCTGGAGGGTCAGAGGAGCCAGAGGAGCCTAGGACCCTGGTCAGGGCACCAGTGCTGGGAAGCCCACGGCTGGGCACTGCCTGGCCCCAGAAGCATCACTGGCCCCAGAAGCACCACTGGTGTGAGCTGCAGGGAAGGGACACACGCCCAGGGTCAGAGTTGGTGGGATGGACTCTGTCAGTGGGGCCCAGTGGCTCAGGCTCTGTGGGGGCAGCGGGGAGGGGAGACGCTGGAGAGGGGAGATTAAGAGGGTGGAGGGGATGCGAGCAGCACTGCAGTGGAGAGCGTTGAGCCTTGATTTCCCCTTTGTGCCCTGAAATTGCTGGACTTGCTGAGTGAGGGTGGAGCTCCCAGAGTGAGTAGGGGCAGACACCAGGTTCTGCTGGGGCCCCTTGACTCTGGTCATTTTCTGGAAGGCAGGGGGACCCGGAGATGCTTTGCTTTAGAAAAGAACAGAGCAAGGGGCTCCAGCAGTGGGATGGGTTCGGAGCTGTGGGAGGAGAAGGCAGAGGGAGAGGGTGGCTGTAAAGCAAAAGCTAGAGAGGCAGCACCCCACCGGATTCCCAAGAGGACATGGGGTCTGGAGGGAAGTGGGACTGAAGCAAGCGTGAGCCACAGGCCCGCCGCCGGCGCTGTGCAGAGCCTGCCAACACCATGTGCTGGTGAGGACGTGGAGCAACGGGAACTGCTCCTTGCTGCTGCAGGGGCAACACTGGCAGAGCCATCTTAGAAAACTGTTTTGTTTTCCCTTCCCTACAATCCAGACGTCCCCTCCTTGGGTACAGTCATGCTGCGATTCACGATGGGAACACAGTCTGAGAAATGCAGTTAGGTGATTTGTGGTCGTGTGAACAGCATAGAGTAGTTACACACACCTGGATGATACAGTCCACTGCACACCTAGGTTAGAGTGTGCAGCCTACTGGGACCATAATCACATATGCTGTCCGTTGTTGACCGGAGAGTGGTTAAATGATGCGTGTCTGTATTTACCTATGAGAGATGAAGACATGCATTAGCCACAAGGCCTGGGATGTGTGCTTTGCTCTGAACATGACTCAAACACCCATTACGGGGAGAACTGGGCAAATAAATTGCATTTAGGCACATGATGGAATAGTATACATCAAGGAAGAAGGATTGAGCTGGTAGGTGAATCCTCAAGGCAGGGTGGTGAATTGAAGCAGTCAAATCCCAGCAGGACACTGAAAATCTGTTCATCTGAAGTTCAAGAACCATGAACTGAGCCAGTGGTGCTGGCCAAGAGAATGTGGTTCCTTTTGGGAGGTGACATGGGAGAGCCTGCCCTGGAAGGAGGGGGGTCAAGCGTTGACCTGAGCATATACAGAGGAAAAAGGCACCAGGTTACACACTTCAGAGCTAAGTATTTCACACATTTTGCTGTGCTGTATCTCAACCAAAAGTGAATATAATCACGTGTCACTTAATAGGCGCATGTTTTGAGAAATGTGTCATGAGATTTTGTTGTGTGTGAATGTTGTAGAGTGTAACTACACAAACCTAGATCGTCCAGTTTATACACACCTGGCTGAGCAGCGCAGTCTGGGTGGCCACTGTCACAGATGCAGTTAGTCATTGACCAAAATGCTGTCAAGCGACCCTCCAGTATATATGTACATGTGTGTGCACGTATGTATGTGGTCACTCAAGCCAATTTGGGTGGCACTTTCAATGTGTGAACTTTTGGTAGCGTCAGTGTATGGTATGAGGACATAATCAGAGCAGGGTTGCTCAGGTTTGGGGCAGGGAGGTGAGGTGGGCTGGGGGGTCACACGGAGGAGGAGGTTGTGGTCCCTCGGGGTGGAGCCAGGTTGACAAGAGGGGCAGGTAGGAATGGAGGAAAGTGCTCACTGAAAAAGCCTGTTAAAAATTTCCAGACACAGTATTCCCAGTTTGGCCAGGAGCCATGGTCTTTTAGTCTCATTAAACCAACCAACCAACCAACCAACCAACCAACCAACCAACCAACTAACCAACCCCTGGAATTCCTCAAAATTTAAGCATGGAATTTCTATGTGATCCAGAAATTCCACTCCTAGGTATATACTCAAGAGAACTGGAGGCAGGGGCTCAAACAGATATTTTCGAACCCATATGCACAGTGGCAAGATTCACAAAGGCCAAAGTGCGGAAACAGTCCAAATGCTGGTCCATACATGAACAAAACTGCCACACCCACACAGGGGGAGTACCACTAAGCCATGAAAAGGCATGAAACCCAATCCTACAATGCGGATGAGCCTGAACCATGATGCTGAGTGAGAGGCCAGACACAAAAGGCCAGACGGGGTGTGATCCATTTATATAAAAAATCCAGAACATGCAAATCCACATACAGAGAGCAGATGTGTGGATCTCAGGGGCTAGGGGAGGGGCATGGGCATGACCTGTCATTGGGACTGGGTCTCCTTTTGAGGTGATGGAATGTTCTGGAATTAGATGGAGGTAGTGGTTACATATTATGGTGGTTCACTTATTCGCTTTAAAATAGTTCACTTCATGTTAGAAACAGCAGTGGGCGACACCAGAGGCCTTCTGCCTCATCGCTAAGAGGATCTGGATCCTTGGAGAGGGCAACTTAGCAGTTCCCTCTTGGATGACAACAACCTAGAGCTCCTTCTTCAAGAGATTGTTCTAATAAAATGGCACACAGAACCCCCATATGGACATGGAAACAGGCCCAGAGAGGATAAGGGGGCTGCTCAAAGTCACACAGCAAAGAGAACTCTTAGCGCTCAGTTTTGCCCTGGAACTCTGGGGATCCTGGCCTTGGGATAGACCCTCCATGGGTGTTGGAGAGGGAACTGGGAGGGAGTGAGTGCAGGGCCCCTTGCCTGCTCTCCTTCAGCAAGGTCACACCCCCATCCCAAAGGGGTAGACGGAGTTGGGGAGCAGCAATAGGAGGCCTGGGGGTCCTGGTACCCTTAGAGGTTTTCCAGCCTAATTTGGGGTCTCGGTTTCCCTGGGTGTACAGTGGGGGCTATGGGGCTCAGACAGGGACTAGGCAACCTGCTGAGAACTAGGGCTCCCTGAATTTAAGGCGGGTGGTCAGCCTGACTCCTGGCTGGTCCTGACTTGATCCTTCTAGCCAGTGTGGCTCATTGGCACCTGGGTTCCCAGGAGATCAGGGTACCCAGAACCTCCATCCACCCTCCACATCGCTTCCTATGATATTGGGGCGTGTATTGTTTTCAAGCCTCAGTTTCCATATTTGTCATAACCATGCCGCTGTGAAAATCTGTAGAAGGGACATCAGGGATCTGGGGGCCCCAGTGCGCACAGAAGTCATGGGACTCTTCCTCCCCAGACTAGTCCTCCCCTTTCTCCCTTTCACCTTGGTCCTCATCCATACTTGGGAATGAATGGACCAAATATTGATCTTTTACCCACACGCGCCCTCTCGTGGTCATGTCTGGAAGTACCATGTGGGTGTATCCACAGGTCCCAGTCCCTATCAGGCACTGCCTTGGACCCTGGGACAGCAGTGACAAACCAGGCAGGGGAGCCTGCTCTTGGGTTTCTAGGCAGACACAGGAAAATGTGGAACAATGAAAATGTGCATGTAGGACTGAGCTGAAGTGACTGAGGTGACACTGGAGCTGAGCTACAGGTGCCAAGGAGGCAGGCCTTGTGAACAAGGATCCTGTGAACCTTTGTACCTGTGTCTTCATGGCAATATATGTTCAGTTCTCTTGGGTAGATGCCCACGGGTGGAATTGTGGGGTGGGTGAGTGGAACCAGGCAAACGGTCAGCTTTGGTACAGGACACTGAGTGTAGCTGTGAGATGCGGTTGTGTAAGAAATAGTCAAACACTTCGTAACAACCTTCCAGTTGAGGATGGACTTCACATATGACTGTGGTCTCAGCAGGCTGCACCCCATAGGCCAAGTGTGTAGGCTGCGCCATGGAGGTTTCTGTCAGTTCTTTAAGGACCATTGTGTTACCCTGGGCACACCCAGCTCATTTGGGGTCATTTCCCTATTAACATCAGCCTATTAGCAACCTAATTGCCTTTTGTGTGAGTTGACCTCAAATGGAATCAACCAGTTATTCACCTCTACCCATACCCCACTTTTTGTTTAGGGTTTTCACATTAATGGTCCCATCTGAGATTAGTCTATAATATCCCTGTCTCATCTTATTTCAAGTATTGTATATGTCATCTCATAAAATGAACTGGGAATGCTTCCTATTTTTCTTTCCTTGGAAGAGTTTATAAAATTCTTTTGAAATGTTTTCTTCAGTAGGATGTTTTGTTGGTAGGACTTTCCCAGCAAAGCAATGTGAACCTGGAGTTTTGAGTAGTTCCATTTCTTTAGTAATTATAAGACTATTCAGATTTTAAATTTCGTTGAGTCAGTTTTTTCCCCCTAGGAACTTGAATAAAGTTTTCAGATTTGCTGCCATAAAGTTGCTTGATATTTTTTTCTACATATGGTATCTGTATGCAGAGGAGACAACCCCTCCTCTAGGTGGTTGGGGCTCTGGGCCAGGTACACAGCTTGGTGAGTGGAGAGTGGGCTTAATGCCTTGCAAACTGGTGTTGGCCTTCTCTGATCTCCTTGATGCTATAGAAGCTTTCTTTTTCTTTTCCAGTAGTAGTTATTTGTGCTTTCTTTTCATCTTGATCAAATTTGCCTGTAGTTTCCCAATTTCATTCACTTTTTAAAAAAAGATCTATTTATTTATTTATTTATACAAGATCCAGGGTACAGACCAGATGCGCGGGAGGGTGAGCGGATTCACCAGAGACAGAGCGGAGAACAGAACAGGCAGACTGACGAAATACACTGCTGAGGGGAGCAGCGGGCGAGACAGGAGAGGTCTGCCACACCATGTGGGAGTCTCACCGGCTGGCAGGGATCGAACCCGCGCTGCTGAGGCCACAGACAGCTTCATAGTGCAGTGCTCAACTGCCTGTGCCACCAGGAAGGCCCTTCATTCACCTTTTGAATTAATCAACATGTGGGTATGCTGACTTTCTTTACTGTTTTCTCTTTCCTTCTTATCTGTTCTCTGTTCTGTGTTGTTATTTGGTTGTTCTTTTTTTAACTTCTTGAGACTGATGCTAAGCTCATTATTTACTTTTACTTATGTGTAAACATATAACATGTTATATATGTATATATAGCATACTATGTATTAAATGATGTAATATATAGTATCATACATACTTTATGTATTGCTATATAACACGTTATATGCAGTTTATATGTAATTTGTGATTTACATTGTCATGTAAATTTTATATATTTATATCAAATATTATACATAAATTTCTTTCCCAATGTTGCATTGCACAGGTTTTGAAATGTAGCAATTTTTATTATCTCTCTGTTCAAAATATTTTATAAATTTCTTAGAATTTTTTCTTTGAACAATGGATTATTTTGAACTAATGCCATAGAAATGGAGATTTTTCTTCCTGTTGTTTTAAAATTGATTCTAACTAAACAGTATTTAGGTCAGGAGACAATTTCTGTGGTGGAGGACTATGGGTGCTTTGGCGACGGGAGAGTTAATGGTGACCACAGCTGAAGGGAGAAATCCTATGTCAAAAAAAAAAAAAAAATGAACAAGGATTTAAAACAATGGTACTTCAATTAAAAAAAAAGGGAGAAGGTTTCCTTTATTCTTGCTTTATGTCCCAGCATGTGTTTGAAAGGAAAATATATTCTGTCTTTGCCAAATATAGTGTTCTATATATATATACACAGAATCATCAAGTAAATTTTTGTGTTGTTCAAATAGTTTGTCTTTATAATCTATGATTATTTATGTTTACTTTCTCTATCAATTGCCAAGAGAGATGAATTTAAATCTCTCTTTATGACTGTGATTTAACTATTTCTGCCGGCAGTTGTGTCAATTTTTGCTTTATGTATTTTGAGGCTATGTTACTAGGGTCACTCAAGTTTTAAAATTGTTTTCTTCCTGAACAAATGAAACTTTTATCCTTATAATATGTCCCTCTTTATTTCCAGCAATGATTTTGCCTTAAAGCATATGCTATCTAATATTAATATAACTCTTTCAGGCTTCTTTTGGTCAGAATTTGTATGTTTTATTTCCTCTATCTTTGAACTTTTGTGCACTTTTATGGTTTTGATGTGTCTTATAAATAGCAGAATTGGAATTTAAAAAATCCAACTTGACAAAGTTGGAATCTTCAGTTCCTTTACTTTTAATGTAATAACTGATATCACATTTAAGTCTGGTTATCTACCATATTACTCTCCCACCCTTTCTATGTTCCCTTTTATCTCCCTTCTGACTTTCTTTTTTTTTAATTTAAGATTTATTTATTTATACAAGAACTGGGGTACAGGTCAGAGGTGGGGGAGGGTGAGAGGATTCACCAGAGACAGTGGGGAACACAAAAGGCAGATGGACCAAAGTATACTGCCGAGGGGAGCAGCGGGAGAGACAGGAGTGGTCTTCTGCGCCATGTGGGTATTTCCCTGGCTGGCCAGGAATTGAACCCACACTGCAGAGGCTGCAGACAGCTTCAAAGCGCTACGCTCAACCTGCTGCACCACCAGGGAGGTCCTCCCTTCTGACCTTCTTTTAGTTTATTTGTGGTTTGGAAAAAAATCATCATTTAAACTATGAACATTTGGAAATTATAGTTCTGCTTTTATTATTTTAGTGGTCCGTAAGAAATTAAAATGCATATTAATCAAAGGGCAGACTGAATTGACTTATTTTACTCTCCTTCTAGATAACCATAGAACTGTACGTTTTCACTCCATTTACTCCTCAAAGTCCCTTTTATCTCCCTTTTGACTTTCTTCTATATATGTTAATTCTATCACTTCTTTTAAACTTCAGAAAACATAATACTATTACTTCCTGCAACATATCTTTGTTTAAGTTTTCCAGTGTACTTACTCCTTGTTTGTTCTTTCTTCCCCTTTGACCTTTCATCTGGGATCAATTTCCTTTTGCCTGAATTACATAATTTAGAATTTTCTTTAGTGTAAGTTTGCTGATGGCAAACCCTTCTGGGTTTTGTCTGAAAAATGTTTTTATTTCAACTGCATTCTTGAAATATTTTTGTTGGGTGTATATCTGGGTTGGCAGTTTTCTTTCAGCACATTGAAAATGTCATTTTACTGTCATCTGGCATCTTTTGTTGCTGCCTAAGAGTCAGCTGTTTGTCTAGTTTTCACACTTTTGAGGTTAATGAGTTTTTTCCTGCTTTAAAGAGTTGTCTTTCTCCTTTGTAAATGTTTTACTCAAGTGTAATACATTTAGAGAAGATTGCTTGATGAATTTTCATAAGTGAGCACACCCATGTATCCTATAATCGATTAAAAAAATTCTCTAATATTTTCTAATTTTGACATATGGTGATTTAGAAGTGTTCTTAAAAACTTCATACATTTATAAATATTTTAAGGAACTTTGTTGTTGAATTCTTTTTTTTTTTTTTTTAAACTTTTTTTTTTTTTTTTTAATTTTCTAGAGGCATGTCTTATTTATTTATTTATTTATTATTTGTTTGTTTGTTTGGTTTATACATGCACTGGGTACAGTCAGAAGCGCGGGAGGGTGAGAGAATTCACCAGAGCCAGAGCAGGGAGCAGAGCAGGCAGAAGGACCGAAATACACTGCTGAGGGGAGCAGCGGGCGGCAGGAGAGGTCTGCACACCATGTGGGACCCTCCTCCGGTGGCCGGGGAGCAGCCAGGGATCGAACTGGCGCCACAGAGGCCGCAGGCAGCTTCGCAACCCAGCGCTCAACCGCTGCGCCACCGGGGAGGCCCTTGTTGTTGAATTCTAACTCAATTCCTTTGAGAATTCCTTAGAGAATGTGGATGCTAATACTAAAAATTACTGAGTATATGTAGGAACTTTGGAGGAGGGTTTAACTCTTTTTTTTGCCTTCTGGTGTATTCTGTCTGATATTAGAATAACTACATTAAGTTTGTTATCTTCTATCCTCTTACTTTTAAGGGTATTGTGTACTTTTTAGGTATGTATTTCATAAATAGGATGTAGTTGTAGCTTGTGTTTTTGTTACATCTGACAATTTTCCCCCAATTTGCAAATGACCCAACTCTGAGTAATGTAGTGAACTTGTTTGTTCATAGGCTCAGTATTTTATTTTACCCCTTTTTCCTCCATCCTCCCTCTTAGCCTCAGAAACGTCTCTCCACTTATCAGTATCTGCTAGTTCTATTTTCCTTTGTTAAATCATCAGCTATGTCAATATACAACCTGTGCCTTTGTCATTCTGACTTTACTGACAGATTACTGACAGATTCCCTCAAACTCCATTTTGCTGTAAATGGCAACACTTTGTCTTTCCTAATGGCTGAATATTATACATCTTCTTAATGTAATCGTTTATCAGGAAACA
Organism: Talpa europaea; assembly: GCF_964194135.1. Taxonomy (NCBI): domain Eukaryota; kingdom Metazoa; phylum Chordata; class Mammalia; order Eulipotyphla; family Talpidae; genus Talpa; species Talpa europaea. The sequence continues at coordinate 46,229,576 of NC_140079.1, read as the reverse complement.
TTTAGGTTGTTTCCATATCCTAGCTATTGTAAATGATGCTGCAATAAGCACCATACAGTATGTAATTTTTTGAATTGATATTCAAATAATATTCTTGGTTACATGCCCAAGAGTTGGATTGCTGGGTCACAGTATTGCTAGCATTTTTAGTTTTTTTAAAGGTAAATTCAGAGGAGGTGGATCAACATGGCGGCGAGGAAACGCTGCGAGTAAGATCTCCCATTAAAAAAAAGTTAATAGGGAGGAAAAATGGCAGGTCCCAGTGAGAACTGGGACACGGAAGATAAATGGAAGACTCCAGCAAACTACCTGAAGGAGAAAGTTGCCATAAAAGAGGACTAGAAGGGAGGAAATCTCAGAACGCTGCTACCCTCCCCCACCCACAAAGTCGGCACTCTCCGACCAACAGGAAGGAGGAAAAAACAAAAAAAACTAAAACAACTAACAAGAAAAAACTTTTATAGGACAGGGAGAGGGGCAGCCCAAACCTGGCAAACCTGCCTATTCTAAATGGGTTCTGCCATCCACTGCATCAACACAAAACATATGAGACTTTAATGGGAAGGAACTTTAATAAAACTAGGAAACAATACAGGAAAGGCAAAGAGTCTAGTTTCTAAATGAAGCACCCAAAGTTACCTGTCCCCTCGTGGGTAAAACTCCATCCATATGGGATCGGCCCAGAACAAGGCCCCAAAGCCTGCCACAGGTCTAAAGCATCTTCCAGTGGGACCCACAGAAAAGTGTCAGAAACAACCAGACAAGCCCGGAAGGAAAAGAGCAAAATCAACATCAAGATAAAAGCTGCCATTGTCACCTCCCCATGGGTCTCACCCACATCTGTGTCACCCAGTCCATGACCAAAAGGCAAGCACAGTTTCTTCACGGGTCTCTAGGCTCCATGCGCCTCCTCCAGGTCTCCTGGCTCCATCCTGCTTCCTTCCTCAGTCTCTTCTGCAGCTTCTCTTCTCCCTGCTCAGCTCCACCCTCTCTTGGGTGGGGCAGGAAAACTCCCCCTTTCCTGGAGACCACCCTCTTAACAAAACTACGCATCAAATGGGACTGAGAGTGGAAAGGAACTATTTCAGCCACCACACCCCATGAACTGTGAACTGGAGCTGTGGAGAACCCTGCAGGATTCGCTGTGGAGGTGAGTGAACGGCTCCAGGCACCATTAGAGAAAAACAAAGACTCCCGGAGACCTACACACAGCCCCAGGCCAGCCGGTAAGCTTGTGTGGCAAAGCGGCGCGCGTGAAAAGGATATGTGGATCGTGGCTGCCCAGGTCCCCGCGCCTGCGACCTAGGCTTCCAGGGAGATGCGCGTGGGCCCTCACTGAGGTGAATGTCCCTCCCTGAGTAATCAGAAACCAGGTGCCCGGACACAGGAGCGGGGTGCAAAAGGCGCCATTTCTGCGGACACTGAACTGGGCTACAGCCTGCGTCTGGACCTGAGGGCTTTGGAACTGAGACCTGGGGCATAAAATTCGGGGCGTGGGTTCCCCACGACGGTGGGGCACAAGGCAGACACAGCACCCCAAAGCCGTTGAGGCTTTCCCCACCACTCCCACTCTGTTCCCCTGTCCCACAGGGTAAAAAAAAAAAAACAGCTTCCCAAGGACACTAGGAGAGATCTCTGGCGCCACCTAGCGACCAGAAAAAAATCACCAACACTCCATAGAATAGGGACCTTTCTTCAATAAAGACTGCTTGAAACCTGCAGAAGGCTCCCGGAGGAGCCAGAGGTGAGCTAGAAAGTTCGCCCAAGCCAGGCCCCTTCTGACCAGCAGTCCGAGCCCAGAGGGGGAGTGGGCACCCACGGCCAGGGCAGACTGGGCGCGCAGGGGGTGCGTCCCCACATCGCCACTTTAGAACAGGGACATTTCTTCAGTAAAGACTGCTTGAAACCAGCAGAAGGCTCCCGGAGGAGCCAGAGGTGAGCTGGGAAGTTCACCCACGCCAGGCCCCTTCTGGCCAGCAGTCCGAGCCCAGAGGGGGAGTGGGCACCCACGGCCGGGACAGACCGGGTGCGCAGGGGGAGGGCATACCCGCATCGCCTTTTTAGAACAGGGAACTTTCTTCAATAAAGGCTGCTTCAAACCAGCAGAAGGCTCCTAGAGGAGTCAGAGGTGAGCTGGGAAGTTCGCCCACGCCAGGCCCCTTCTGACTAGCAGTCCAAACCCAGAGGGGGAGTGGGCACCCAGGGCCGGGACAGAGCGGGCGCATGGAAGAGTATGCCTGTATCCGAATTGCCATTTTAGAATAGGGACCTTTCTTCAGTAAAGACTGCTTGAAACTGGCAGAAGGCTCCCGGAGGAGTCAGAGGTGAGCTGGGAAGTTCGCCCAAGCCAGGCCTCTTCTGACCAGCAGTCCGAACCCAGAGGGGGAGTGGGCACCCAAGGCCGGGGCAGACCAGGCATGCAGGGGAGTGCGTACCCACATCGCCTTTTTAGAACAGGGACCTCTCTTCAATAAAGACTGCTTGAAACCGGCAGAAGGCTCCTGGAGGAGCCAGAGGTGAGCTGGGAAGTTCACCCACGCCAGGCCCCTTCTGGCCAGCAGTCTGAGCCCAGAGAGGGAGCGGGCAGCGATGGCAGGGGTAGATCCAGCGTGCAGGAGAGTGTGCCTGTCTCTGAATTGCCTTTTTAGAACAGGGACCTCTCTTCAATAAAGACTGCTTTAAACTGGCAGAAGGCTCCCAGAGGAGCGAGAGGTGAGCTGGGAAGTTTGCCCATGCCAGGCCCCTTCTGGCCAGCAGTCCAAACCCAGAGGGGGAGCAGGCACAAATGGCCAGGGCAGATCCAGCGTGCAGGAGAGTGTGCCTGTCTCCAAATTGCCATTTTAGAATAGGGACCTTTCTTCATTAAGACTGCTTGAAACCGGCAGAAGGCTCCTGGAGGAGCCAGAGGTGAGCTGGGAAGTTTGCCCACACCAGGCCCCTTCAGGTCAGCAGTCCGAACCCAGAGAGGGAGTGGGCACCCACGGCCGGGGCAGACCAGGTGCGCGGAAGAGAGTGCCTGTATCCAAAGCACCATTTTAGAACAGGGACCTTTCTTCAATAAAGACTGCTTGAATCTGGCAGAAGGCTCCCCCTGGAGCCAGAGGGAGAATGTTCCCTGCACAGTCAGAGGTGAGCTGAAGGCCCCCACAAGCCTGGCAGGAAGTCGGACCCAGAGGAAGAGCCAGAGATTTGGAACCCAGAGTGCAATCCAGCTGCCCCACCTGCAGGGAAGTCTGTGGGACTTTAAGATGCACATTTGTAACTAAACACAGAAGGAGGAGAGATTCTGTGACAGTGACCATTAACATACTCAAAGTACCACTGCCTCTCTAGACCTCTGGCATAACAGTTTTTGACTCGTTTGGATTGCCAGTTTCTGAAACTCCCAAAAGAACATGCCAAAAAGATTCCAGCCAGTACCAGCGGCACAGTGTCCCAATGCATAAAGCAAATTAGAAGACAGACAGCAGGGAAAAGAAAAACTACAAGCAAAGTAGCAACACCTCAGAAAAAAGACACACCACAAAAAAAAAAAAAACAAACAAAAAAAACAAAAAAAAAACACCCACCAGCTTGCAACTACGGTGACTTGGAAGAACTTCTGAGCCTTCTAGAAAAAGAATTTAAAATTGCTGTTCTGGAAAAACTGATAGAAGTCATTAAGGAAAACAACACTCAGAAGAATGAAATTGAGTCCCGAAAGAGGGAAGCCATTAAGGAAAACAATGCTCAGAAGAATGAAATTGAGTCCCTAAAGAGGGAAGTAAAAGAAATGTAGGAGATCAAAGAATTAATGGAGATGCTAAAGAACTCTGGGAAAAGCAATGAAAGCAGAATAGATGAAATGGAAGAACGAATAAGTACTCATGAAGACACAGAAATAAAAAGAACCAAAACAGAAAAGGAAAGAGAAGTACGAAGGAAAAAGACTTCGGGAACTATCTGACTCCATGAGGAACTATCTGACTCCTATAAGAGTTATAGGAATCCCAGAAGGAGAGGAGAGAGATGTAGGAACAGAGAAAATATTCAAGGAAATAATTGAAGAGAACTTCCCTGTATGAAGAAGGAGCTGAAAATTGATATACAAGAAGCAAGAAGAACACCAAACTTCCATGATGAAAGGAAAAATACAGCAAGACACATAATAGTAAAGTCCCAAGAATCCAAGACAAGGAAAAAATAATGAAGCTGACAAGAGGGAAGAAACAGATAACATTCAAAGGAAAACCAATCAGACTGACATCAGACTTCTCCGAAGAAACACTACAGGCAAGGAGAGAGTGGAGGGACATAGTCAACAGACTCCAAGAAAACAGATGCCAACCAAGAATACTATATCCCGCAAATCTCTCCTTCCTCTATGAAGAAAGAATAAGGACCTTCCCAGACAAACAGAAACTCTGGAATTTCATTACAACTAAACATCCACTCCAAAAAATACTACAAGGAATCCTAAAGCCAGAACCTCAGAGGGACGCATAACAATGAAAGAAGGCAAAAAAAAAAGTTATTAAAAGAATAAATAAATAAAATCAAAGGAAAGACAAACACAATGGCAAATACAGATGCTAACATATCAACATTTACTCCAAATATAAATGGACTAAACTCTTCAATGAAAAGACACAGAGTCACAGGCTGGATTAAGAAACAAAACCCAACCTTTTGCTGTCTCCAGGAAACACATTTAGCTACAAAAGATAAAAATAGACTCAAAGTTAAAGGATGGAAAACAATCCTACAAACAAATGGACCAAAATAGAAAGCAGGAACAGCTATACTTATATCAGATAAAACAGATTTCAAACCCAAAAAGATAAAAAAGATCCCAACAGTCACTACATTATGATCAAGGGGACAATACTTTAAGAAGAAATAACACTCATTAACATACATTCACCAAACAAAGGAGCACCAAAATATATCAGACAACTATTATCTTTGAAAACAGACATCAGAGAAAACACATACATAGTGGGAGAATTCAACACACCACTATCAACAATGGATAGATCAATGAGACAAAAAATAAGTTAAGACACTAAAGCTCTAAATAAGGATCTAGAGCACTTGGGCTTAACAGACATCTATAGAACACTAAACCCAAAAAAATCTGAGTACACATTTTTCTCAAGCGCACACGGATCATTCTCCAGGATCGATCACATATTGGGACCCAAGACAAACATCAACAGATTCACCAAGATTGAAATCATACCAACCTCTTTTCTGACCATGAAGGCATCAAACTAGAAATAAACCATAAAAAGAAGGCAAGGAAATCTCCTACCTCATGGAGATTGAAAACCACACTACTGGAAGACCACTGGACTAATGAGGAGATCAAAGAAGAAATTTAAAAATTCTTTGAATTGAATGACAAGGAGGACACCAATTTCCTAAATGTATGGGATGCAGCAAAAGCAGTAATAAGAGGAAAATATATAGCAAGAGGCTCATATTAAGAAACAAGAAAGAACTCGAAGAAACAACCTAATCTCGAAGCTCAAAGATCTAGAAAAAGAACAACAAAAAAAACCCAAAACCAGTAGGAGAAAAGAAATAATAAAAACCAAAGCAGAAATAAATGAAATTGAAACTAAAAAAACAATCCAAAAGATCAATGAAACCAGGAGCTGGTTCTTCGAAAAAATCAATGAAATAGATAAACCCCTAGCCAGGCTCACAAAGGAAAAAAGGGAGAAAGCACAAATAAACAGGATCATAAATGAAAGAGGAGAAATGACAACGGACACAGCAGAAATCAAAAGAATAATCAGTAACTACTATGAACAGTTATATGGAAACAAGTTCAACAATCTAGAGGAGATGGACAAATTCCTACAACTCTACAATCACCCAAAGCTAGATAAAGAAGAAATAGAACACCTAAACAGACCAATTACAAGCAGCAAAATTGAAATGGTAATCAAAAACCTCCCCAAAAACAAAAGCCCAGGACCTGATGGATTTACAAATGACTTCTACCAAAAATTCAGAAACGAATTAGTGCCTATCCTTCACAAACTCTTCCAAAAAATTGAGAAGGAAGGGATAATACCAAACACATTCTATGAAGCCAACATTACACTAATACCAAAACCGAACAAGGACAACACAAAAAAAGAAAACTACAGGCCAATCTCCCTAATGAACACTGATGCAAAAATCCTCAATAAAATTTTAGCTATCAGAATCCAACAATGTATCCATAAGATAATTCACCACAACCAAGTAGGATTCATTCCAGGAACACAAGGATGGTTCAACATCCGAAAATCAATCAACGTTATCCAACACATCAACAAAAAGAAATATAAAAACCATATGATAATATCAATAGATGCCGAGAAAGCTTTCGACAAAGTGCAACATCCGTTCATGATAAAAGCCCTTGAAATTCTTGGGATACAAGTAACAAACCTCAACATCATAAAGGCCATATATGACAAGCCAACAGCCAGTATCATTCTCAATGGCGAAAAGCTGAAAGCAATTCCATTAAGATCTTGAACAAGACAAGGATGTCCACTCTCACCACTGCTTTTCAATATAATACTGGAAGTCCTAGCCAGAGCAATAAGACAAGAGAAAGACATCCAAGGAATCCAAATAGGAAAAGAAGAAGTCAAACTATCACTATTTGCAGACGATATGATAATATACATAGAGAACCCCAAAAACTCCACAGAAAAACTAATTCAACTCATCAATCAGTTCAGTAAAGTGGCAGTATACAAAATCAACACGCAAAAATCAGTAGCCTTCCTATACACCAACAATAAATCTGAAGAACAAGAAATAAAAAAAAATTCCTTTTAATATCGAAACAAAAAAAATCAAATACTTGGGAATAAATCTAAGAAAAGAGGTAAAGGACCTATACAAAGAAAACTATAAAACACTGTTAAAGGAAATAGAAGAAGACACAAAGAAATGGAAAGACATCCCCTGCTCATGGATTGGAAGAATAAACATTATTAAAATGGCCATCCTACCAAAAGCAATATACAGATTAAATGCTATTCCAATCAAAATTTCAATGTCATTCTTCAAAGAAATAGAACAATTATTGATGAAATTCATATGGAACCACAAAAAACCCCGAATAGCCAAAGCTCTCCTGAAAAAAAAAAAAGGGAATGGAGGCATCACACTCCCAGACTTCAAACTTTACTACAAAGCCATAATCATCAAAACTGCATGGTATTCGAACAAGAACAGACATACAGACCAATGGAATCGAATAGAAAATCCAAAAATAAACCCACAGATTTATGGTCAACTAATCTTTGACAAAGGAGCAAAGACTATGCATTGGAGCAAAGAAAGTTTGTTCAATAAATGGTGCTCAGAAAACTGGGTCGCTACATGCAAAAGAATGAAGCTTGACTACTACCTAACACCATGCACAAAAACCAATTCAAAATGGATTAAAGAACTAGACATAAGACCTGAAACCATAAAATATATAGAAGGAAATATAGGTGAAACACTACACGATATGCACATCAAAGACATCTTTACAGACACATCACCCAAAGCAGTGATAGTGAAGGCAAAGATCAACAGCTGGGACTACAGCAAATTAAAGAGCTTCTGCACAGCAAAAGAGACAATAACCAAAACAAAGAGAAACCCCACCGACTGGGAGAACATTTTTGCACACAACACTAATGATAAAGCACTGATCACAAAAATCTGCAAAGAGCTGATGAGACTCAACAACAACAAAGAAAATTATCCAGTCAAAAAATGGGCAGAAGAGCTAAAAAGAAACTTCTCTGAAGAGGAAATGCAAATGGCCAACAGGCATATGAAAAATGTTCAACATCACTTGTAATCAGGGAAATGCAAATCAAAACTACAATGAGATACCATCTTACACCAGTGAGAATGGCACATATTAAAAAAACTAGCAACAACAAATGTTGGTGAGGTTGTGGAGAAAAAGGAACTCTCCTGCACTGTTGGTGGGAGTGCAAACTGGTCCAACCACTATGGAGAGCTGTGTGGAGATTTCTTGACATAGAGCTTCCATATGATCCAGCAATTCCACTCCTAGGTATTTACCCAGAGGACAGAAACATCAATTCCAAAGAGCACCTGCACGCCTATGTTTACAGCAGCACTGTTTACAATAGCTAAGCCTTGGAAACAACCCAAATGCCCCAAAATAGATGACTGGATCAAGAAGATGTGGTACATACACACCATGGAAAATTACTCAGCATTCTAAAAAGATAAACACATGCAATTTGGATGGCGCTGGAAGGGATCATGCTCAGCGAAATAAGCCAAAAAGAAAAGGAAAAAAACCGGATGTCTCACTCATAGCAGGAATCTAGAAAACTTAAATAAGGGACCAGGAAAAAGAATAACTCTAAGAAAGAAAATATCAAAATCAACAAACAACTATGAACAAGAGACACTCTATGGGGCATGGGGGGTGAGGAGGGGAGGGATTGGGGTCAAAATAAGGGGGTTGCAATTGTATGGGGAATATAAAAATAAAATTTATTTTAAAAAATCAACAAATCACTATGAACAAGAGACACTATGGGGTGTGGGGGGCGGGGGGCGGGGAAAGGAGGGCTTTGGGTAAAAATAAGGGGGTTGTAATTGTATGGGGAATATAAAAATAAAATTTAAATTAAAAAAAGAAACATGACAGATGCATGGAATAAAACTTTCCTTAGATATTGTTATTAAGTAGACATAAGTAATATTTTTTTTAAATTTAGGGATAAGCGAAATCAATGTCCCTTTGTAATAACATTAGAAACATTTGGCCATTTAATTAATTAATGCTTTAATTGATTAAAGAAAGTTTATTTAGCATCAACTATGTACCAAGCAGATGTACCAGAAAACCTCTATGACTTGGGAATTCTCCTAAATAACTAAACAGTTATTTATATGTTGCTCTTTTAGAAATTATGAAAGAAGTAACTGTCTCTCATTAGCCCTGGTCTCATAATCTTAAATTCTCTGGAATAAAGTGACCAATATTTTAAATAAAAAAAAAATAAAGGTAAATTCAGATCACTTTCCAAAATGATTGTACCAGTTTATATTCCCAATGACGCATTAGGATTCCTCTTTTCCCACATGCTCTCCAGAACTAGTTGGAGATGATATGTCATTGTGATTTTGATCTGCAATTGCCTTATTAAAAATAATGATGAACATTTTCTCATGAATCTATTGACCTTCTTGGTAGCCTCTTTGGGAAAGTCACTTTTAAGATCTTCTGCCTATTTATTAACTGGGTTGTTTATTAATTGCTAAATTAAGATTTTTTTGTACATCTTGTCAATTAACCCCTTGTCAGTTGTGTGTCATTCTGACAATATCTTAAACTATCAGGTTTGCTACACTTACACCTATTATGATTCACTTACATCGACTGGATCTATTTCCACAATATCATTTTGTTTCTATAGCACAAAAGGAAAAGTGTTGGTGCTGTTTTAAGTGCTTTTTATTAATTAAAGATGGTTCTTTAGGACACTCTGCATTTATTTATCCTGATTTTACTATGCTTCTCTTTACTTTCTTTCTCCCTGTTGGTGTGTTAAAGTTTCCTTTAAACCCTTTCTCAATCACTGGTTTGGAGGTTACCCATGAATGAGTACATCACTTTTTGAGACTTTAGTCTGTCTTCCTCCTAAATTGTAAAAAGACTTTGGCACTCATCAGTGCCATCCCCCAATATGCTGTGTTGCTGGATGCTGCTGCCCAGAATTTTAGTAGTGACCGATGCTGCCAGTCCAGATGTTGCTCATCATTGTCACTGCTTCATATAGTCCATAGTAGTGTAGATAGTCTAAGTTTTCCAGCATTCCTTGCTGTCTCCTTCCTTCTTTCTGCTTTGAATCTCCCTCCTGATGTTACTTGCATGAGGGTCTGCCATTGCTAAGTTTTTTTTAAAACTTTGCTTTTTTCTATTGGGTTGTCAGAATAGTCATGAGGTATTTTTTCTGTTTTTCAACCAAAAATGCATCATGACTTTTCCAACAGCCCCAATAGTTTAGCTGAGTACAGAATTCTAGGTTGATCATCTGCAGTTTGAGGCTATTCCTCATCTTCCAAATTTGTGTTGCTCTCTGTGAAGTCACTTTGAATCTGATTGTTTTCATTTTTCTAGTGTTTTTATCCTCTTTCGTAATTATCCTTATGATCACCACTGATTATGATGGTCTGTATTTTGGCTTTATGTTTTTGGTTATAGATTTAGGTTTGTTCATCCTCATTTGGGCTCATTGGTTTATGAATCTGAGGATTTCAAGGTTTTCATTAACTAATTTCATTAATTATAGCTAATTATTTTAATTTTGGAGATTCTGGCCATTATCTTTGTATATTGAGATTCCATAATTCCCAATATTTGATTTGTTTAGATACTTGTGGGTGTTAGGTCTTCTTACTCTCTTGCCTCTCAAACCCTCAGACACACACACAGACACACACATATATAATAGGTAGGAAAATATAAAATATTATTTTTAAAAAATCTCTGTGCCTGGATAATTGCCTTAAGTAACTTTCTTCTATTTCACTATATTTTCAGCTGTCTTATCTGAATTTTAATGCCTTCCAAGCAAATTATTCATTTCTAGAAATTCTTGCATCACCCCCCTTAAATCTTGTCTTTTAAAAAATTAAGTAGTATTTATGAGCAACAAAAAACAAAAACCAAAAAAACCCAAAAAACAAATAGCACTGTCAAGCTGAGGAAATCAGTGATATGGCAGAGGCTTCTAATAGCCAAACTTAAATCTTTGCAATTCTTAAGCACCTCATTAGACTTGCTACACATATATGGATTCCTAGCATTTTTACTTTAATATTAAATGTTAATATCAATACTTTATAGTCATTGTAGCATGTACATTTTCATTCATAACTTGGTTTTATAACTCAATGCTGGGAAAGATTCATCATGAATCGGGAAATACAAATGGCCAACTGGCATATGAAAAAATGTTCAACATCCCTTATAATCAGGGAAATGGAAATCAAAATCACAATGAGATACCACCTTATGCCAGTAAGAATGGCACATATCAAAAAAACTAGCAACAACAAATGTTGGTGAGAATGTGATGAAGAAGGGACTCTCCTAGATTGCTGGTGGGAGTGCAAACTGGTCCAACCACTATGAAAGCTGTCTGGAGGTTCCCCAGTCTACTAAAAATGGAGTTACCATATGACCCAGCAATTCCACTCCTGGGCATGTACCCAAAGGACACAAAAACATTGATTCCAAAAAAAATCTGTACTCCTATGTTTATGGCAGCACTATTTATAATAGGTAAAACCTGGAAACAACCCAAATGCCCTAAAATAGATGACTGGATCAAGATGTGGTATATATACACAATGGAATGCTATTCAGCAATCAAAAAAGATAAACTCATGCCATTCGTAGCAACATGGATGGAGCTAAAAGGAATTATGCTCAGTGAAATAAGTCAGAAGGAAAACGAAAAAATCAGATGGTTTCACTTATTGGAGGAATATAGGGGAACCAAAGTTAAGATATCAAGGGGAGAAAATAACAATACAAAACACAACACAGTTCAACATCCGAAAATCAATGTTATCCAACACATCAACAAAAAGAAATACAAAACCATATGATAATATCAATAGATGCTTAAAACTTTCAACAAAATACAACACCATTTTTGAAAAAGGCCCTTGAAATTCTCGGGATACAAGGAACATACCTCAACATCATAAAGGCCATATATGACAAGCCCATAGCCAGTATCATTCTCAATGGCGAAAAGCTGAAAGCATTTCCATTAAGATCTAGAACAAGACAAGGATGTCCATTCTCACCACTGCTTTTCAATATAATACTGGAAGTCCTAGCCAGAGCAACAAGACAAGAGAAAGACATACAAGGAATCCAAACAGGGAAGGAAGAAGTTAAACTATCCCGATTCACAGATGATATGATAATATACATAGAGAACCTCAAAAACTCCACAGAAAAACTAATTCAACTCATCAGTTTATTAAAGTGGCAGGATACAAAATCAACATGCAAAAATCAGTAGCCTACCTATACACAAACAATAAATCTGAAGAAATAAAAAAAATCCCTTTTTATTATTGAAACAAAAAAAAATCAAATACTTGGGAATAAACCTAACAAAAGAGGTAAAGGACCTATATAAAGAAAACTATAAAACATTGTTAAAAGAAATAGAAGACACAAAGAAATGGAAAGACATCCTCTGCTCATGGATTGGAAGAATTAACATTATCAAAATTGCCATCCCACCAAAAGCAATTTACAGATTCAATGCTATTCCAATAAAAATTCCAATGACATTCTTCAAAGAAACAGAACAATTATTGATGAAATTCATATGGAATCACCAAAAACCCCGAATAGCCAAAGCTCTCCTGAAAAAAAAAGAGAAGGGAATGGAGGCATCACACTCCCAGACTTCAAACTATACTACAAAGCCATAATCATCAAAACTGCATGGTATTGGAACAAGAACAGACACACAGACCAATGGAATCGAATAGAAAATCTAGAAATAAACCCACAGATTTATGGTCAACTAATCTTTGACAAAGGAGCAAAGAATATGCACTGGAGCAAAGAAAGTTTATTCAAGTGGTGCTGGAAAAACTGGGTCGCTACAAGCAAAAGAATGAAGCTTGACTACTACCTCACACCATGCACAAAAACCAATTCAAAATGGATTAAAGAACTAGACATAAGACCTGAAAAACCACAAAATATATAGAAGGAAATATAGGTGAAACACTACACGATATGCACATCAAAGACATCTTTACAGACACATCACCCTAAGTAGTGATAGTGAAGGCAAAGATCAACAGCTGGGACTACTTCAAATTAAAGAGCTTCTGCACAGCAAAAGAGACAATAACCAAAACAAAGAGAAACCCCACTGACTGGGAGAAAAATTTTGCACACAACACTAATGATAAAGGATTGATCACAAAAATCTACAAGGAGCAGATGAGACTCAACAAAAACAAAGAAAATAATCCTGTCAAAAAATGGGCAGGAGAGCTAAAAAGAAACTTCTCTGAAGAGGAAATGCAAATGGCCAACAGGCATATGAAAAATGTTCAACATCACTTGTAATCAGGGAAATGCAAATCAAAACTACAATGAGATACCATCTTACACCAGTGAGAATGGCACATATTAAAAAAACTAGTAACAACAAATGTTGGCAAGGATGTGAAGAAAAAGGAACTCTCCTGCACTGCTGGTGGGAGTGCAAACTGGTCCAACCACTATGGAGAGCTGTGTGCAGATTTCTTGACCTACTAAACATAGAGCTTCCATATGATCCAGCAATTCCACTCCTAGGTATTTACCCAAATGACACAGAAACATTATTTCCAAAGGGCATCTGCACCCCGATGTTTATAGCAGCACTTTTTATGATAGCTAAGCTATGGAAACAACCCAAATGCCCAAAAATAGATGACTGGATCAAGAAGATGTGGTACATATACACAGTGGAATATTACTCAGCAATTAAAAAAGATAAACACATGCAGTTTGCAGCATCATGGATGGAGCTAGAAGGGATCATGCTCAGCGAAATAAGTCAGAAAGAAAAAGAAAAATACCAGATGGTCTCACTCATAGCAGGAATTTAGAAAACCTAAATAAGGGACCAGGAAAAAGACTAATTAATACAAAGTGAAAATCAAAATCAACAAGCAACTCTAAACCAGAGACACACTATGGGAGGGAAAGGGAGAGAGGAAGGATTAGGGTCAAAATAAGGGGGGGGGGGGCGCAATTGTGTGGGGAATATAACCAAAATGAAAATACATACATTGTGCAAAAATGAAAAATAAAATATTAAAAAATATTAAAATATTAAAAAAAACCACAACACAACAAAACAAACAATATAAACCAGAGACATCCTTCAGGGGAGGAGGAGAGAGAAGGATTAAAGGGAGAGTGGGAGGAGCACAGGTGAATTGGTGAAGGAGATTCTATGGGGACACCTGAGGGTGGGGGACACAAACTGTTTAAAAATGAACAATGATGTAAAAAATATATAAAAAATAAAGATTTCTCATGAATCGTATAACCGTTCAACTAATTTTCATTGCTCTGTTCTATTGTATGAAAAGATCACCTTTATTTGTTCTCCTATTGAGGGATGTTTGGGTAGTTTGTTTTTTTTGCAGTCATGAACTTTACTGCATCAGTTTTACTGCAGATATGATCTTTCTTTGTGTGTGTGTCTCAACTAGAATTCTATTAGAGAAGTTTACCATACAGAAAATTATTTCAGGGTTTATTTTCTCAAGTTTTCTACAGTGTAGTGTAACCCTGGCAGTTGGCTTTTCTTTTTGTAATGACTTCAGCTTTGATGCTGTGGTGTCCACTCTAAAGAGGGCTAGCTCAAACACGTCGCCAGCCACATGACTGGATAAGAAGCCAGGTTGCCTCCTATATGAGGCCTCTTTGTATTAAAGATCCCGGTTGATTTAAATGACTGACTAGATGGGGTCACTTATGGTTCTTTCTAAATAACCACTCTCATGTTTTGAATTTACCAAGAGTGAGCCTAGAAATGCTAGACCTCCCCTGCCATTGTCTCCAAGTGAAAGCAGGAGCACAGAACTGTGTGCACACTCACTAGCAGTGACCTCACTGTGGTCCCAGTGTGGTTACTTGTGTGATTTCCAGGTCATATAAGCAGGAAACTTCTATTTTCCAAAGTTTCCTGGTGGCTATCACTGAAGGGATCTTGCAATCATAAGAACCATTAGCATCGGCCCAGACACAACATTGGTTATCAATAGTCTGACACCAGCACAGAATGCATGGGAAGTGCACAGGTAGTTCATTCTGAGCATGTTGGAAAGAAGTTAATTCCTAATAAACAACAGCTGCCTTTAGACATCAGGGCCTACGTGAGCTGTGGAAGCCCACTGAGAAGGGCTGAGCTTCCATCTAGGGACAGCACTGACACTCTGCAGGAAACACAATGTTAACTTTGCTGAGTTTGCCCATTAAAATAGTGGTTACATGCATTTACACAACTCCTAGCAGCATCAACATGCTCTGCAGCTCCATTTGTTCACTAATACCTGGTGTATTCACTGCCCACCAACACATCTGGTAATGCTCTAATAATAAGGTATGAGAGTGAGAGCCTGTCTATGCTACCTGTGGACTCGCTGTGTGCTTTGTCATCTCCAGGTGTGCACTCTGGTTCAGGGTGTCCCTGCATGCAAGGACCTTGGAGTTGTGTCCCTCAGGGAGGTTCTCAGTAGTGTCTTGGCTCTGGCATTTCCACACTGTGTAGGTAGCATTCACTTCACCTCTCTAACCAGTGGTTATAGGACATCAGGGGAGAATTTCTCAACCAGCCAAGAGAGCAAACAATGCCTTCCATCACCAGGACTGGAGGGCGTTAACTTGCCCCACCTGCTTTTCTAGTGTGGGAAAATGATGGCCCTCCAGGGACCTAGCCTTATGCAGTGTGTCCACAGGCCTGAGTCCCACCCTCGCCCTGATCCTCAGAGCTAAGCCCTGGTTCCCGAGAGCGCTGCCTGAGCCGCTCACACCATGTCTCCTGCATCCCCTCCTGTTCAGGCCCTGCTTTATGTTGTGTACTTTTTATTTTGCAAACTTCTGTGTATCTCTAGTCCCAAAGAGAGCCCTGCTGTGCACTGCAGTTGACTCTCTGCCCCAGGAGCTCTGGTACCTGGAGTCTGGCCTCCAGGGGCAGCACTGAGGACAGAAAATGCGTTCAGACCCAGGGTTTCTAGAGGGAGGCCATGAGGACTGGCTACAGATGATGTGGGTGTAGGCAGCAAAAGGTAGGTATCAGAGGGTTCAGGGTAACATGGGAGAGAAGGGGAGCACAGCCCTTGAAAGTGTGAGGGGGTGGGTGGTGCAGGACCACTAGCATTAGGGGGCAGTGGGGTAAGTACTGCAGTGGGAAGATGGGGTACAGGAATGAAAGCAGGTGCTATGGTGGGAAGACAGGGCACCTCCTGCCCACACACTGCCTGTACCTCTGTGGGTTCGGCAGCAGTCTGCTAACTCCTGCGTGAATACAAGTCAGGTGGGGGCTTTTACCACCTGGAAGGTCAGGGTGGGTTCATGAACCTCCAGGGTGGCACCACCATATGGGGCTACATGCAGGCTGGTGATGGAGCCAGGCGAGCCACATACCTGCTCCTTGGTCAACCAGGATAAGCCTGTGGGCGGCGCATCAGAGAAAAGGCAGGCAGCACGTTAATGAATGGAATTTAATGTAATCATGGCAAGAACATAGACGTGGATAACATGTGCCCCCCACCCTCCAGGGCCAGTGCCTGGCTGAACCCCACCTCCCGGGTTGGGGGAACACTGATGTGGCTGAGTGACAGCAGCATGTGGCACGGGCTAGCCTGGGAAGGCACCCTGTGGAAGGATGCCTGTAGGTCCAGGCCAGGAACCCCCAGAACAGTGGCACCAAGGAAGCGCAGGTGTTGGCCCAATAGATGGGGTGGCCGCTGACGGGTGGAAGGTGAGGAGGCGGGGGCCTGCCCTCATAAGTGCTGCCCAAGTGCTTCAGGAGAGGGGTGGGAGCGTGGACAGTGAGGGTCACAGAAACAGTTACAAATAAACAAGACAAAATCCAGATACATTCAAGCCCGCAAAGTTCAACAGAATGGTGACAACATGGCGGCACTGCCTGTGCCAAGGGGGCTACCATCCTTGGTGAAGAGATGCCATGAGCAGTCAGAGGTCTGGGGAGCATTTCTCAGACTTTCTGGTGCCCAGGAGGCTAAACAACACAGGCTCTATTTTACTTCTAAGAGGGAAGCATTTCATTCCCTTTCCCCAAAACAGACTCAAGGGAGCAATGAGACAGACTTCTCGAAAACAAGCCTTTCTGGAAGAAGGACTTTGGAGCGAGAGTGGCAACGCAGAGCAGTTGTACCCCGAGAAGGAGGGGTCCCTGGGCGAGGCCAGGTGGGTACCCCCTCCTTTGGCATACTTGGCAGGAGCTTCCTCCTGGTGCTTCCACCAGGAGTCCCGGTGCCAGGGCCGGGTGTTGGCCATGGTCCTTCACTGGGTGCGGAGCTGGTAATCTAGGAGATGGAGAGACGGTCCAGGATCTGTTTTTCACCAGGGAGGCCCACCCACCTGCCAGACCCTTCAGGCACTCCCTGACCCCCACCTGGGGGCAGTGGCACAGGCCAAGGGAAACCCTCTCTCAGCAATGCCTCCTACCCACCCACAGTGGGGGCTGTACGCACCTCCGTTCTGAGTGATGTAGCGGACCCAAGGGAGGGCCTGGTAGCCGCTCTTCTCGATGATCTTCAGATAGCGCACCTGGGGCACAGGTACCAGGACCCTGAACACACACAAGCTCCCTCCCTCCTGATTTCCCCCATAATGACCCCTGCCATGGCGTACTGGGTGCAAGAGGCTTGAGGAAGAGTGAGTGAGCATAGC
Organism: Talpa europaea; assembly: GCF_964194135.1. Taxonomy (NCBI): domain Eukaryota; kingdom Metazoa; phylum Chordata; class Mammalia; order Eulipotyphla; family Talpidae; genus Talpa; species Talpa europaea. The sequence continues at coordinate 46,212,082 of NC_140079.1, read as the reverse complement.
CTGGTGGGGGGCAGAAAGGAGTCCTGGGAGACAGAGCCACTTCTAGAAGACACGGTGGAGAGCTGGGATGTAGGCCTATATATATGGCCCTCTAGCAGATTCTGGAGTAGGGCTGGCGTTCTCCTCTCCCCACAGATTTTCTGAGGAGGTAGTTAGGAAAATGGGCCCCAAAAGTGTATGGACATCAGAGGTTCAGCTCCAATTTATGGGCAAATGTGTCCCTGAGCTTGAGCTGAAGCACAGAGTTGGGTCTGAGAAGACGGGTGCAGGCCTCTTTCCATCAGGCCCTGCTGCCTGTGCAGAGGGGCAGAGCTGGGGCAGAGCTGGAGCAGCATGGTAAATCCCAAGACTGCTGGGCACATTGATGTGTGCCACCAGCAGCTGTCTGAGCCCAGACCAAGTCCCTGTGAGGGTCCCCTGGCTTGTCCATGTCTGCTCTGGGCCTGCAGCCTGGTTGTACTCACCTGGATGCCAGAGGTAGTGAAATAGGGGATCTCAAACTTGACACTGATTGGGGGCTTGCCCTCCTTGTCTTCTGCCTCTACACTGGGGAGGCCAAAGTGTGCCCGCATCAGGTACTCCTTGCCACCCTGGGGAGTGAACAAGAGTGGATGTTGTCAAGCTGAGGTCCCAGCCCAGCTCGACCAACAGCTGCTTTGGAGAAGCCCAGGCTGCCAGCCTGGCCTGAGCCCTGTCCTGTGAAACCTGGGATCACACAGTGCTCAGCTACCCTAATAAGCCTCACGGGCAGGCAGGGGGCCATTCTGGGGAAAATCATGGAGTGCTAAGGATCAAGAGAAAGTTTCAGAAACTCCCAAGAGAGAAGACTAGTTGCTTCAAGGAAAATGAGACTGACTGGCCTTGGGAAGGAAGGCGAAAGAGGGCGCGTGTCAGTGAGTGAGGAACCATGTGCTGAGTGAAGATGCTGGGATATGAAAGAACAATAATGTGGTTCCAGTGACAAAGCAGGTGGCAGGGAATAAACTCAGCTCCATCAGCCTCGCAGGAAACAGTAAGCAGAACCAAACCTGAGCCTCATGAAGACAGAAGGGAAATGGAAGGAAGGACACGCAGAGAATAGCCCCCCAGATCGCCTCACGTAGTCATGTCCCTATAACAGGGTTTAATTCTCCAGTTAATGAGAAAGACTTAGAGGTCAGGAAAGGGAGACAAAAAAATTATGAAATGGGTCTAAGATTGATACCTGATAGAGACTGTACCAAAAAAAAAATCAATCTCAGTTATGAATAAGAACAAATAAATCCTACATACAACATTAAATCCTACATACAACATTAACCACCAGAATTCAATAGTGCATCCAAAAGAAAACATTATCAGGTGATACTAACCCGAATGCATGGATAGTTTGGATCCATCCCAAATAAAAGATATGAACTGACAGACACTGAAGAGGCACTTGGCTAAATTCACTGCCCACCTATGCTAAAAACACAGGTCAGACTGGACTGAGCACGCAGTCCAGAGGGTGACGCCACCTGGTGGCGTCAGGTGCAGGCTAGGCTAGGAACCCCCACACCCCTCGCAGCCCTGAAGCACTCTGCTGCCAGAGCCCAGGAGCAGAAGAGGAAAAAGGAAAACTGTATCTGGTTGCAAATAGTAAGAGAGAAGATCTGAAAACTCACAAGAATAGAAAGAAAAACTGTTGCAAACTTGGAAATCCAATAAAAGTACCAGCATATAAAATTGCCACAGAAACATTAGTGACTTGTTAGAAGACAGAATGAAATATAAGACCCATTTATGCTGACTTAAAAGTAATCTTAATGAGAAATGGAGGCAGCCGGTGGGGAGCCTTGGTGCTCTGGGGGTGAGGAGAGTGCTCTGTGGCTTATATTTGGCTCCAGATACACAGATGTGTTCACTGAGGAAATTCAGTGAGTTGTACACCTTAAATTGGTGTACTTTTTGCATGCTGTGCTTCAATGAAAGTATTTTTTTTTTACAACAATGGGAAAGCTCACATGAAATATACAAGGTAAATGTCCTAACAGTCCTCAAAGGCACAGTGTGACAGAGGCACAAGGCTATCAGTCCCATAAAGTGTTAAGTCTTCCCAGCAAACTTATAAATTTAGGGCAAACTGATTCCAAAATTCATAAAGAAAATGAAACAAGCAAGACTTGTCAGGGAAAAAAATAAGCAATGGGGTTGGGGGATGGCTAGGGTGGGGCTAGGGTTGGTCTACTAGATGTTAAAACACAGAGTAAACCTTCTGGTTAAAAGGTGGCCTTGGTGCAGAGATAGAAACAGAATGTTGCATGAACATTTCATACTTATTAGACATATATTTCAAACCACTGGGAAAGGATGGACATTTTTTGTACATGATGTCAGAAAGCTGGACAGTCATTTGGAAAAAGATAAAATTGGATCTGTATCTCATCCCAGTCTGCTTTGAAAGGATCCAAAATCTAAGGTGAAAAGTACTACTGCACAAGTTCTAGAAGGAAACATGGGTGGATTTCTTTATAACCAGGAATAGGGAAGCCTTTCAAAGCATGACTAAGATCCAGATACAATAAACGGAAAAGACTGAGAAATCTAACTATTTTAAACAATAACAGTAAAACAAAGAATCAACCAGAAAAGGTTACATAGCAAAAAACCACCAGAAATAAAGTCAAAAGACAAACCCTAAACTGATGAGAACAATCTGCAACTTAGCTCAAAGAAAATCTCCTTATATAAGAGAGATTTTGTATCAAGAGCTTGTATCAAGAGCTCTGGGAAACAAAGAAAATGACAAACAGACAGAAAAACAAGCAAGAGACAGCTACCAAAGCCTGCGAGAAAGGAATGCAAATGCCCCTCAGATATCAGGCACCAGCTCGGGCATACACCACCCTCTGCCTCTTGGAGCATGACCACTGCAAGCCCAGACTTCAGAGCTCAAATCCCTGACCACAAGCTAGGCAGTCACCAGTGAGGAGCTGGCATGGCAGGAAGCTTCTGCTTTCCTGAAACTGAAGGCACTTGGCCTCAAGGATGTGACGCGTTAAGAGAGCAAAAGTGAGGGAAAGCAGTCCTGATGCTGAAAAACTAGTTTATACACAAAGGTCATCTCACAGCACTGTGGTAGGCAAAGGGAGCCTGTGGGTGGGGCCAGAAGTCTGGAAGGGGGGCCTCCCCAGTGGCTCAGCAGTTGAGCGCTGGGTTGTGAAGCTGCCCGCAGCCTCTGCAGCGCCGGTTCGATCCCTGGCCGTGGGTGAGGGTCCCACATGGCGCGTAGACCTCTCCTGCCACCTGCTGCTCCCCTCAGCAGTGTACTTCGTCAGTCTGCCTGCTCTGCTCTCCTCTCCCCTCTGGCTCTGGTGAATTCTCTCACCCTCCCGCGCTTCTGACTGTACCCAGTGCTTGTATAAATAAATCTTAAAAAAAAAAAAAAAAAAGAAGTCTGGAAGGGGTCCCAGCCAACTTGGGTGCTCACCGGGAAGGACTTGATGGACCACACAATCTCGCTATTTTCAGGGACCCACTTGACACTCCCCACTGTCGTCTTGAACTTGGGTGAATCAGCATCGTTGGGAACAGGGATGTGGATCTCCACATTGTTGGCTGTTGACCTCCGCTTGAATTGGCTCTTGGCCTGGAGAAAAGGCCAGTGCAGCCAAGGTTGTAGAGGGCGAAGGTGGGATAGCCCCCACCCACCACGCCCCCACAAGGGCCATGTATCCCTCAGCCTGATCTGGTACATGACCCTGATTTCTCCAGGTGCTGCCCATGCCTTCAAATCCGAGCTTCTCCCTGTGCCTGACTTCTGAAGTTCTGTCTCTGCCCTCATGTGCCCTTGGTCTTTGGGGTTCCCATACCTCCCTCTGGCCCAGTTCTTGCCTCCTGGGACAGTGCTATGCATCCCCAGGCTGGTCTGGGCTAGACAGGTTTAATGAATGGCAGGAAGGAGCCCCCTAGTCCCTGTGTCTCCTCTCTGTCCTGGGCTCACCCTCCAGGATGGGGATCACAGAGGTCCTGGCATACGTCTCCTCCCCTACCTCCTCCTAAGGTCCTAGATAGGCCAGAGACACCAGCATGTTCTCACCAGGCAGGCATCTGCTCCCCGACCACTGTGCCCATGCCCCTAGGGTGACACAACATGCAGGCTGCACACACCTTGATCATGTATTCAATGCGGCTGTGGGAATGCTTTTCAATCACGGACTCGATCCATATCAATGGCTTGACCTGTAGGGGACAGTGAAGATGGGGTCACGCCCTGAATTACAGAGGGGAAAGTGAGGCCCAGAGCACTGTTGTCTGGATGGGGCAGAGCACTAAGCCTAAAATAGCAGGGACCTGCAAGGACCTTCAAGGGGTGCAGGACGGGGAAAGGGTTGTGGCCCTTGGCCTCACCTGGAGGCTGTGAGACTCACTCTGAATCAGGACAGCTCTCACATACAGGGAGGAAGCAGCCACTCACTGGGGAGGAACTGCTCAGGGAACACTCACGTGGGTGTTGAGGCGGTAAGACATGAGCTCGAACTCGCCATCAGGCGGGATGAAAGAGATGGTGCGGTCATTCTCAAAGCGCGAGAGTCGCACGCATTGGTGGAACTTCACATCTTCCAGCTCCACCGACTTGCTTTTGCCACCTAAAGGGGAGGGGTCAGGAAGGCAGATCCCAATGTGTGAGAACACCCGGGGGGCTGGGTTCTGAACCAGCTGACTCCTCTCACAATCTGGGGTACCTGTCGTATACTGATATGGGCATGTGCCCAGAGTCCCACCGGTGTGGCCCCTGAGAGCAGAGCTGGTTGGCCTGGTTCACCCAAGCCTAGCCAGCACTGCTGCTCAGGACAGTTTCCTTTGGGTCTTGTTTGGTTTCCCACCCAATTGGGAGGGGGCTGCTCCGCTAGGCCTGAGAAGCCCCCACTGCCACTGTTGATCTAACTATTTTGATGCAGACACGGCTCCACCTCTGGTGGCCCAGCTTGCAAATATGGAGTCCCAGCAACCCAGGGCCCCTCAGGCCTCTCTGCTCCCTGTCCTGCCACAGAATTGCCACATCCAGGCCAACTGGTCAGAGTCTGAACACAGCCTAGACCCTATGGCTGAGGCCCAGCAAGGGAGAGAGGCCTAGCCTGGGGCCACTCCCTGCCTACCCCATGACCTGACTTTGGGCTTTTTACTGCCAAGTTTTCTGGTTCTGCTGGTGTTATTTTTCACAGTTGTCTTGTAAGCAATGTGAAACCTTTCTCTTCCAAGGGCTTGTGATTCATGTGATCCCTTAGCTCTCATCTGAGGGGTGAGGCCCTCTGTCCACAGGCGCAGTGCTGCCTGGATACTCACGGCCTGTGTTGTCGAAGAGGACCTTGTCGTTGAGGCCCAGGCGCAGCTCGGGCATGCCTGAGAGGAAGACCCGCATCTTGATGGAGCCCACGATCTCGCTGCGCAGGACATTGCCATTGGCACTGACCTGGGGGTGGTGGAGCAGCCATGAGGGGAGGCCCCTTGACTAGCCCACCATGCTCATGACCCTCCTGGCCACCCATAATCTCTTGATGCTCATCTCACCCTCCCCTGAGATTGGGGAGCCTCACATCTCTCCCATCTGGCCTTCGTGCCAGGGTCAGTGAGGTAGACACTGTGGGCCACACCCTCCCAGGTCTCAGGCTTCACTGGGTTCCTCCCTCCTTCACTGGGCCTGGAATCCCTCTGAGGGCTCCCTCATGCACCACTCCCTCTGAGAAGCCCCCACACTATGGGGCTCATTCATATCCCCTGAGCTTGTAGGCCTGCCACCTGGAGGGGATGGATGCTATAGAGGCTGCTCATCCACCAGGCTAGGCTCTCTCATAGCAGACCAGAATGGCTTGTCTTAAGAGCTCTGTTTCTCCAGCGGGGCCTGGGGAGGCACCTGCCACACATTCTCTAGGGCTTGTTAAAGATGAACTTTCTGGGCCTTTGACCCCTCTCTGCTCCCCAGGGTTGTCCTGAAGTCTGATAATCACTGATCCAGAATAACACATATACCTAAACACATACAATCTGTGGGCAGTGCTTGACTTGGTATCCGTATCTCATGCAAACTGGATACATCTGTGAATGTCATTATAAATCACAGAAGGGATGGGCAAACCCCAAGACTGTGCGAAGGAGGTGCTGGCCATGCTCCATGCTAATGTTGGGGAGGGCATAGGTTTCTCGCTTCTGTGAAGAAGCAGAACAATCTGTCTTATCTTTGACTTGAGTGTCCAGAATTCACTCTGGACACAGGAGATCACTGTACCCCCGAAGGGGACTGAAGCACCAGTGAGTGGCTGACGCCCTGAGATAGGCACAGAACAGGGCAGCGAGGATCCTGCAGGGTCTGCTGACATTTTCCATCGCTCATGTCACTCTGTCTACTATAGCCTCTCACTGCCCTTACCTAGCAGGCAGCTCCCTGATCCACAGTGCACAGCCACTGCCTGCTCCCCTGCCCCTTGCCAGCCTGCCTCTGTGCCCCTGTAGTGAGAGATGGAGTTGGGATGCTCACTGTTGGGTGCACAAGGGCACAGCCTGGAGGCTCTCAATGTCGTGGTCTGACTGGCTGCCACTCCCAGCTGCCTGACTGCAATGGGCCCTCCATGCTCCTTCCAACAGTGACTGCCCCAGATCCCCTTTTCTGAAGGGCTGGTTATCTACCCCGTAGGGAGACAAGTTTCCATAGTTCTCTGCAACTGACCATGTGAGGTCACCAACACTAGAAACTCAAGGACATAGAGTGAAGAGCCCACAGCCCACAGGCTAATCTTGGCCCTGTAGACAGAACCAGGAGCAATTGGCCTTCTCTGCCAAAGAGTGTTCAGTGGTTCAGAGTCAGTGCTTCCCCAGGGTAGGAGCAGAAGAGATGTTTGCCAAATGATCAATTGTTCAAACCCTCCATTGCTTCCAGACTCCAGAATCTGGAGGCTAATGTAGATTTTACTGCCAGCTCTGCAATCACACTAAGGAATGTGCTGTTCTCACATGCCTGGCACGTCCACACCCGCCTTGTGCTAGCCTACAAAGAAGACCAGGTTGCCTTTGGGCACAGCTGTGAGCATGGGTGCCTCAAACTCCTAGTACTTCTCACAAAGCTATTTGTAAGTTATTTTCCAGGATTTGCTACCCCCAAGGACACACTAGAGCCATGTTCTGGGCTCAGTCAACAATTCAGCTCAAGGTCCTGAGGCAAAAGGGAAACTGGTTATCAAGACCACTGTCTCATCTGATAACTTAAAAAGTAGTAAGGCAAAGACATTAAGTCCACACTGAGATACCCTTTTGGAAAAGCACTGTGACTAAGCAACTCCTTGTCTTAAAAATTGAGCCCTCCGGGTAAAGGAAATGCCCAAATTCATGCAGGGATGAACAAACACACTCATTTCTGCACCATCTGTAACTGTGAAATGGACACAATTAAGTGCCAAATGCTCCTAGACATCAGGAAATGAGGCAATCCCTGATGTGGAGGCAGGCAGGATGGAGTGGCCTGTACCTGGCCTTTCTGCTACTGAATACAATCAAGAAAGCTGGGCAGGATTTCAGAAGACTGGGAAGCATAACAGGTGGATCTGGGATCAATGGAATTAGCAATGCCACTCCCCCACAGGGAAGTGTTGAAGAAACTGGAAGTCGAAGTAAGGACTAGGGTGCAGAGAGCAGGCTGCCCAGGCTCCATGGCCAGAAGGGGAAGTCCAGGCACATAGAGGGAGGATGGGAAGCCCCTCATTTCCCCCTTTTTTTCTATTCTCTCACTTCCCAGGCCACATGCAATATAACTGCTGTTCTGAGAAGGTGGGGAAAACCCAGGATTTGGGTCCAACTGCAGACAAGCATGACAGAATGGGGATCTAGAGCCTCAAGTTTTGGGTCACAGAACCAATAAGGGAAGCCCCAGGGAACCAGAAAGTACCAGGGAGATAGTAGCAAGTGAAGAATTCAGGGAAGCAACCCCAAAAAACTGTTGTCTCCTGAGCTCTCTAGAACTTGGCATGCATGGGATGTGATCCTAATTATCATGCCAAAGGCCTTGACAACCAAACTGCCCGGTCCTAGCTGACCACAGGGTTGGGCACACCTAGGATAGACTCAAATAGCAAATGGCGTGAAAGCTTTGAAAACTGAACTCATTCATGGCCCACAGATTGGTGGTTGGAATTTGTGGCCTGAGTCTAACCAGGTCACTGCCAGCTAAAACAAAAATGTTTTCCATATAATTTAAATAAGATCTAGACTCTTATAATGTAATGTCAAAAAGTCTAGGACATATGCTAAAATTACTCAGTCTACAGAGAGCATGAAAATTTCAGCTCACAAGGAAAATACAATTGGTCGATGCCAGCATTGACACAGATGGGGATTATCTGACAAACACTTTAAACAGATGTGAGAAAAAATTGCAAATACTCTTGCAACAAATGTTAAAATAGAAATCGGTAAAAATAAAAACCAAATGCAAATTTTAGAAGTGAAAAATACAGTAACTGAACTTAAAAACTCACTAGATGAGCTTAATAGCAGAGTGGAGAGAATGTAGAAAAGGGTTTGTGAACTTAAAAACAGGTCAATGGAAATTATCTAAAGAGAGAGGAAGAAAGAATAAGTGAACAGAGCCGCAGGGAGCCGTAGATAATATGGATAGATAATATGGTCTAACATTCATGTTGCTGAAGACCATAAGAGAAGAGAGAGGAAAAGATGACAATATATTTGAAGAAATAATGACTGCAAATGTCCCAAGTTTGGTGAAGATATAAAACACAGATTTAAGAAGCTCAACCAATCCCAAACAGATACCCATAGATACATCATAATCTAATTGCTAAAAACTAAAGACAATGCAAAAATCCCAAAAGCAGAGAAAAACATCATAGAGGAATAAGGATTTGAGCGACTGCTTCTCATCAGAAACCACAGAGCCCCAAAGAACACAACACATTTTTAAGGTGTTGAAAGAAAATTATCAACCCAGAATTCACTATCCAGTGAATATTTCCTTCAGGAATAAAGTGAAGTAAAAACATTCTTAAATGAAGGAAAATCAAAGGAATTTGTAGTCAATTGATGTGTTTCAGAAAAATTGTGAAAAGAAGCTTCTCAGATGGAAGGGAAATGATAGCAAAAGGAAATCTGGAAAGTCATAAAGGAAGAGCAACACAAATGGTAAATATCTGGGGTAAACACAGTAGACTTTTCTCCTCCTGAGTTGACAACAAAAATTTGAAAGCAAAAATTAAACACTGCCTGCTGGGGTTTTTCAATGTATATATACAGCAGATGAATATACAGGGAAGTGTTGAAGAAACTGGGAGTGGAAGTAATGACTGGGGTGCAAAAAGCAGGCTGCCCAGGCATAGGGTAGTAATTTCTAAATTCCAACTGATGTGGAAAAATAATATTGAAAAAGTGCAAAATAATGAAAAGTGTGTATTTTATCACAATCATTAAAAAAAAAAACTATGCAAAGAGAGAGTCAAAATCACAATGAAAAAAATTATATGGGAAACTAGGATTGTTTAAATAGCCCCGGGAAAAATAGGAAAAGGATAACAAAGGAATGAAAAACAGATGGGGAAAAAAAAAATAAAAGAGTAAAACTTAATCCAAGCAAATTAATAGTTACAGTAACTATAAAAAGCCAAAAATAGAAACTATCAGGGTGGATTTAAAAAATGGCCCTGTTACATACTGTCTACAAGAACTTCACTCCAAATATGACATAGATTAGGTTAAAAGTAAAAGTATTTTTTAAAAATAGACAAACTAGGTAAACACTAATCAAAAGAATTCTGGAATGACAGTATTAATGGAAAAACAGACTTCTGAGCAAAATAATTACCAGGGATAAAGAGAGACATTATATAATGATAAAAGGGTCAATTCATCCAAGAAAGTATGAAAATGTGTTTGTGCGAGAAAGCAAGGCTTCTAAGCATGTGAAACAAAGACATGAACAAATTCAAATGATGCTAGAGATTTTAAATCATTCCTGTCAGTAACACATGTAAGTAGTAGACAAAAACTGACAAGAATTGCTAGAAAATTTGAATAAAACCATCCACCAACTGAATTTAATTGGTATTTACAGAATATTCCACCCAGTGCAGCAGAATATACATATTTTTCCAACTGCACATGGACCATTCACTAAGATAGTCAGTATTCTGGGTCATTAAAATAAGCCTTAACAAACTTTAAAGAATTGATGTTATTCAAGTGTATTCTCACATTTTATGGAGTTCAATAAAAAATAACAAAAACCCACCCAAAATCTGCACACATTTAGAAATTAAACAAATGTACTTTTATTAAATAATCCATGAGTCAAAAATGAAGTCTCAAGGGGAAAATTGAAAATACCGCGAATAAAAATGAAAACCCAACATATCAATGTGGGATGCAGTGAGTGCAGTTTAGAGAGAAATTATGTAACAGTAAAATGTTCATATTAGAAAAGGAGCTAAGTTTCCCCCTTAAGAAATCCTAATCAAAGAGAAGGCAATACTAGAGGTAAGAGCAGAAATCAATGAAATTGAAAAGAAAACAAGAGAGAAAAACCAATGAAATCAAAAGCTGCTTCTTTATAAATATCAATAAAATAGAAGACCCTCTCATATTTGACAAAGAAAAAAGAAAGATAACATAAATGACCAAAATCAAGAATGAAAAAGGGATCATAAAGACCTTGAAGATGTTAAAAAGATAGTAAGGGAATATATAAAGAACACTTTCTGTAAACTCATTGATTTAGATGAAATGACCCATTTCTTGAAACAATATACCATTAAATGAAAAACTCAAGATGAAAGAGAAAAACCTGAATAATCCTGTAACCATTATAAAACTGAAATCTGTAGTTAAAAACATTCTAAAAAATACATCTCTGGGTACAGATAGTTTCACTGGTGAATTATACAAAATAAATTTAAAAATCAACAATTTATACTAGTTTCCAAAAAATGAAATATACATGGTAAAAAATATGAAATTCTGATGAAAGACATCAAAGATGATCTAAATACATAGAGAGAGTTATTGTGTTCATGGATTGATTGCAAGACTTAATATACTAAATGTATTAATTATCTCCCAGTTGATCAATAGTTATTTTACACAACACCAAACAAAATCCCAGCAATTTTTTTTGTAGATATAGACAAGTTGATTCAAAAATTCTATACAAAGGAACTAGAATAGCTAAAACAATATTGAAAAAGAAGAATGTTAGATGAATCATATTGTCTGATTTTCAGACTTACTATATAAAGTTACTTACTAAGACTGCGATTTTGGTAACGGAATAAATAGAAGAATGGGACAGAACAGATAGACCCACAAAAATATAGTCTGGATTTTTAACAAAATGCAAAAGTAACTCAGCAGAGAAAGTATAGTCTTCTTAAAAAACAATGTTGGAACAACTACAAAAATTGTGCTAATAAAAGAAAAAAAGGAGAAAGAAAAATAATTGTGCCATGTGCAAAAAACAAAAAGAACTTATATAATCTTATATGCCTTATATGACCTTGGGTTTGCCAATGAATTCTTAGACATGGTATCAAAAGCATAATAAATTAAATAAATAATTGGACTTCATCAAAATTAAAAACTGTTTTGTATTACTATAAATAACACTTTTAATAAAGACAAGTGACAGACTGTGAGAAAATACTTATGTAGCTGACAGAACCACATATCTGACAAAATACTTGTATTCAGAATATATAAAGAATTTTCAAAACTCAAGAGTCAGAAATCAAATGATCCAATTTAAAAATGCTCAAAGACACAAAGAGACACTTCTCCAAAGAGGATATATGAATGGCAAAGCAGCACATGAAGAGATGTTCAACATCATGAGCCACTAAGAAAATGCAAATTAAAGCCATGATTAGACACCACTACATACCTATTAGGATGGCAAAAATAAAAATACTGATCAAGGATGGGGAGCAACTGCAGCTCTCATCCATTGCTGGTGAAAATGCAAAAATGGGGAAGCCACTTTGGAAAGACAGTTTGGCAGTTTCTTATAAAGATAAACATACACTTACCGCATGACCCAGCAATCCCACTCCTGGGTATCTGCCCTAGAGAAATGAAAACTTCTGTCCACACATAAACCTGTACACGCAACGTTTATAGCAACTCTATTTATAATCGCCAAACACTGGAAACAACTCAAATGTCCTTCAATGGATAAATGAAAAAAGTGTGGTTCAAAATATAAAATACATACAAATAAACATAAGAAAGAAACTTTTTGACACACATAACAAGTTGGATGACTGTGAAAAGCATGATGCTGGGTGAAAGAAATTGGACTTGAAATGTTACAAACTCTATGATTCCACTCATTCAACAGTTTCAAAGACAAATTATAGTGACGGAGACTAAATCAGTGGTTTCCAGGAGGCAGGAACAGGTAGGAGGGTGCAATGACAAAGAGGCAGCACAAGGGAGGCTTTGAGATAATGGAGTTGTTCTATATCCTGATTATGATAATGGGGTAAATAAGTGGAATGAAACTCATAAAAAAAGATCAATTTTACTTAATAAAAAAGAAACCAAAAACCAAACATATAAAACAGTAAAAAAAAAAAAAAAAAGACAACAAATTCTCCCACAACCCCAAAATAAAAACCCAAACAAGCTGTAAGAGAACATCTTACACTCATTTTTATAGAAAAACAGCACACATTTTTATATCTACAGAATGATGTCCTCAAGGAAACTTAAGTTACTTGGTCTTCTGACAAATCCTTAGCATTTTAACTTTAGAACTGTAGAGAAATTGTTCTCCCTCGAATTTATTCATTTATTTACTTTTTCCTTACCATCATCCCTTACATTCCTTTGTTCCTTTCTCCCTTCTCCTTCCCTCTTAACCTCAGTGCCCTTGCAGTGTTCATTAATGTCCACTAGTTTTTGTAAATATTTTATTTCGTCCAATTGTTCACTATGTAAATGTCCAGTGTTTACTAGTGTCCTTAGCTTTCTAACTATACACACTGCTTGTTTTTTTCTTTTTTGCAAAATGCAAGCATTGATTCTAAATAAGAACAAAAGCAAATGAAGTTTCAATGAGTGGCCCAAACTGAATCCTGTTACCTGCTATCACATAGATTCTAAATATTTTTCAGCACTTTGGTAGCTTTAAAAATCTACTCGCTATGCTTTCTATCACGAGAAGACAAAATCAGAAAAGAAAGGAAGCCTACCAAAAGATTGACAGACTCAATGACGTCCAGGAACACCTCATTCTTCCGGTACTTGATGCCCTCAGACCGCCAGGACACTGCGTTGGTGACAGTGGCCGGGGGCCGGGGGGCCCCAGTTTCCAGTTTGTGGCCTTCTTGAGTGATGTACCTGGGGGGGCCACACTCAGAGTTAAGGGACTAACAGTCTTGAAAACAGCACCTACTGCAGCAGGCTCCAGAAATGGCCGACTCTAGTTTCCTCCATGGCTATTTAATGCAAGAATAGCTTATATTAAAAAAAAAAAAAATCAAGACTTAAATTACAATGAGCACAGAGCATTCATTTTAACAGTCAAGAAGCACTGTAGCACTGTAAGTAAATGGAGTGGGCTCGGGTTTCTCCTCTGTGGGACATGCAGAGGGGACTGACCCCCAGGAGTGTAACCTAGTGACCCTGGTCCCATTTGGGGAGACATGGGAAAATTATGTAGCTTCTGAGTGTCCCTTTGCACCCCCAAGAGTGGGGAGAACAGTGCTGTTGGGGCCAGCCTACTGTCTCCTTCTAGTGAATTGAGTGAATGTAACTTACTCCCCTGAGCCTAAGATTCCCAGGAAGTTCTTAAAGTACATGGGCTTTTATTTGAAGGCAGGATTCCGGAGAAGATTTATTCTCACCACCTCATTTATGACAGCAAAAACAAAGGCAGGTACTCCCTGACAAGGAGGCATTTAGTGCACCTGTGTGGGGGGAGGCTAACGACCCAGCAACAGGGAGATGCTCAGACATGCAAGGATGTCATGTGGAGAAGCATCTCAACTGCCCAACTCATTGAAATTTCACTCAGCAAACACCCACATGAGCTGGAGATGGGTGCCAAGGTCTGCCCCCCATCCCACCCACACTCACTCCTGCAGGATTTTGCTGTCAGTGGTCTGGGGGTAGCCAAAGTCCATGAGCTCATCCAGCAGCTCGTAGATGATGACAAAATTGTCTCGGATACTCTCTTCCTCCAGTTCCTTGAAGTACTCTGAGAACACCTGGGGTGGTGGAGGGCAGAAGAGAGGGAAGGGGTGAAGGGTGAATGCTGCACAAACTTGTTTGCCCTTCATGCCCTAAGGCCCAACACTGCCTCTGTCCATTCCTGGGCCGGGTGATATGCTGAGGGCAAAGCCCTCGTGGGGGACTTGGCGCCTGTGAGTAGAAACCAGACTGGGGGCATACATGTATCATCTGGGTCCAGGTCAAAAGCCTTGCATCTGCTCCCTGCCAGACATGCCCAGGCCTGGGGCACCTCTGAGCTTCCCTTTAATTCTGACTGTAATTGTCAGCCTGTGCTGGTGAGTCAGGAGTGATGAGGAAAGGGACAATGGTCTGTGGGGCCAAGACAAGGGTCCTCTTCTGGCCTCCCTAAGATGCCAGTCTGTACAAGTGTGCATGCAGACACATCTTTCCATTTCAACAGAAAATTAGAGGGTCAAAGAAGGGACATTGAAGGAGACAGAAAAGGGACTTGTAGGAGGTGCCACAGGCAGTCTTGGTAGGTGCTCTTTCATTGGCACAAACATGGAAGGAAGGTCACCAAAACAGAAAGGAAGTGCTCAACACCCAAGGGAGGAGAATCATCCTCTCTGCTCTGCTGTCCTCAGCACTACAGGACCACCGTCCACCCCTACTCTGAAATCTCATGTAGCACTGCCAGGACTCCAGAGTGAAGGATCACTTCTTGGCCACATTGGAGCCTCCTAGAGCAATGCACTGCTCTCCCGCCCTCACACCCTCAATACCCAGATCAGCCTGTCCCCACTGAGACTGGCACAGGTGGCTCCAGAGCCAGCTGCATTGGCATCACCAAGGGATGGAAGCTATCCTGGGTCTACCCTGGTCTCCCAGGTCCCATTCCACTTTCTTCAACCCCACAGTCCTGCTGGGGCCAGTCTACTGTCTCTCTTCAAGAAGCCACCAGCAACTTCCTCATGGATTCCTTGCTGCCTTCCACTTTTCTCTCTTCATGGTGTTGTAGAAATAAATTCTAGCCTTTTACCCAGGCAGAGGAAGAACAAGCGGTACTTCAGGAATGGTGAGGTCAGGAGAAGCTTTAGTACTCATGCATGAGGTCCCAGACCTGGGTAGCCCCATAAGGTCTGAGCACCCGTTTAAAGACTAAGCGTTCCTTTTATACACAATTGTCTCCGTATCTGTTACACTGATAGCATCGTTTTTCAGCAGACACAACCATTTGAGGCAAAGTCCCCAGACAAGAGGGGCAAGACCAGGGGGAAAGATGCAGGCATTCGGGGATAGCCTTGGAGAGACAGACCAGCTTGGCCTGCTGCCCGACCTTGTAGATTAGAGTGCTGAGGCCCTGGCCATGAATCTTGAAAGGGAAGGAGCTGTAAGTAAGCAAACTTGTTGATTATGCTGCAATGGAGTGTTCATTGCACCTGGTTGGAAGTTATGCTGGAATCTTTATTATATTTACTTGCTCAATAATATATTTTCGCTTCAATGGCAGTCTAAGATTGTCTTAACTTCAATCAGGTCTGGTCAGTCTTCCGCTTAAAGTCCTCCGCCATCTTTCAACAGACTTCGAATATGACCTAAACTCCTCATTAGGTCCTGTGTGGGTTCCCCCAACACCACCCAATGTCTAGTCCCATCTACCCTGCTGACCTCAGACCCACTCTATGCTGGGCACACTGGCCTCCCTGGTGCTCCTGACCACAGGTGCCCCAGCACCTCCATGCTCTGGATATCTCTCTATAGCGGGCCTCAGGCCTCTGTGCTTTTAAAGCCCCAAGAAGATTCTGAGCAGAGCTTGGTTCCACCCTTTTATGGTCACTCCCGCTCCCCAACCTGACTCTCAGCTGCCCACCCTCCACGCTCTACAGCTGCTTGGGGACAGACTTGTCACTCCCAGGGTGCATTCCTACCTGTGGTACCACCTGCTCCTGCTCACTTTCTCCTCCTTACCAGGCAGAGAGCAACTAACGCCTTAGAATCCCACACTTGGGGCAGTGGGAGCCCCTTTTCCTATTCCTTACTCCTTTCCTACAGCCCTCCAGTGGCCAGTCTAGGGAGCACAAAGCCAAGCCTGGGCACTAGGTCTCAGGCCCCCTCTGAGCCCTGTGTGGGGCTTACCTGTACCACCTTGTAGAGGAAGGAGAACACCAAGGACACACACGCGTTCTTCTTGGAAGTGGCAACCACTGTATGGCAGCAGTTAAGGAGCTTCCAGAGCTTGGGTGTCCTCACCCATCAGGGCTCAGAGCCTCATCCCCGCCACCCCCACCCTGAGCCTCTGAGCCAAGCCAGGCCTGGGAGATGACAGTTACTAGGCGATCATGGCCCAGGACACACAGTTACCATGCAGATGCGGGCAGAGATAAGGCAGTTACCAAGTAGATGTGGTCCCGGGGCCCCTCACGGAGCACTCAGCAGACAGAGGGACAGCAGGGGGCATGGAGATGCCAACCCAGCTGCCCTGAGGAGGTGATGTCTGAACTAAGTTGGAGCCAGAATGGAGATGGGGGGAGGGTACTTCAGGTGGACTAACACATTTGCCTGAGGAGAAGATGTGGGCCTCTTGGTAACAGAAAACCCAGCCACAACTGGCCTTCTCCAAAGTTGATGGGCCAGGGCTGCCAGCCAGGGCCCATGCAGACCTTGACTCCGCCTGCAAATCTTTACCCCCAAAGCAAACCTCTGTAAGGAAGCCTCCATTTTTTTCTCCTGTTGGGCAAGAGGGGGTGCTATGAGTAGACTCACCCGGTGACTGGGGACACTCTCCTGGTGTAAGAATGGATTCCACTTCATGGGGTCAGTCTGTGTTGGGTATTTCTGGTTCCTCTCTCCCTTGGGGGTTGGGGGTGGGGGCTCAAGTCACCAGGAAAGCCATCTCCTTCACTGCAGGTCCTTGCTCCCTGGCCTTCCTATTTATGACATACCTATGCCACCCAGCTCCAGAGCGGAGCTATGAGCTCCAGGAAGGAGACAGCAAGGGCTAGACTATGTCCATCTATGTCCATCTGTCCATTCCCACTTGATACTTTGACAGCACAGGGGCCCAAAAGGACACTGGCCTTCTCCTTCCTCCATAACCTTGCCCTTAGGTACTTTCTAAGGAGGGCACCTGCGACCCTCTGGGCCAGATCTTAGTGGAAAACCCTCACTAATCACAGAACTAGGAACAAGGATGGGGTGGGAGGTCATCCACTCAGGCAGGTAAGCCATTGCTATCTCCTCCCTGGCCCACCTGAAATGGAGCCCACCTGGAAACTGGCCTTACAGTTCTGAGCTCACCCAGCCACCCCTCCTTATACTGGATGGCCGAGGCCCAGACTCAGAGTGGTTTCACAGACAGCCACTCTGTTATAGGTGCCAGCAGGGCTCGGCAGAGCTGCTCCCAGGTCTTCCAGTGGTTAAGTGTAAAAACAGGCATGGCCAGGGAGCAGACCTCAGGGGGGCGTTGAGGGTCCTAGCTAGCACCTCCCCATGATGTACTGCACGCAAGTCGCTAGGGATGGGTTAGTTTGGAGTATGACTTCTGAGCTACCAGGGCTTCAGAGCCTGGGATTCTGCATTTGTAAATGGCTCCTAAGAGATGCTTTCGCTGCCTGCTTCCCCTCCCCTACTAACAGATTCAGGACTCCTGCATTTCTCTAAGAACATGGGGAAGGGGGTAGAACTCATGTCTACTTGGTGCAATGCTCACACATCAGCTCAACCGATCCTAGCGTCTTGCAGGAAGTGGTCTTTGCTCCTGAGGGTTAGTGGGACAATGAGGACTCGCTTACCGTCACAGCTACTACAGATGAGTGTAAATGGGGCTGCCTACTCTAAGGCCAGGCCCTGCTTGCAAGTGGCCCAGAGGTCAAATGTGCTGGCAGGGATGACGAAAGCCATGGGATGATGCCATGCAGACCTCATGGATGGAAACTGGCTCAGCCAGGTATCCACATGGGCAGAAAGCAGGGGGCTTAGAGCTGTGGGCAGGCTTGAGAGGCAACCTCTCCCCTTCTCTGTTTCCCTCCCACTCGGGTACTGATCCCACTTCTTCTCTACCTCCTCAAGTCCACTCCAATTCCTTGCAGTCTGGCCCCAACTCAGCAGCCAAAGACCTCCAGAAAATGCAAAGCTGGTTGTGTTGCCTCTAAAACTACAGGACTTCACAACATATTTAAGGTATGAGTGTATGTTCTACCTACTGCTGAACCTCCTTCCCCCATCTCACCCCCTCCACAGTGCCCCACAGCCCTTTCACCAAAGCTGCCTCTCATCAAAGCTGCCAGTAGCTAATTTAGCGCCCCTGTGCCCGCTCCTCTGGATGAGGATGCTGGTCTCTTCAGACATCACCTCTACAGCGGGTGCTTTCTAGACTCTGAGCCAGATAATACACTCCATAACAGTGTATTCTTGGCCTGTCTCCTGGGAAGGAGGGAGCTCAGAGAGGACAGGATACTGCCTGAAGGCCCCATTGTGTTTGAGTTGGCCCCGGACTGGACCAGGTGTGCATGAAAGTGCCTACACTGGAGCCCCCTGCCTCCCTCCACCCCTGTCCCCAAACCCCTGGCAGAGGGATACAATACAGGTTGTTGTGCTTGATCCACATGAAGCGGACACCCCCATGCGCCAAGATGGGTGACAGCATCCCCTCCTCCTCTTTCTCCATCAGGATGGGCATAAAGTGTTCTACCTCCGACATGTCCACATCACCACGGTAGTTCCGGCAAATAAGCACCTGCATGGGGGTGGAAGAGAGGACACTGTAGTTTACTCTGAGGCCCCCAGACCTGTGCCTAGGGGTGGAGGGAAGACTTGCCTCCCTCCTGAGAATGGTCATCAAAGGGCATATTCAAGTTTGTCTCCATCCCCAGGGCTGTCTGAGGAGGGCAGCTCCCTGGCCAGGGGTCAAGATGGCATAATTTAAACTCATCAGGTTCAAACAGCATCGAAGGCTCTCTGCAGATCTTGGAACCTTTCCTGCTCTGCTCTGCTGCCTGTGTCAGGTGCCCATTCCAAGTGTCTGAGTGTGAGTGCCCACATCTACCAGAGCCTCCATGGCCTGAAGAGGAGAAGCCCTTTCCTGGCCTCTTTCATAGCCTGTGGGCTGGATGTGCAGCCTCTGGAACACTTGTCCATTGCTGATGGGGACATAAAATGGGACTACTATGCTGTGGTTTGGTAGGTTCTTAGAAAGCAAAACCTAGATAACAACCTGGCATTTCCTCAATAGGGTATTTACTCAGAAGCCCCGTGCCACATGAAGACTTACACGTGGAGGTTCACAGCAGCTTTATTTTAATCAGACCTAGCTGGAGGAAACCCCAATGTCTTTCCACAGATGAAGGAGACATGTACTGTGGCTGCTCATGCCAGAGAACACTGCTCAGAGGTGAAAAGGAACCAGGGCTGGCCTAGGCAGCAGCATGGGAGGAGTTCAGGATCACTGGGCTGAGAGACAGAAACCAGATGGGGCATGTCCTGCAAGATTCCACTTACACAAAATCCTAAAATCCTGGGAGATGGTGACAGAAAATGCATGAATGGCTGCCTGGGTATGGGCTAGACACAGGTTGCAAGGAAGGTGTGGAGGGACAGAATGCGTGCCCTGGCTTCCCTATTATACCCAACAGCTGAACTCATCAAACTGTTCATTTCAAATCAGTGGTTTATTACACGTAAACTATACTTCCTTAAATTCAGGAATAAAAAGGGGGTTTGAGCTTTGCCAGCCTGGGTAAAGTTCTGGCTGGAGCTGCTGCAGCTCTTGGGGATTCATGAGGACAATAAGCAGGAGGACTCGGTCACTGACATGACCAACCTGGATGTCTCCTGCTCAGAACCTGTAGCGTCATGAAATATGGTGTCTCTGTTGTTTTAAGTCAGAAGAGAGAGAATCTTCCTTTTCTAGATTCTTCCCATGGTCGGTGGAAGGGACACTGTGCCCTCCTCCTGCTGAGGCTCTTCAGGACCCAGGACTCAGCAGGTGTGCTCACGGGTACCTGGACCTGCCCTGGTTGGGGGACTCATCAAACTGTTTAGTTCAAATCAGTGTTTCCTCTATTCTCCTTGCAAGGAGTATACACTGTTTCATAAACCCTGGCCATGAGGTACAACCATTATTTTTACAGCAAGTTCCAAAGAAGCAACACCACCGGCCTGAGGTCATACAGTGAATGAAAGTGAGTCAAGATTTAACTCCCTGTTTACACTCCCTGCTGGGCGACTTCTGCTCCCTACTTATTGCTTCCTGAGTTTCCCAAAACTCATCTCCTTCCCCATGTAATATTGGGAGGTGCTTCTGGCACAGGCACTTGGACCCCCCAAGGAAAGGGCAGGGAGTGACTGATTTGCTTTGGCTCAGCAGGGCTGCAGAGGTCTGGTCTCAGCAAGCATGCGTGGCGTGCCCCTCCGCAACGGCGGCGCTGCGCTGCGCCTGGATGAGCTGTGCTAAGATGAACTGGGCTCCTACACTGGTATGCTTGCTTGGGGGAACCGAGGGCTGCCCCAAGGGCATGACCTTCAAGCTGTAGAGGTGTAGGGCTAGAGCGGCAGGGGGGCTAAAGCCACAGGGGGACCTGAGAATGTTGGTTAGGCAGAGAGGCCAGCCTCGGAGCTGAGGCTGCGGATAGAAGACAGGAGTGAGGCAGGCGGCGATGAGGTGGCAGCCCCACCACGCCACTATTCTTGACTTGTCTGGCTCTTCATGGTCCCTCTAATGCTGCTCCACCCATGTTCCCCAGACTCATCCCACTGCTGCTACCCCAATCTACTTAGTCTCTGAATCGTTCACAGCTATTCTTGCCCCTAAAGAAGTCTTCTCTCCTTGCTCTGGTTGAGCAAGGATCATATCCTGTCCCCTCCTCCCCCAACCCATTTACCTTCACTGCCCACATCACCAATCCACTAGGTATTTATTTGTATCCTCATTTATGTTTCGTGGCTTCTAATAAGGACTAACATCTCTTGATAGTCATGACCACTTCCGCATCAGTCATCGCTGTGTCCTAACGGAGCCTGGCCCATACATGAGTTCAGGTGAGTGTGTGTGCAGTGGATATGGGGGTAAGAGAAAAGAAAGGGAGAGTGATGCCCAGGTGACTGAAGTGTGTAGTCTGGGAAATGCAAGTTGGCGGTGGCTGTGGAACCCCACGGTATCCTGGAGGCCAGTGGATGTCCAGAGAAGAGCTCTGAACTTGGGAGCACATTTAAGTCACTGGTGCACTGACATGAATCAGCCTGCCTGGGAAAGGGACAGTGCTGGAGGCACGCCTGGGCCTGAGGAGCCAACAGACCAAGGGAGGGCGGAAACAGAGAGGATGGTGGGCAGAGAGAGAAATGGGCACAAAACTGGCAACCCAGAGACCAGAGACGCCTGATGGGAGGAGTGCGAGAACAAAGTCTGATGCCACAGAGAAGCTAGAAAGAGAAGGGTGAGGAGGTACGCACAGAGGGCTTTCTATAGCTGAGTGTGGTTAGGTTGGTTTACTTGGTGACCTGAGGCTCTGGTTGGCAGACAGGTAGTCATGAATTTCTTGATGTGCCATTACTTGTTTTTGATTAAATGCAGCCTTTTGCCAGAGGCAAACTCTTCAAACGTGAGGTCTGCGGGAGTGGAGTGACAAGGGCACAATGGCTGCTGCTGACAGCAGGCAGCTTCCTGAAAGGCAGGTTTGATCATGCTTCTCCCACATTACTGTCTCCTCACGGTGAGTCCTCCTGGGATTAAAGTGATCCCCTATGTCCCCACTCTTGTCTGGACATCCTCATCACTTCCAACCCTCCTGGTGCCATGCTCCAGATTCCAGCATTACCCAGGACTTGCTGCCTGCTTGCCAGTCCTAGCAGGAGGCCCTGCGCCTCTTGTGCCCATTGCAACAGCTCCTTGTCTACCTGCCATCTGGTGCCATCTGGTCACCTTCCCAGTTTCAGCATCTCTCTCTTCCAAGAATACTTTCATAACCACCTCTTCTTTTACCACCCCAAACAGGTTGGGCACTTGTATTACCTCAGGCGTTTTCCAGGCCCTGGTGTCTAACTAGAGCTGACCATCTGGATCAGTTTCAAAGTCTTGTCCCTGCTAAGCTCTGAGGTGCATGGGGGCTAGCATGGACTGTGGGTGAGCCATGGCTGGTGCTGAGCCACCCTATGTATCTGCTCATCTAAGTTCACACAATAATGCCCTCAAAGTCTCATTTAACCAGTGAGAAAAGTGAGGCTCAGAGAAGGGAAGGCACTTTTTCAAGGTCACACAGCAGAGATGACTCTGGGGTTCAGCTCCGCAGTTATGGTGAGATGGTCAGTGTTGGACTTGGTATATGCTTGGTGCTCATGGAATATCTGCAAAGGAATTAAGTGATCTGACACAGGCATCCTGCTGGTATCTCTGGGGACACAGTGGCCAGGGCAGAAACAAGAACACTTGTTACGAGAACTCAGGGAGCACTGCCCACCCAGCCTCTGGTGTACCCTCTGTCCTTCCTTGCCTCTAAGAAGGCTGGGGAAGGAAGTCCAGCCCTGGACGTCACTAGCTATTGACTTTGGAAGGCATCCAAGGCAAGCAACTCACTCAAGGAACTTTAGGAGAGTGCAGGGTGTGGGCAGTGGGGCAGAAGGGGCAGCCACTTCATCTCTTCACTCCTAACGCCTGCCCGTCACCACATTTCTCTCATACTGTTTAAATGCTACTTGTTCTGTTCTCTGTGTTCTCAGATGCAAGAGGCCAGGTACCCGCAGTGAGATGGACTTAGGGGAAGGCAGTGGTCCACTGTTGAAGGACTTTGAGATTTTTCCTGTAAGAAGTTTTCTTAGCTACCCCTGGGAGACACACCTTAGGTCCAACTCCTTCACATCTTAGACTGATTTGTCACACCCATCCAGGAGGCCCTTCCTGACCCTTCCCGTTGGGGCTGGTTCTCTCTATTATATCCTCACTGCTCTGCCATTACATTTTACAATTATTTGTATTTGCTGAGATTGATGTCCATGGTCCCACCAGACTGCCAGTTCCAGAGGAGACTGATTTGAACTCTATTCTTTCCAAGGTTTAGCACCCTGTCTGACTTTGGTGGGTGCCCTTAAATATTAGTTGGATGAACAAATGATTCTCGGTTAAACTAGACCTGCCATTTCTCTGTGACAGAGAAGGTAGGTGGCATCACTTCTTCCTGCCTCAGTTTCTTCTTGCCTAAGATGCCGCTACCCCCACCTCACACCTTGAACGTTAGGAAATGCCTGTGGGGACTGGCACAAAGAATTCGCCGATTAACAGTAGCCACAGCCTCTTGGTCCGAGAGGGCGGAACCAGCCCGAGGGTACACTGTCTGCCAACACTGATATGCCTGGCCACCTCCGGCCAAGGGTCGCTAAAACCTTCGGTGTCGGGCTGGGCTTGGAAGCCAGCAGCGGCCCCTTCTCTCTACTGACACGGCTTTCCAGAGACCCACCCAGGCCTGAGCCCCTAGCCCTCCAGGGTAAGGTGGACTTGCGGCCAGTTACCTGGCAACGGCAGCGGCCCACCAGCTACTTAGCAACAAGGTTAGGCTGGAGGACCTGAGACCCCGATTGGTCACCTAGCAACAGGGCGCGACTCGCGGACCCGAGGCCCCGACTGGTTATCCAGCAACAGGGTAGATCCCTCAGGTGAGGCCGACCAGTCGCCTGGCCTAAGACCAGCCTGGGTCCTATTGGCTGGCTACCTAGCAACAGGGTGGGTCTCCGTCGGGCAAGGCCCCCGCCGGTTGCTTGGCAACCGGGAGGGTGTGACGCTCTCCTTACCTTGCCCTTCAGGTCCAGCACGTAGACGGCGCTGGCTGACATGGCGGCTGCAGCAGGCCTCGGCAGCGGCCGAGGGCGGCGGCGACACCTGGGTTTGCCGATCGTTGAGCAAAGCCCAGCGCACCCCGCGACACTTCCGGTCCGGGTGCCGCGAGGGAACCGTTATGTCCGGCCGGGGAGGAGCTGCCAGGAGTGCGCAGGCGCAAGACGGAGCGTGCGCGGACGCAAAACGCCCATTGTGAGCTTGTTTCCCTCCCACTTCCAGCTTCAAGCACCCCGGAAGTAAGGCCCAGAGAAGCGGGCCCTGGCGGAATTGGGCGGGGCTGGCTGAAGCGGTGCCTTTTCTAGCAACTCCGCTGGGCGACCGAGCCAGGGCGACTGGACACCCACTCCTGTGGGCCAAGAGAGAGATCTCGGTGGTGGGGCTCACCTGGGGCGCAGGAGCTCATTCTGGTGGGGAAGTCTAGGAAACAAATAGGCCGTCACCAACTGTGATAAACTCTATGGGAGGGTGAGGTGGAGGATGCCTGTAAAGTTTTCAAACTCTTTGAATGGCAACTAAGCCTTAGCAACGTATTACCTATTACCTGTCTAAGTGCCACTATTAGTGAACAAATCTGCCTGCTTATTGCCTGGAATTGTCTGAGAAATCAAGAGCCAATAAACCCAGGTGTTATGTTGCTATAATTAGTGTCCAAGTGGGTAATGCAAATTGTGGTCCCTGGGTTTATCATGTGAGTTCTATCTTCTTTGTGTTTATGCAGCTGGGCTGTGAAGAAATGCCAGTGAACCATCAACAGTGCCCTGGAACCATTTGCCCAGGCAGCCTGGCTCTCATCTTTCCTTCTCTACCACCGCTTGAGGTTTTGAATGAGTTTTTGCATCTCTGTGATTCTATATCCTCTCTTGAGGGGAGAGGTGTAAGAAAATTCAGAGAAAACTGGAATATTTAAAGGCTACTAATCCTGGTCTGGGAGAATTTTTTTTTTTAATTTATTTATTTATGCATACAAGAACTGGAGTACAGGCCAGAGGTGAGAATTCTTGCACCAACTTACACAGGGAGAACTGGATTATCTTCTACCACACCAATGCAAGATTTTTAAAAAATATTTATTTATACAAGCACTGGGTACAGTCAGAAGCACGGGAGGGTGAGAGAATTCATCAGAGCCAGAGTGGGGAACAGAACAGGCAGACCGACGAAATACACTGCTGAGGGGAGCAGCGGGTACAGCAGGAGGAGCCTGTCGTGCCATGTGGGACCCTTGCCGGCAGCCGGGGGTCGTACTGGTGCTGCAGAGGCTGTGGGCAGCTTTGCAGCCCAGCACTCAACTGCTGCGCCACCGGGGGGGGGGGGGGGGCACAAATGCAGGATTTTTATAGAACCATATCCCACTCAGACCCAGTTGCTACTTAGATAGGCCTGAAATGCTGCCTCGCTGCAATGAAATAGTATATTATCTTAGGTAGTTGAAAACCACAGGTAGAAACACATCTAATATTTTCCAAATTAAGGGTGGAGGGTCATTTGGCAGTATGCAGATTTTTCATGTGTGATAAATCTAAAAATTATGTATTGCCAGTGATAATCGAACAGCCTATAATCAAGACGCTCAGACATATTTAATAATTGGCTTTTGCTTTATTCTTCAGTTCACACGACAGCACCAAATCCACCACTTAGCTTTTCTCATCTATTTTTCTTTCCATGTTTCTCCCACAAGTGTGTGCAGTTCCATCCTCATCAGGTATATGTAAGCCTTTCAAGGTCCTGACACTCCAGCACCAGAACCTGGGTTGACCCTTTAACTGTACCTATGTCTGTCTGTGCTCTCTGTGCTCTTACTTGGTCCTGTCCCCAGAGTCCTCAGGCCAGAAACACCGAACAGGCTCCATGTTCTGTGCCAACTCTGAACAAATACAGATTGAGGCCCCTTGGAGTCCAGGGTTGAGGGTAGCGAAGCACATACCTTCTGGGTTACATCACAATGCTGCGCACAGTTAGCAATGTCTACCGGACATACTCGGAAAGGGTTTATGGGGAAGAGAATGCTGTTTCCTAGTTCCTCACTGGCCAGGTGACTGAGGATGACAAGAAGCTGCAAGTAGATTCCTCAGGGCCTGGGTGAACAGCATCTGCCCCAAGCTAGAAAGAATTTGGAAAGCCCTGCAAAACTTCAGCAAGATGTTTTGAATCTTGCTGAGCTCCTTAGAGTCAGTTTCATCCATGCAAAGATAGCTGCCCGTCTATCAAGAGTTAGATACAACTCAGGGTTAAACTTTCCATAGCATTTACACAGAAATGACCTCTGGATAAGCTTTCAGGAATTTCCAGTCCAAACTAAAAAGTCTCATCTTCCCTGTGCTACTGAGAAACCAAAATAGAGTGAAAGGGCAATCTTACTTTAATTGAGTTCCAGAATTCAGGGACACTGCTTTGAAAAGCACTGTCTCAGCAAAAGATGAAAGGGTATGTGTACGATATTCTGAGCAAACATCAAAGGCACCAAACATAACCCCTTCTGCTCAATGGTGTTCCACAACTTGTGATGGGAGGCTACTTCGTCCAGCTGACTTTGGGAATGTCATAGTGCTCTGTGAGTGTGTCCAGGTGTCTATTGAAGTCCTGGAGAAGGCAAGGAGAAAGCCTGTCAGCACAGACCCTAGCAGGGCACTGGAGACCTGCTACAGTGCCATCCCCCCCATCCCATCTCTCCTCGGTGAGCCCCTCTTCTCAAAGTTACCCTACCAAGTTTACAGATATCCAATCTCTGGGTTATCTCTTAAACAATCAAGGGGAGATTTCCCTTCTGTGGGGGAACCACTACTTCCCTGTCAACAACCCAATGGTTCTTCTGCCTGGCTGCAAGCCTCAAGGACCTGCTTGGATGCTACAGGGATCAGGCTCCCTAGGAGGCACATGGCTTACCTCTACTCTCTGCTTGTGGGTTTTGGATGCTTTCTTCAGGATCCTTTCCATTTGCTGAAAAAGAGAAATGGAGGTGAATCCACATGCTTTACAGCCAGAAGAGGATTAAAAACAGGGACCCCCAGCTAGCTTGGCTCTCACACTCAGATGGCTGGAGGTCTTTGAGTGTGTACCTTGTCCTTCCCTCAGCTCCACTTGGGCTGGCCTAATAGGGATGCCCAAGTTCCCAGTGGAACTTGATTGGAGTGGCAGGAAACAAACCAGTGCCAAGTGAGCATGGGTGAACTCTGCTGGGAGCTTACTATACACCTAGGGTGGATGGTATACCCTATTGAGACAACTATTGTATAGGCAGGTCTTTGCTGACCAAGGTGTCAATCAGTGACATTTGACTTTAACAGTCACCATTAGTCTCTCTCCCACCCACCCTGGCTCCAGCAGTAAAATACCAACTCTGTCTCTATAACCTTAGGGAAGGGACTTCACATGCATTCACTGTTAAATCCTCACCATAAGCCTATAAAGCGGGGCCTAGTCCCACTTTGCAGATGAAGGAACTCATGTGTGAGAGATCAGCCAACTCACCCAGAGAAATACCACCACCAAATGGCAGAAGCAGGGTGGAACCCAGGTTTGTTTTTTGTCTCACCATTTTTGGGTGTTGAACTGACTTAGGCCTGGAAGTAATGTTTGTTTTTCTTGATGTCACTGGACAAATCACCCAGACTAGGTTTATGGTTTCTCAGCGTGGGCACTATTGACATTCAGGGTCAGCTCACTCTTTGCTTGAGGGGAGGGAGAGCTTTCTTCAGCATTGTAAGATGTTGAGCAGCAACCCCGGGTCTCAAACTACTAGATGCCTCAAAAAATGTCTTCCTATGGGTGGAGATGGGGAAAAATCAGCTCCCAGTTGAGAACCACTGACCTAGATTATTTCTCCAACAGTAAAAGTGGTCAACCTTATACTATGCTGACTTCCACATCACACTGCCCAAACTAAGTTCTTAATATATGAGAAATTACATATTATAGCCTTAAAATACAACATACTTGAATCTGCCAGTCATTACAGAAACAGACTCTGTGGTGATTTATATCAGGGAGCCAACTAATGTCAACAACCGACTTCAATTGAGTACCAATTTTTTGGTGGACCTCGTGACAAAGTTTTTCTTCATCCTGTTTTCCTCTCTTAGGAGAAAGCACCATCCTGACCTCTACAGCTGAGGACATGGAAGCACGGGGATAAGATGAGACAAAGAGAGTGCTGGAATCCAAGGCCCGGTATCCAGCTCTGGTCTCCTTTCAACACGAGCTATAGCTTCCCCCTCCGCAAGTCCACTCGACACAGAGGGGCTTCCAATCCGGGCGCATGCCCAGATATGGGGGACTCCTTTCTCACTCACGCAGCATCTTTAGCCCAAAATTAAGGTTCCCTCCGACCGCTGGCCCGCCTCCTCCGTGCGTCCGGGCCTGATTCAGCTTCGAGTCTCCGGGCCCCGCCTCCACACCCAGCCGGGAGACCCAGTCTCACCCGCTTCTCCTGCATTTTCTCAAAGGCCGCCTGGGCCGGGGTTCGCTTGTCCAGGCTGCGCCGCTTCTCCTCTTCGTTCTTTTTGCTCGTTCCCATCGCTTCCAGGAGCTTCGCCTTGTCTTTATCCTTCTTTTTCTTCTTCCTGGAAGGCGAGACGAGAAGGGGAGAGAGAAGGCGACAGCGGGTCAGAGGGCAGGAGTCCGGAACCCAAGGGGGTAAGATGAGAATGTTCTTCACGTTCTGAGCACTCACCGCTTAGTCACGCCTAGGTCTGCAACGCCTTTCAGCTTCAAAGGCCCCTTTTGAACTTGCTCATAAGCCGCCATAACGCCTGCGGCCGGTTCTAGGTGAACTGCCACACTTCCTGTTTGAGTACGCTATTTCCTTCCAAACGCCGGCCTCACTTCGTCTTGATTGGCTGATCTAGGAGGTGCGCGTGCGCCGTTGGTGTCTAGAGCCGGCCACACTTCCGGGTGGCTGGCCGCATATGGAGTCGTGCCTGTTCGCTTCCATTACGTCCTGTCTCCTGCCACATTTCCGGTTGTCAGGGGACGACAACCTAATTTTGTAAAACTAGTCAGTACTCATTAGATTTTCAGCTTTTTGTAAATGACGCTATAATGTGAAATATATCAGTGCTATTAAAATTTTAAAATAGGCCTCCCCTGGTGGCGCAGCGGTTGAGCGCTGGGCTGCGAAGCTGCCCGCAGCCTCTGCAGCGCTGGTTCGATTCCCGGCCACCGGCGAGGGTCCCACATGGCGCGCAGACCTCTCCTGCCGCCCGCTGCTCCCCTCAGCAGTGTATTTCGTCAGTCTGCCTGTCTGTTCCCCGCCCTGGTTCTGGTGAATCCTCTCACCCTCCCGTGTTTCTGACTGTATCCAGTGCTTGTATGTATAAATAAATCTTAAAAAAAAAGGAAAAAAGAAATTTCAGCAGAAATCTTAAAATTTTTTTTTTTTTTTAAATATATGTTATTGAGGGCCTCCCCGGTGGCGCAGCGGTTGAGCGCTGGGTTGCGAAGCTGCCCGCAGCCTCTGCAGCGCCTGTTCGATCCCCGGCTGCTCCCCGGCCATGGGAGGAGGGTCCCACATGGTGCGCAGACCTCTCCTGCCGCCCGCTGCTCCCCTCAGCAGTGTACTTCGGTCCTTCTGCCTGCTCTGCTCCCCGCTCTGGCTCTGGTGAATTCTCTCACCCTCCCGCTCTTCTGACTGTACCCAGAGCTTGTATAAATAAATAAATAAATAAATAAATAAATAAATAAATAAATAAATCTTTTTTTTTTTTAAATATGTTATTGAGATAGTTTTTCAACAGCAAAAGGCACCTATTTTAATTGTCATATTTACATACTTACGGGATCACTGCCACAGTCAAGATATAGAACACCCCCTCATTCTCCTTCCCAGTTAACTTTCACATGCTGTTCCCTCTCTCCAGGCAACTCCATTTGTTTTCTCTCACTATAAGTTAGATTTGTCTTTTTAAAAAGTTTCACAGACATGGAACCATACTGTATGTGTTTCTTTGAGCTAGAGTTCTTTCACTGAGCATAATATGAGAGTCTTTCTATTAGGTTAATAGTATTTTATTCAATTTTATTGCAGAGTATTTTTTCATTGTATGAACACGTCCAGTTTGTTTATCCACTCACTTAGGGATGTGTAACTGGCAACTGAAGCCAAAGACTGTTAGAGGTGGCACCCTCTGGAGGGCGCTGCAGGTGAGGATGAATAGCCCCAGGGAAAATTCAAACAAAGTATTGGTGGGGCTGGAGACTCTGATAAGAAATATAAGGGACTGCAGAAGCGGCCCCAAGATTGAGTGTTCCAGATCCAGCGTTGGGGATTTCAACTTTTTTGGATTTTCAGGGATTCCGGAGTCAGTGATTTCTGCCCCCACCATGCCAATCTTCCAGAAGGCTGTTGTGGGCGTCTGAAGAACATGGAGAGGCTTCCACCAACCAACCTCAGAGAGGTGCAGTTCACGGACTTTACAAGTAGCTGAGGGACTGAAACTGTCTCCATTTAGCTGCTGTTATAGCCTGGCAGGGAAGGTGAAGACCCCAAAGATGGTAGTGGAGCGCCTGGCTGAGCTACATGATTGTGGCTGTTTATCAGGTGGTTTGGCTGCTGTGTAGTTTGGCAGCTCTGGTGAGCATCTCCTGTTGGGTCTTCTGCTGTCTTTGTGCGTTGGATCCCGGCCTATAGTCTGGCTGCACGTACTCCAGGCCTCAGTGGTGGGAATTTGCTATCTTGGGACTGTTTGTTTTAAAGTACTGGGCACTGCTTCGAGTGAGATAAATGGCCATTTTTGGCCTCAGTAACTTTTTTTTTTTTACCCTGCTTTGTTAAATAAACCCCATTGTTGCTGTTCTCTGAACATGAGTAGTCTTGCAATTGCACACACGGATGAAGAACCCAGACTGTGACCAGTAAACTATTTGGGCAGTGTCATTGGCCACTTTCAGTACCCCTTTGCTGCCCTGTAGCAGATGGACACCTGGGTTATTTCCAGTTTGGGGCTGTAACGAATACACCTCTTGTGGGTGCAGTCATGTGTTGCTTTAGGATGGTTTTTAAGTGACCTCATATGCAATGGTGGTCCCAACAGACTATACCACTTAGGTGTGTAGAAGGCAGTGTCATCCAGATTTCTGTGATTACACAGAATGATGTTCACACAATGACAAAATTGACCAACAATGTATTTCCTATTGTTATGTGATGCATGACTGTATATGAGTCTTTGTATGGATATAGGTTTCATTTCTTTTGGGCTTAAACCCCTTGCCTCCATTACTTGAGACGGTATTGTAGCAAGGTTTGATTTTCCCCAGAATAAAATGTTAGCCCTTTGGCATTGAGGCTGTGATCATAGAATATAGTTCAGAGGTTGTGCTGAAAGATGGTACTGCTGCCATAATGCTGAGCATTCAATGAGCTGTTTTTTCTTATTAATATTGTGTTGTTTTTCCTTACCTAATATCACGAGCAATTTGTTGAAGAAGCAGAACTATTATCATAAGCAAAACTGATGGCAGTTTTAAAAATTATTAATTTTAAAAAAGATTTATTTATTTATGCATGCAAGAACTGGGGTACAGGCCAGAGGTGCAGGTGGTGAGAGGATTCACCAGAGACAGAATGGGGAACAGAACAGGCAGACTGACTGAAATACACTGCTGAGGGGAGCAGTAGGCAAGACAGGAGAGGTCTGCTGTGCCATGTGGGTAGCTCCCTGGCCAGCTGGGGATTGAGTTCATGTTGCAGAGGCTGTGGATAGCTTCACCATGCTGTGCTTAACCCCTTGCACCACCAGGGAGGCCCCTGATGACAGTTTTATTTGTCTTTGCTTTCATCATTTTAATACATTTTTCAATGTGGGTCATTGTCCTCTGGCCCTGGATGAAATGCTATCTGACCTCATGATTTACCTCTCATGTTTTTATATGTCACACAGTAGTATCATCACTTTAAGTCATAAATCAGTCTCAATTCAATATCTAGAACTTGATTTGGAGAAAATTGTCTCCCTTTTTCCTCATCTGGGACCTACATATTCTCAAAAAATCAAGACAACAGGCCCCAAATGGAGTATCTTATGCTAAGCCCATGTCACCAAATCTAGACTTAAATTAACTGCAGTTTCAGCTCTCCCAGAAATAGAATTTTCAGCTAGTCAATGAAAAATTACTTTATCAGCACTAGTTAGGTAAACCACCTGATATATGCCTGTCATTCCCTAAAAGAAAGTGACTTTGCAATAACCAACCTGTATTCACTTTGAATTGTACAACTCATTGATATTAAATACATTCACCATGTTGTACATCTATTTATTACAAAACACATATATGATTACACATACATATTGCATATTGTAATTAAAAAATGATATTCAAGTAATTTTTTTGTGGAATATGTAATCAGAAAAATATAGAGAAATCCAAAACGACATTTAAGAAACCACTCACATCTGAAATAGCGTTATTGTTTTGGTTTCTCTACCCCTAGTCTCTTGCTATCTATAATTCAAAAAATTAAAGTGTAATCTTATTCTACACTTGTTTTATCATCAACCTTTTCTCCTATCACCATATTGTGACTGCTTTTGAGTTTGCATTTTTACTATTGAATCACTGAGTTTTTAATGCAGAAGGAAATCAAGAGAAAAGAGAAAATAAAGAGAAAATCTAAAACCTCCCATAATCTTCTGATTACATTAAATATATACATGTAAGCATCCCCTATAAGAAAAAAAACCACACAGAACAGAAAAAGTTGAAAGGAAGGAAGAAAGGGAGGGAGGAAGACAGGCAGGCTTGGAAGCTTCTCTTCCCAACTTCCTTGCAAAATGACAAAATTTCATTTTGATTATGTATATGTATATGACAACATCGACATATCTACGTGATACTCTTTTATATCTGCTCTCAGCTCATCATTTAGCCAAATGTCTTGAAGCTCTTCAAAAGACAAACTTCCTCCTGACCTTCCTCAAAGGCTACTTGCTCTGTGACTGAGAGA
The DNA here is from genome assembly GCF_964194135.1 of Talpa europaea. NCBI lineage: Eukaryota > Metazoa > Chordata > Mammalia > Eulipotyphla > Talpidae > Talpa > Talpa europaea. Next base: position 46,179,128 of record NC_140079.1, on the reverse strand, counting down.
AACACTTCCAAATAATGACCAGCTTTGCACGCAAATCTTGTCCAACTTTTGCAGGTGGCCTGAATTCATAGCAGTGGAATTGCTGGGTCTAACTGCAACTTAATTTGGACTGCTGTTGCTCAGATTGTACCAGGGACTTTCAGGTGGCAGAGAAGGGAATAAAAGCTCAAGTGTAGAGTTCCCTGCACAAAGGGGAAGGTACCTGCTCTTTCCAGTTCTACCTGCAGGAGGCAGCAAGTGACAGTTCAATTCTCCAACTGTTAGTGTGATCTTTGGCTCTAGAATTGGAACCAAAAGAGAAAGCATTTCCTCATGTCAGTGAATGAGGGCTGACAGTCCATGCTAGCTTATTCATGGGGTTGTCCATGATGGAACCAACCTCTCAGAGAGAGACAGGACAGACTCAATGGAGGTATCTGTTCTCCCCTCTGACAATCCTGCCGCTGTGGCACTCTCCTCTGGAACTTCCTGGGCTGTGAATACATGACTCAACCTCTCTGAGCTTCCCTGTCTTCTTTATAAAATGAGAATATTGATAGTGAAAACGACTAACACTTATATAGATTTATATAAATTATCACATTACCCTCACAGCCACCTCATTATGTAAACCATCCTGATTTTAATTTTATTTATTTATTTATTTATACAAGCACCGGGTACAGTCAGAAGCGCGGGAGGGTGAGAGAATTCACCAGAGATAGAGCGGGGAGCAGAACAGGCAGACGGACCGAAAGCACTGCTGAGGGGAGCAGTAGGCGAGGCAGGAGAGGTCTGCTGCGCCATGTGGGTATCTCCCTGGCTGGCCAGGAATCAAATCCGCACTGCAGAGCTGGACAGCTTCACTGGACAGCTTCACAGCTTTGTGTTCAACTGGCTGTGCCACCAGGGTTGAGCCACCAGGGAGGCCCTTTTAAGACAGTGTTTCTCAACCATTTTCCCCCACTGTTAACCCTCTAAATAGAACATTGTAACTTAATGAGAGAAGTTAAATGTCAATAAGATTTTCTCAAGGAGGAAAAACTGAGTTTTGGAGGATCACAAACCATTGAGATATCTAAGATTTTGGGTTCTACACCCTCCCAGAACCAATTTTTGCTCCATTGAGGGCAATATTGGCCTTATCAATAATTTATGTTCTAAGGAGAAAGATCCCAAATAAACTGTGACACAAAGCTTTTGTTTGCTCAATGTTTTTTTATATCCATTTACAGAGTCTCGAGATTTCAAGACAAAAAAAAACAACAACAGGTGTTTTGTTGTTGTTTTTACAATTAAACACTATTCCTGTGTATATGCACAAAGAACAGTATAAAACTGCTAAGGTTTCCTGAAAGTCTTCACATTCAGAGTGCACTACCAGCTGTGTATAAGAATTCCAACTGCTCCCCGTTTTCACAACTCTTGCTATTGTCAGTTTTGCTTGGGGGGATCCTTAGTGTGCCTTTCATTCTTGATCATTATCATATTCTACATGATGACTTCACACACTTGGGCAGAGGATTGTTGATGAAACCAGGGCAGGGGCCAGAATAGCTTGCTAGGAGGACTGTGATGGTCCAGGAAGGGAGAATGGGGCTTAGGGAGGAGGAGGACCCAAGAGTGTGAGCCTGGAGTGTGAGCTGGGAGAAGACAGGCAGGAGAGGAAAGTGGAAGACAGGCAGGACTCAGAGTAACAAGGGTGTGGAGCATAAGACTCAACTTTTGACTCCCACATGTTCTGCCCAAGAGGATTCTGGGCCTTAGTAACTTTGGTAGCTGTTCTATTGTACCCACACCTTGAGGCTCATTGGTGCATAGTAGCATATTAAAGTCTCTGACAAGCCTGCAATCAAGAAATCTATTATATAACCTACTGTGTCTCCAACTTAGCTCATGATTTTTTCAAACTATGTCATCATCACCACCACCACCACCACTACCACCATCATCATCATTATCATCATCATTGTATCTCTAATAACACTTCATCTAGCTAGCTCAGTGTTATGTACCCAGTGCCTAGAACTGTCCAATATCCAAAAGCCAAATATTTTTTGTTGCATTAATGATCTTGTCAGATCTTCAGAGCAACTCTGGGAGGTAGGTATTAATATATTTGCCATGACAAATGAAGCTAAAAGAAATCAGGTGGTCTGCCTCAAGCTACACAGCTTGTGGGTGGAGGACTAGAATTTGATTTGGGTTTTGCCAACAGCCTCTCCACCACCCTGCCCAACTCTCAAAGGTGCCCCAGACCCTCAGCCTTACCTGGTGGTAGCAGATGTGGTCTCCCCACTGTCTGACTATTCTCAGTCTTTCTTGGCCTGGTGGCCATGGACATACTCGGGTTGTTGCCCAGAGAGCTAAGCTGTAACTTGAGTCTCACCCAAGCTGGGGATGATGGGGCGGGTGGGCGGGTGACAGCCAGGGCAGGGAGATTTGTCCTGACACTGGTGTGCAGCAGTCTGATAACCCATGTGGCCCTGAGGAGACTGGGGGTTTTGGGAGCCTGCTTGGGAACGTGGTCTTCATGGGCAACAAGCAGACAGTCTTCACTCATGAGCAGTTAGAGGCTTATCAGGTAGGGATGATAGGCTGGGCCCTTTGATAGCCTTGGTTCCCTGGCCTGAGAAGTGGGGACAGCATCCCTTTGGGTGTATAGTCTGCAAGGGTTCCCAGTGTGGCTCTGTGGTGAGGGTTCTTGGCATGGCTCTGTGTGTGGCGTTAGGCAGAGATGTACATGGAGTGGGGAGGAGGGAAGGAGGCAGGGTCTGGACCAAGACAATGTCTCTCTCTGCAGGACTGCACCTTCTTCACCAGGAAGGAAATTATGAGGTTAGTCTGAAGAGAAATACCTGGAAACAACTTTCTGTACATTACTGGAAGATATTTGCCATTTAACAGAGCTCTGTGCTTCCTGGTGGTTAAAGCACTAATAAGGACATTGCAGACTCGGTTAGGGGATGGAGGCTGAGATGGCATATTGTGAGAAGTCACATCCTGGCATATTGTGACAGCTTCTAGGCTGATGAGTTTGGACTTTGTCTCAAGGGTGGTGGGAAACCATGGAGAGTATGTGAGCAGGGAAGGGACAGGTCAGCATATTAGAAAGACTCTCCTAAGACTAGTATGAAGGGGCTGGGAACTGGAGCCTGGGAGCTCATAGGCAGAGTTTAGAGTCAGCTTTGGGCGGTGGGGTTCATATCAGGTGAGGTGCAGGGAGGTGGCCTGAGTCTGCGGTCAGTCCCTGGCATGAGCCCAGTGAGACTGGCATAGACAGGTACCCCACGTCATCACTCAGCCCATGAGGCCATTGTCTGGAGGCCCCGACCCATGAACTTGGAGCTGTGAAACCCAAGCTGGCTGGGGTTCAGCTGCAGAGTGATCAGGGCCAAGGCCCCAATTGCGTGGGCACAAGCTATCTATTATTGATGGGCTCACCTTTTACCAATGAGCCCCATTGTCCTGGTGAGGACAGCTGGAAGGGTCACCGTGGCCATGGCGATCAGATTACTGATGGGGAAACTGAGGCTCAGACAGGAGAGAATGGCTCTGGCTCTACAGATGGCAGAGCCCCAAGGAGTTTGAGGGCTGACATTGTGTCTATCTCAGACTTCTTGCTTGTCAACAGATTAAACTGAGGCTCTGAGGGGAAGAGCAACTTGCTCAAGGTTGTACAGACACCCAAACCCCAGCTAAGGGAGCCCAGATAGGAAGTAGTGTATTCAGGACTGAAGTCGTAGATGCTTCCTCCTTGATTTCCTGGCCGTGATATAACCCAGAGGCTCATGTACCCTTCAGAAAAAGTCCCTAGCAGTCTGGGCACTTCTGACTCATCAAGGGTGGTTTCTACCAGGCTGTTGCCCAGCTTGCCCCAGTAGAGGTCTGGCCTTACCAAGTGATGGCATTGGAGTGGGCAGCCAGCCTTACAATCTAGGGAATATCCATGGTACTTGATGTTTTGAAAAATGCTTTTATTCACTCTTTAATAAAAAAATTCCTGAATATTAGTCTTTAGTCTGCTCTGCCACAATGAGGGAACTCTGCCTCCCATTATGGAGGGAGAGAAGGCAAATTTGAGGGTGAGGGTTTTCACAGGCAGTATTTTCCTGACAACATGTTGATGTGCAGAGATTCATAGATTAATTTAGATTAGACTAGCATAGATTAGTTAAGATTCTCTAAATGCTTGAAATGACTTTGCCTTAACCACTCTTCCTTTTGCTATCTCCTGGTAAACTCCTACTCATGCTTCAAAGTCCCGTGCTGATGCCCTTCCTCCTTGGCTTGCTTTCCCCACTTTAGTCTCCCCTGCTCTGGGGTTCTCTCTCCACCTTGACCCTATCTCCAGGAGAGTATAGGCTCTGTGGGCTTGAAAGCTAGTTCCAGAGCTGGTGGCTCTTGGGGACCCAGAACTCTGTGGCAAAGCAGCTGCAAGTATGAGTGAGGCGGGACAAGTCTCCCCCACACTCACCTCTCAGTCCTTCCCATTGTTGTTCTCCCCACATCAGGCTCTTCTTTCGCTACCAGGATCTGGCCCCTCAGCTTGTTCCCCTCGACTACACAAGCTTCCCTGACGTCAAGGTGCCCTACGAACTCATCATCAGTATGCCTGAGCTGAAGGTATGCCTGGGCCATGGGGCAGGCAGGGAAAGATAGTAGGTATGTTCCTTGCTATATTCCTATGAGGTAGTTGCGGAGATTGTTTCCATTTTACAAATGAAGAAACTGGTTCAGAGAGGTTAAGACACTTCTCCATGGTCACACAGCTAGGATATGAGAGATAGTGACAGGATACCAACCCAGGTTGCTGGAAGGATAAGGTGAGATAATGCAAGTAAAAGACTCAGTACAGGGCCTGTTATATGTCAATTACTTAGGAAACATTCATTTCTCTTTTCATAGTAGGTGCTAGTAAAAGCAGCTTCTTCACAGCTGGATGCTTCATAGTTTGTGGTTTTGGAGGGGACTTGTGAAGTTAGTGATTTTGAGTGGAGATTATTTCATCACAAGGCACAGGAATCTCATTCAAGAGGGATAGCGTGGATTGGCTCTCATGAACAAAATGTCCAGGGTCAGGGCGAGGCTCAGGTGTGACTAGAACCATCGTCTCTGAGGATGTGCTTGGGACTCCATCTCTCAGATCCTCTCAGGAAGAAGCATCAGTCTCAAGAAGCCTCTCCTGATGCTCTGAAGTAATCCTCAGGAGCCCCAGGTTTTCTCCTGTCAGCTCTGGGCCCAGAAGAAAGCAGGTCCCTCCATCTCAATTTCTCAGACACAAAGCAAAGGGCAGCCCACATGGCCATCACAATGGCCAATCACGGTTGCCAGGTGAATGGGTAGCTCTCATTTAACCTCCCCCAGATCTGGCGACACCTCTGGAGCCAGAAGTGGGAAGTTCCATGGCTTTGGGCCACATGGGGTGGAGAGTGGAATTGCTTGAAGTCCTGTGCAGGGACAGGGTGGAGGAGGTTTTGGTGGTGGGTGGTTGGAAGTGCCCAGGAAGTTGGGTTCTATGAGTGAGAGCACATGTGCTGTGAGTGAGACGCTGGCTGGAGGTGGCCTGCTTGCTGTCCCCAGGACAACCCCTTTCGAGAGAGGATTGCCCAGGTATTCTCAGAGGACGGGGATGGCCACATGACCTTGGACAACTTTCTGGACTTGTTTTCCGTGATGAGTGAAATGGCTCCCCGTGACCTGAAAGCCTACTATGCCTTTAAAATCTATGGTGCGTGCAGGGCCCTGGGGGGAGATGTGTGAGGGTGGGAGTGGGAGCAAGGTGGGGCTTGGGACAGGGGCTGCCATACTGTCCTACATGTCACTTCAAGGTGCTTCAAAGCCCTGCCTGACCCTGCCCAGCACCCCATCCCAGTCCTTCCCACCCACATCCCCTTGCTCACTCAGTCTCCCTCTGGCATACAAACTCTGCTGCCTGATCTTTGCCTTTTCTATACCCTCTGCCTGGAATACCTTTCCCCTGACTCTGTCTTACCTTGAAATCTAGGTTGAAAGTAGCCTCGACCCCCAGGCTCTCTCCATTCTTCATCCTGTTTCTCTCTAGCGCAGAGTGATGCTGCTTCCTTTCTTGTTTGTTGATCTGTTTACTTTTCATTGAGTTTCTCTCTGAGGAGGCTGAGGAGAACGATGGTGTCTGTTTTATGCATCATGTGTCTCCCATACCTGGCACAGAGTAGGAGTTCGATAAACACTGAATGAAGGAAACTTTATTACAGGGCCTGACACATAGTAGGCACCCAGTGAATATTTGTGTGAATGACTATGTGACTGGCACATAGTAGGTGCTTGAGATATATTGCTGAGTGAATGAACAAATGAATGAATGAATGAGTGAATGAATGAAAAACAGTTATCACAGTGCCTGGCATACTCAGTATAGTTGTTGAGTGAATGAGGTCCTTGCTACAATCCAGAGCAAGACCTAACTTTTGGGTTCCCTCCAATGCATTGGTGGTTTCTTCCTTTGTAACATGGGGACAAGATGTGTCAACAATTGGCCCAGCCTGCCTGCCCCTGCTGTCCCCCAACTCCATGTCCTCATCCATCCCAATCTGCAGACTTTAACAATGACAATTACATCTGTGCGTGGGACCTGGAGCAGACAGTGACCAAGCTGACTCGGGGGGAGCTGAGTGCGGAGGAGGTGAGCCTGGTGTGTGAAAAGGTGCTGGACGAGGCCGATGGGGACCATGATGGCCGGCTGTCTCTAGAAGACTTCCAGAACATGATCCTGCGGGCCCCTGACTTCCTCAGGTGACTCTTCTCTCTGCCCTGCACAATCTGTTCTCCCTTCTCAGAGGTGATCAATACAGAGACAGCTCACAGACTCTGAAAGTCCTTCTGTTAATTCATTTGTGACTTTGGGAACCTTCTCAGCCTCCCCAGTCTTAGCCCTTGCATCTTTAAATGGGTATAATTTGGGAATCTGTGAACACCTCCAGTGGGTGGATGAAGCTCTTTGGGTGATGGAACATAGCTAGACTTCAGCCCTCATTTACCTGAGTATTTTGCTGGGGTTTCTTGATGGGGTCCATCTCCCCCACCTGTCTTGGGGACACCTGGTAGTAGTATTGGGCAGGGGGATGAATGAGGGTCACCTTTCACCTGGTGACACTAACCCCTTTCCTCTTTGCACACAGCACCTTCCACATCCGCATCTGAGCTACCATGGAGAAGGGGCAGGGCTGAGGATGGTAGATGACCCTCCTCCAGCATGGAAGCTGGCCTTCCTGGGCTCTGGGAATAAATGCTGATCATTGAAATTGTACCTGCTGGGAGCATGCATTTTCTACCTTGCATGTGGGGGGTGGGAGAGAGGAAACTGGGATCTCACCTCTGCCCTTGTGGTGTGACCCTGGCTGCGCCACACCTTCTCTGAGCCACTATCTCCCCTCTGTATAAGGAAGGGGCTGACTTCTGGATATTTCTCCACTATGAGGGCTCCTTATGTGTCTCTGGGGCAAAGATGAGGTGTGATCAGGCCATGCTATCCTTCCCACTCCCCCCTTCCCCGGAGCCCAAGGTCAGACCCTACTCCTGACAGCTCAGAGCACCTCCTTTCTCTCAATCCCTGAGTTCCTCAAAGGCACTGAAACTTTAACTTCTTGCTGATGCATTAGGGCAGTCAGAGAGGTCCTCTGAAGGGGTGGCTTTCACTTTACAGTCCATGGAATACCCGCCCCACTGCCATCACGTATTTTCCTGTGACAAATAGGCAAGTTTGGCCAGGAGAGCCACACTACACTCAGAGGGAACATAGGGACTTGTCCAAGGCCACTTGCTCCAGATCACTCACCTCTCCACCTTGCAGATTTGGGAAACCCCACACCCACCTGCAGTATACTTGCAGAGCCCCAGGTATGGCCCAATCAGTCTAAGGAGTGGTCATTTCCTCCAACACAGACCAGCCCCCAGGGACTTTTCCAGAGGCCATCACATCCAGAGGCACCCCAGTTTATGAAGTTCCTACTGTGTGCCAAAGCCCCAGGTTTTACATACATCCTGCCAGTTTATCCTGGGAAAGAAGGATTATTTTTTTCTCCATTTTGCAGATGGGGAAACAATTCCAGAGAAGTCGATTGACTCACCAAGGATCACACAGCCCTGTGGCCCAGGATACCTAATAACTGAGAGTCCTGGGTTGCCTCTTTCTTTTTAAAGAAAAAGGACTCACAGCTGTCCTGAATGTCATAGTAGAGCTATCATCAATGCTGGAAGTACTTACTGTGTGTCAAGCCCCCAAAGTCTCATCTCTTTCATTTGCACCCCCAGAGGAGGCATAAACAGCCCCATTCACAGGTGCGGAGGTAATAGGAGGAGTTGAGCCTGGTGCAGGGGATGTGGTGGAGCCAGAGCTTGAACTGGCCTGGTTCAAATCCTGGCTTTGAGGCCCCGTAGCTGTATGACATTGGTCATTCCTGTCCTCCTCTTTGAACCATGGTTTCCAAAATAAAGACAAGATGGCCCTGCTCCCACCCTAACCCCCACTTCCCACTGCCTGGAAGACTCTCCCTTAAAAGAAATAATGATCTTGCAATATCAGGTGAGAGGCCTGCCACACAGCAGATGCCCCATATACTTGCTGTAGTTCATCATCATCATTATCGTCATCATTAAATACCCAGGCCACCCACTGGCAGTTACAGAACAGGAACCAAGCAATGCCTTTATTACATTTCTCTGGCTCCTGAGTGTTGGTGGGTGTTGGCAAAGAGTAAGGGGATCTATGTGTAAGTCATCCTTGGCAGCAAGGGACCCAGATCCAGAGTAGATCTCCTCCTTAGCAGTACCCAGGAGCAAAGGGCGGGGGTGGGCGGTATTCCTCAGGGAAACAGTCATCCTGGGGTTTGGCCAAGTTCTTTGGTTCTGGTTTGCACACCTGTGAAGACAGGGACCTCTCCAATGCTTGGCGCCAACCACTGTCTCTGGTGGGTACCTCACCACAGCTGGCTGACCTCAAGGCCTTCCTGGAGAGGACGTCTGTGTTTCTTGTGGCCTGGGGCTGTGAGAGGTTTACAGGCAATGAGGATGCAAAAGGGTCCGTGTAGACATTTTCCAAAATCTCGTCACCTGAGTGGTCCTGGCCACCCGCCCCTCGCCTGGCATCCCATGGCAAGGACAAGTTCACAGCCGCCAGGTGGGATTTCAGCTGCTGCTGGTACTTCTTGCCTGTCTGGGGGAGCATCTTGAGGTTCTTCCAGAGTTTTTGGCAGGCCTCCTCAAGAGGAGCTTTTGGGGTGTAGGAGGAAGTGGCTTTCTCTGAGTGTGCTCTGTTCATCTCTGCTGATGACTTTCTTTCCTTTGGCTGATGAAGCAGGACTGACCTTGACAAGGCCTGAAACCGAGAATAGGTGAGAACTAAGCCAGCCCACCCTCCGAAGCTCTGAATTTGCCCTGGTTGGGATTTGGATCTCATCCAGATGTCCTGGGGCCAAGAAATGTCCTCCTGAAACCCCCAAAATCTAATCCCTTGCCCCATCCATACTCTCTAGGTAAACAGCTTCACTTTCTCCCAGGGGTTGGCAATCTTTTCCTATAAGGACCAGATAGTAGGGCCCTCCATGGTGGTGTAAGGGGTTGAGTCTTAGCAGTATGGAACTGTCTAGCTCCTCAGCCTGGCTCCAAGGTCCTGCAGATCCAGCTCCTACTGACTCTGGCCCCTCAATTCCCAACAATCAAACGTTATTCCATTCACCTGTTAGAACTTCCCTGCTTTTGTTGTTCTGTTTTTTAAAATATGCTAAGCTTCAGGACCGTTGGATGTGCTGTTGCCTATTTTGGGCATCTTCCCTGCATCTCTGTGTGTGACTGGCTCCCACTCAGATCCATGTCCCATATCTCACCACCTCTTCCAGGAAGTCTCCTTTGACTATGACCACCCATACACCCACTGATGCCCACCACACCAGCCTGTTTTGTGTTTGCTACTGTTAGAACTTCCCTGTTTTGTAGGGAGCCTGGGGGGAGAGTTAAGTCTTGACCAAGGGATGCCTGAAGGTCCACTGAGCCACGAGAACCTGGGATTCCTTCATCTATTCATCTATCTACTCCACAGATGCATTAATTGAGCACCCTAATTTGCTGGGTCCTCTCTGTAGGCAGGAGAGGCAGAGGTGAACAAGTTAGATAGAGTCCCAGGTCTCCCACACTTCAGTCTCATGGGGGAGGCAGACAGGAAACGTGCAAACCCATAAATAAATATGACTTTTCAAATTGTGAGGGTGCTTTGCAGCAAATGTTGGAGATGTAATGGAGAATTCAAAGAGGGCTGTTTTAGGTCTGTGGGAGGGGTAGGTCTGGAAACTGGGGACGAAGACCCTCAAAGAACTGAAGGGAAAAGCCGGATATGGGCAATCTGGGGGCAAGGCCCTGAGGTGGCACCAGCATGAGGAAAGGTCTGAAGTTAGCTTGCTGTGCCTGAATAATGGCAGACAGCCTGGACCTGGGCTGGTGATGGCAGAAGGGACTTTAGGGATTTTAACCTGTTTGCCTTGGGAAATCACTGCAAGGTTTAAACTCTTAGCTACAGGATCTAACCTACATTGTAGAGTCTCATTTGGCAGCTTTTGGCCACCTTTGCCCTACCACTCCCTCCTGTTGGAGGGTTACTTTTCTGTCACATACCTGCTCAGGTGCCTCCATGGGACAAGAGGGGGGATTCTGATGTCTGCTGGATCCATGGCCAGGCCCGGAGGCCTCCTCAGCCAATGCAGAGAAATAAAAGAAGAGATCCTTATAATCTACATTTTCTGGATCTTTCTGTGGAGCAGAAGGGTCATGTGGCTCAGTACCAAGAATGGGGACAGAGCTCTCATCATTCCAGACAAACCCTTGACAGCCAGACTCAGGAGCTACCTCACCCTTCATCTTTTATGGACACAAGCCCACAGCAGTTTCAGGCCCAAGGCCCCGCCCACCGAACCTTATAAGGAGACATGCCCATCCACACAGCTTCTGAGGCCTAGGTTACTGGGCTTCATAAGGAATATGCTATCCATATAGATCAGCCAAGGTTATATCAGATAGTTCAACCCTTGTAAAAAGGCCGGCGGGGAGTTGGGGGGTCGGTGAACAAAGACCTGGAGGTGCAGGACCATGGGGGGACAGGGACCACAAAAGTGAAAGAAGCTTAAGAAACTGAAAGGGGTTGATGGGAACCAAAGGTTTTGAGGGCTTGACCTCTGGGAGACCCTTGGGGGCTCCCACCTTACCTGCCCGCAGGGCTGAGTTAGCAGCTCCTCATGGGGCCACATAGGCTGCTGCTGGTGGAAGGTGACCAGAGCATCCAATGAGTCATGGATCCGCTTCTCCCCAGGGATCATGAAGTTCCCATTGTCCAAGAGCTTCACCATGAAGTGGCGACAGCAACTTTGAGCTCTGTCGAGACACTGTAGCTGGCACACCCCACTCCTCCTCTTTCTGTCCCCATCCTGACCCTTGGTGAGGAGCATTACCTACCACCCAGGTTCCCACATGGGCTTCTGCACTCACTAGCTAGCGCCTCACTTTCCCATCTGTAATGTGGGGAACTAACTTCTCCCTGGGCAAGTCAGACAGTTGCCAAGTAGAGTGTGGAAGGGACGGGGGTGAGGGCAAGGACAGTAGATACTCTGGGCCTCCTGGGACCCCTTATTCTCAGACACAGTCTCAGTAACCACCAGGCCCACGACTGCGGGTTACAGCTGGACGTACTGCTGCGCTCCTCAGCTAGATCTGCCCAGACCCTCACTCTGGGAGCTCTCTGTGAAGCTGTGGTATGAGGAACCCCTTGCCCCCTCCAAGGAAGCCCCACTTCCTCCTGATGCCCTGGCCCCTATTCCAGGCCTTACTTGTAGGAGAGTGTGTAGCCCACATGGCTGTGGCTGACTCTGATGAGGAAGGATCCCAGTGGTTGTGATACCAGCAAGTTCTCAGCATCCCTGGAGGGGCACACACAGGAGGCAGAGGAGTGAGGTTCAGATGCACATGGTGCGCAGTCAGGATTGATCCTCCTGAGCACAGAGGTCTGTGCTTTTCTGTTTTCTAAATGAATACCCTAAAACCGTTTTCTGGGTTGTTTCAGACCCTGAGATATTCAGGGATAGGAATGTTCCCCCAGAAGTGGAGGGAAGCCTCTGTTGACCTTGACCCCCTTCCATCTCCCACAGCCCCTAATTACCTTTCCAGTGGTTGAGATCCCCCCATTAAAGCATCTTTGGGTGGATCCTGATGTCACAAGTAAAAAAGCAGGAGTTGTTCCCAGGTCCACCTGAGGTCAAACCCTAGCTCTCTCATTCACTAGCTGTGTGACCACTGGTGAGGGTCAGTCCCTTTCTGACCTTCACCTTCCTCGAGGGAAAATGAGCCCTCACCCCCACCTCCTCACCTCAGGACCAATATGAAGGCAGATAAAAAGCAATGTGAGTGTGGAGAACACTACCTGGAAAGCACTCACAGAATGTTCATTACTACTGTGACTGTTATTTACTATCATCATCTCATCATCACTACCTTTATCTGGGATTCTGGAAAGTAAGTGGCTTTCATGGGCCAAGATGGGGGTTTGGAGCTGTGCCGTCCAATACAAACACCTGTATGTGGCTGCTGAATACTTGAAATATATCTGGTTCAAATCAAAATGTGCCTTTAGTGTACTTTGAAGACTTAGTACAAATAAAGGCACACATACATCTCATGAATGATTTCTTTTTTTTAAGGATTTATTTATTTATGCATATAAGAACTGGGGTGTAGACCAGAGGTACGGGGGGTGAAAGGATTCACCAGAGACAGTGGGGAGCAGAACAGGCAGCGCTATTGAAATACAATGCTGAGGGGAGCAGCAGGCAAGACAGGAGAGGTCTGCTGTGACATGTGGGTTGCTCCCTGGCCAACTGGCCATTGAACTCATGCTGCAGTGGCTGGCAATAGCTTGATAGCGCCATTGTCTTTAACCCCTGTGCCACCGGGGAGGCCCTCATGAATGATTTCTTGGCACAATTAACATTACATGTTGAGATCACATGTTGAAATTTCTTTGATTCCATGTTGAAATAATATCTTAGATAAATTGAGTTAAACAAAAGATATGGTCAAAATTAATTGCACCATTTTCTTTTTACTTCTCTAATAAAGCTGCTAAAAAAAATTAAATAGCCATGTGTGGCTCACAATGTATTTCTCTTGGCACATTCCAGAACTCAGAAAACATGCCCAATTCCTTCTCTCTGTGGATTTTACAATTTTCTTTTTTCTTAAAGATTTACTTTTATTTATTTATGCATATAAGAACTAGGGTGCAGGTCAGAGGTGTGGGGGATGAAAGGATTCACTGGAGACAGAGACAGAGTGGGTAGCAGAACAGATGGATGGACTGAAATTCACTGCTGAGGGGAGCAGTGGGTGAAACAGGAGAGATCTGCTGCACCATATGTGGGTTAGCTCCCTGGCTGGGGATCAAACTCAGGCCGTAGTGGTGATTATGCTGAGGCTTAACCCTTAGGTCACAGGGAGGCCCCAGATTTCACAATTTTCTTTCAATGCCCTTCATGTAAAGTTCTTGTACAATATAACGACAAACAAATAACCTAATCAAAAAATGTGCAAAGGACTTACATAGACACAAGAATTCATATGGCCTACAGACATTAAAAATTTTTTGACATCACTTATCATAAGGGGAATCCAAATTAAAATCACACTGAGATACCAGCTCACCCTAGTGAGAATGGCCCATATCAAAATGAATGGAATCAAGAAATGTTGGCAAGGTTGCGGTGAAAAAGGAACTCTCATCCACTCTTGGTGGGAATGCAAGTTGGTGCAACTCCTGTGGAAACATGATGTGTAGATTTCTTAAGAAAATAAAAATAGAAATGCCATATGATCTAGTTTTTATCCAAACTATATGGAAACTAATATGAAAAGATTTATCTATGCCTAGGTACAGGGCAACACGGTTCACAATTGCCACTCATGGAACCAACCCATTCCTCTTCAGCAGATAATGGATAAAGAAATGGTGCAATATATAATCAGTGGAGAACTACATAGCTGTGAAAAAGCATGAAATAGGGCCATTTGGGACAAAATGGTTGAAATTCTAAGTAATTATGTAATTATGTTAAGTGAAATAAATAAAAAAGTGAGAGACAGATGTTGGATGGTTTCACTCAACTGTGGAATATAGATTACCAAAAAGCATACACAAACAAAGTATAGTAGGAATAAATCTTGAACTCAGTGAAAAAACATAATGGTTACCAGAGGGAATGGTGGGGAGGAGGGAGTGGGGGAGGGAGTCAGATGAGGCATGGGCCCATTGGGATACTTGGTGGAGGGTGAGTGGAACATGTGCACATATCAAAGAAAAATAAAATTTAAAAATGCCTTAAAAAGAAATTCCTAAAATGTAGACAGGTCCTTGGCTCTTGATTTTTAAAGTGATCTGTCAAGATAGGGGATTGGAGAAAACATTTTGGGAATTTTAACAGAAATGGAAGCTGCTAGATCAGGGCAAGTAAAAGTTTAAGTAACTACCTGATTGTCCAGATATTCTACTGTAAAGATTAATTATATCTAATAAATTTCTATAAAAATATGCCCTTCATGCTTAGGGTGGCAATACATGTGCTTTTCTCTACTTAGAGTTAGGCCCTGCGGATGGCTCACTAGTTAGGTTTGTTCATGTTCTCAGAGTTCAGGCTGATGTAGAAAGAGCACATTAGTTACATTCCTGGTGGTTTTAGAGCAATTGTTTGGAACACTGTGTAAAAGGATCCTGAGGCTGCATCCTGCCTTCAGTGATTGGTGTACCTGGTTTGGGTGGGAATGGGGTGGACAGTAAGGTCCCTGGTAGTGCTGATCTGGTAGTCACTTGTATAGAAAAAGTGGAGGTCCAGAGAGGGGAAGTAAGCTACTTACGGTCACACAGCAAATCTACTGGTAGGATTCACACTCAGGACTCCATAATTCTTTTGACTCACTGGGCAGAGGGGAGCCTAGATTTCTACAGTGAAAAACCTGCCTAGGGACACATGAGGAAAGAGGGTACAGGGTAGGGTAAAGTGTCCTTACTCTCTGGAGATGGCACCATGGAACCAAGCAGGAACCCCTCCTTGAGCTAGCTGGCACATCTGTGTCTGCACAAACCAGTGTAGTCGTGGAGGCAGCGGTGGGGGCAGCTGTCTGGCCTCTGTCATGGCTTCCTGGGGGTGGGAGGGAGGAAAGAATCAAGCCTTGTCCACTTCTCATTTTTGCTTTATTCTTACAGCTCTTGGGTGCCTCCTCCCTTGAGAAGTCCTCCAGGCAGGACAGAGCAACAAGTTTGAAACTGGCTTGTGTTTTTTTGAGTACCTACTATGTGCTGGCATTTTATGAACATTCATTTATGAAATCCTCCCTAAAATCTTCCAAGATTTTTTTCCTTTTATTCTTATTATGCCTTTATTACAAGTGATAGTTTTCTTTCTTTTTTCTTTAAAAAGATTTATTTATGCATACAAGAACTGGGGTACAGGCCAGAGGTGTGAGGGGCATAAGAGGATTCGCCAGAGACAGAGTGGGGAACAAAACAGGAAGACTGACTGAAATACACTGCTGAGGGGAGCAGCAGGCAAGTCAGGAGAGGTCTGCTGAGCCATGTGGGTATCTCCCTGGCCAGGGATCGAACTCGAGCTACAGTGGCTGTGGATAGCGTCACAGGTTGTGTCTTAACCCCTTGCGCCACCAGGGAGGACCAATAGTTTTCTTTATAAATACAAATGGTCCCTGACTTATGATGGGTTGACTTCGATATTTTATTTACTTTGTGATGGTGGAAAAGCAATACGAAATCAGTTGAAATTCTACTTCGTTTTGAATTTTCATCTGTTTCCTTGCTAGTGATGTACAACATGAGCCTTTCTCATGGTGCTAGGCAGCAGCAGGCCCTGCAGCTACCAGTCAGCCCCACACTCTGCAGTGTACACACTTCTATCAATTACATGAGCTATTCCACACTTTAGTATAAAATAGACTTTGTGTGAGATGGTTTGCCCTGTTTAAGTTCGGGTAGGTTGAACCGTGATATTTGCTAGGTGAGGTGTCATGAATGCATCTCCCACTTAGGATGGATTTATTGTAAATTGAGGAAGATCTGATTTGTATTTAAGAAGTGAGTTTATTTATTTATTTATTTATTTATTTATTTATTTATTTATTAAAGATTCATTTATTTATTTATACAAGTACTGGGTACAGTCAGAAGCGCGGGAGGGTGAGAGAATTCACCAGAGCCAGAGCGAGGAGCAGAGCAGGCAGAAGGACCGAAGTACACTGCTGAGGGGAGCAGCAGGCGGCAGGAGAGGTCTGCACGCCATGTGGGACCCTCCTCCGGTGGCCGGGGAGCAGCCGGGGATTGAACCGGTGCTGCAGAGGCTGTGGGCAGCTTTGCACCCCAGCACTCAACTGCTGCGCCACCGGGGAAACCCCAAAGTGAGTTTATTTAAATATTAAGTAATTATCAATATCTTGGAGAGATGCGGAGATAGCAAAATGGTGAGTGAGTGAATGATAAAGCTGACAGAGTGGGCTGCTGTGACTTCATGGAACACTACAGAGTAGTGGTCCAAGCAGTTGTTTTTGCAGCCATGCATGGGGGCCATTTCCGGCACACCTGTGACATATCAGTACATCGTCCACTCACACATTTTGACAACTTTAAGCTCAAGTTACACAGAACTTCGTGAACCACTGACATGGAGCTAAAAAAAGGAAACCACCAATTTGCAAAACCTATGAAGTTGGTGCAGAACCAGCAAATCGTGTCCTGCAGGGTTATCAAGACCCTTGATTCTGTTCCCAAACTGGTCCTGCCCCACCTAACTATTTAATATAGCAAAAGATTGTTGCTACCAGGCTGTTTCCACAGTGAGGGGGCATGTTGACTCACCCAGTCAATATTGACTTTCTCCTGCCAGGAGACAGCTAGCATACCCTCTGGGGAGTGGCTCAAAGGAATTCTGGGGTAAGTGAAATTAAATAGGCCTCTTAAGAAATGTTTAATAAAGCAGGGTGACAGAGAGATTAAGAGTCTGAAATCTGAGCCACACAGCTTGGGTTCAAATGCCTCTGTGTAAGCATAGTCAAGTGACTTATCCTCTCTGTGCCTATATTTTTATCTGCAATTTGGAGATAATGATGATATTTACCTGGGGAGGTACAGTAAGTGCTCACTTAATGTCGTGGATACTTTTGACTTTAAGTGAAATGACATATAACAAAAGCAGATCCGCAAATTATGTTTCATTCAATGATGAGAGGGGATTTTTTTCCTCATCAATGTTACAATGAAACGACATTGAACGTAATTGTTATTTGAGGACCTGCTGTATAATTGGTGCAGAGCTAAGCACCATATGTATGTAGCAAAAATTTATGAATCCAGTAGTGATCTAGCAATGGGTAATGTTTGCATTCTTGTTTTTTTCTACCTGAGAGAACTCCTACTTATCCTTCAAGACCTAGCAAATATACCCTCACCTCCAGGCAGCTTTTCTGCCTCTTCCCTTGACAAAGTCCTGGCACCCTACTCTGAATCCCCTTTTCCTCATCACTTCTGCCTCTGGCCTAGCCTTGCCTCATGGAGTTGAAGTATATTAAAGGCTCTTGGGGGCCAGGGCCAGGGATAGGTTCTATTGATTTTTCTGGATCTCCAGAGCCCCCTGGTTTTAGAAGGGCACAAAGGAGGTGTGGGGGTATTTGCTGATGAACAATTGTCTAGTGACAAGTAAACCCACTAAGTTTTCAGGCGTCTGCTCTTGCATCCCAGCCCCCCTGAACTCTGAATCCAGCTCTAAAAATATTTTTTCTCTACCTCAATCTGATCAAGCTCCCTCTCTCCTCCATTCCTTTGCCTGGGTTCTACCCCTGCCAGAAATCCCCATACCCAATGCCAGTGGTCACTCCCAGCACCCACAGAAATTTCCTCTTACCTCTCTGGAACTCATGGGTCCCATCACTCCTTCTGGCCAAGTCTGGCCCCCTTGCTCTGTCTTCCTGAGAGCTGGATGGAGCCGAGGCTTTTGGGTTCCCCAGCCTCACCCAGCCTGGGGCAGCACAGATATGGGCAGGTGACTGATGGAGGGGTCCCATCTGGGCACCTACCTGGGAGTTCCCTGGGTAGCGAGATCCTCACTCAGACAGGGCCTGGAACCTGGAGGAGCCTGGGTTTCGGTTCATGGTCTGTACGTCAGCAGGGCGGGGCTACTGCCTGAGGGTGGTTCCTGTTTCCTTAAGCAGGTGAGCCCTGAGGTGGGGCCGCTGTGTCTGCAGTCCAGGCACAGCTGCTGAAGAGATACCTTGTTCACCTAGACCCTGGCAAGCCTTTACTGAACACCTGCTACATACCAGGTCCTTGGGGGACACAGGGATAACCCCAAGCCCTCCTAATATCCACCACCTAGTGAGTGATGCAGAAGAATGAAGTTGTTTCAGAGTGAACAGCCTGTCAGAAAGAGGGCGCTGTAGTTGCCAGGACTTCCAGAGGGGGCCTAGCTGACCTGGAGGAGAGGTCATCTGGAGGCAAGTTAAATGCAACTCAAGAGTGCTTTCGGCACCAAGAACAATATGGGCAAAGGCCCTGAGGCAGGGAGGAGTCCAGACCAGCCAGGGGCACTCTGTGTGTATACAGGGCCTCATTATGACACATTTAAAATATTATTTAATGACTGCATTGGTGTTAAGACCAATTCTCAAGTGGTCCAGGCTGGATACATATTACATATTCTTTGTCATATGTTATTATATATTTGTTATGGTATTCATTTTGAGGATCCTTACACATATTGTGGGCTCTGGTTTGGAAGCCTGTGCCTACCAGATTAGCCAGTCCCGGATGTGAGATTCTGCCTCCTTCTACACCCAAAATACACAGGCAAAACCACTTCCTCCTCCCCTTTCTAGCAAAAAAATTACTCAGCTCCTCATAGCCAAGTTGGGGGCCTCCTTAAGGACCTATCAACTTGACCCAGCCAGTCTTGGTAGTCTTCACTGTGGACTCAAGCTGGGTCACCCCACCTTCTCTGCTGGGGTGGAATCTATGGGTCAACAAAGCCCAAGCAGGAGACACATGGAACCCAGATTCTCATAACTCAGTCAGCAGCTGAGTAATTGCACCTCTCTGGACCTCAGTTTCCCTATCTGTATAGTGGGCATGACGATAGCCTGCCTTAGTCAGATGATGATGGTGATGGATACAGACATCTAACATGCAACATAGGGTTGGGATGATCATATCAGCATTCCACTGTCACTTAATCTGATGACTTTGGGTGTGGCTGGAGGACACCCAAGTTTGGGTTCCAAACTGCAAGATCTGGACTGCCTTCAGCAACTCACTTCTTTCTGATCCTCCAGGCCTTATGCAGCTCAAGGGAAGGGCTCTGGGCCTCCACAACAAGGAGCAATGCGTTGGGGAGGTTTCCTTAAGCAGGTTAGCCCTGAGGTGGGACCCCTGTGTCTGCAGTCCAGGCACAGCTGCTGGAGAGATACCTTGTCCACCTAGACCCTGGCAAGCCTTTACTGAACACCTGCTACATACCAGGTCCTTGGGGGACACAGGCATAACCCCAAACCCTCCTAATATCCACCATCTAGTGAGTGATGCAGAAGAATGAAAAATAATTAATAATAGTTGTTTCAGAGGTTGTCGGAAGTGCTTGAGAGACCCTGGTCACTTAGAAATTTTGCGCATTGGGGTCTCATTTGCTTGGAGTTTAGTCTCCAGAAACATGGGGCTTATCAGTGCCCTTCTGGCCTTGTCCCCTGAAGTTCCACCACACAGGGCTTCAACCCGATTCACATGACCTACTTAGGCGGATGTGGTTTCCCACGAACTAACGTATTCTGAGAATGTCACAACAGAATTGTCCCCTACTTCTTGGTCACCACAGTCCTAGAATCTGCAGACAGACCTGCTGCCCCCAGGGGAACTGCTGGAAGGGTGTAAGGGCATCGGTAGGGAGATAGCGAGCCTAGAACACCAAAGCCCCTGACCCTTTGATGTCAGTCCCCCTCCCCCCCCCTTCCCCAGCCCCGACTCAGATAGTCAGAGTCCCAGGAGATGGCCCTTGGGGTAGGCAGGCACAATGGTGTCTCAGCCCTGGATATGCTGGGGCCACAGAGGGCAGAAATGTGGAAGTCCTAAAGCTCTCTCAATACTGGACTTCATGCAAGTTTATTGTTCTGTCATCCTGTAACAAGATGGTCCCTAGGAGGAGGGGAGGTTCCAGGTTCCCTGCCCCACCCAAAGGAGGGTGGAGCTGAGCAGGGAGAGAAGAAGCTGCAGAAGGGCCGGAGGAAGGAAGGAAGCAGGATGGAGAGCCAGAAGGAGACCTGGAGGAGGCACATGGAGCAGGGAAACACGTGAAGAAACTGCACTTGCCTTTTGGTCGTGAACTGGGTGACACAGATGTGGGTGAGAGACCTGTGGGGAGGTGACAATGGCAGTTTTTGTCTTGATTTTGATTTTGCTCTTTTCTTGCCTGACTTGTCTGGTTGTTTCTAATCCTTTTCTGTGGGTCCCCACCAGAAGGTGCTTTAGACTTGTGGCAGGCTTTTGGGCCTTGCTCTGGTCCACTAATGATAACAATAAAAGTCCTGCTTGGGTGGACTCTTACCCATGAGGGGATGGGTAACTGTGGGTGCATGATTTAGAAACTATATTGTTTGCCTTTCCTGTATTGTTTCCTAATTGTATTAAAGTTCCTTTTCATTAAAGTCTCACATGTTTTGTGTTGATGCGGTGGATAGCAGAACCTATTTAGAGCAGGCAGGTTTGCAGGGTCTGGGGTGCCCCTCTCCTGCCCTGTAATAATCCTACAATACCTCCAGTCTATTCATTCATTCATCCCACAAACATTGGCTGAGTCCCAGCTGCAGGCACCAAGTTGGGGATAAAGCAGAAGACAAAACAGGCACTGGCCCTACCCTGCTGGAGTTCACAGTCTCAGGGCAAATGGATGTTACACATGTTCACACACAGGAGAGGCTGGTGGAAGAGGAAGTGGCAAGGGCAAAGGCCCTGAGATCGGAATGAACTTGGCTTATTTGAGGAGATTACAGCCAAGGTTCCCAAAAGATCAAGACAACCCAGATATCCATCAATGGGAGAATGGATAAGAAACAGTTGTGGTCTCTCCCACAGTGAAGTATTACTCTGTCCTAAAAAGGAATCACTCTCTGATGCACACTGCAACGCAGGTGGATCTTGGAAGTTTTATACCGAGTGAGAGAAGTCAGATGCAAAAGGCCACAGTATGTTATCCACTTATGAAATGTCTAGAACAGGTGAATTCATAGACGGAAGGCAGATGAGTGGTTGTGGGGTCTGGGGACTCGGTGGGGAGTGACCGCTCATAGGGACTGTGATATGTGATAATTGCACAACTCTGAGAATATACTACAAAGATATTGACTTGTGTATTGTGTGAATTATATCTCAGTAAAGTTTTTATTCCAAAAAGGCCAACATGTCATCTTTCTTGGTACAAGGGAACCATATCTGAGCCACGTCCCTACCTGCCACCCAATCAGATTTTATAGAAATAAGGAGAGTTAGTGACTCTCTGAATAATTTTTGGATATAAGATGAGACAAAGGAATTTAAGTCCTCCCTTGACCTGGTTGGGGGCAACTGGTGAAAATTTGGGGCATTTACAAGGCAAGTACTTACAGCTTGAGGCCATAAACTATCAGGACAACTTGTTCCCCACTAGAGATAAAAGGTAAAAGAGAAGCGAGTTTCTCTTGGGACACAGACAAATGATGTGATGATGATGATGTGACATTGATGATGATGAGTAATAATAATGATGATGATAATAATAATGGTGATGATGATGATGGGGTGGCAGTTAGTCTTTTAGTGCTCAGGATGACATGTCCCCCTCTGGGACATGCCTCCTCACTGGCTTTCACAGCTACCCGAGAGTGGAGACTGAATCACATCCAGCCTATAGGCAAAGAAACTGAGGCTCAGGTTCTCCCTGGTGGCGCAAGTGAATAAGTTGCAGCACTATGAATCTATCCACAGCCACTGCAGCACGAGTTTGATCCCCTGCCAGGGAGGTGACTCCCATGGCTCAGCAGACCTCTCTTGTCTCGTCTGGTGCTCCTCTCAGCAGTGTATTTCAGTAGTGTATTTCTGCCTGTTCTGTTCCTCACTCCATCTCTGGTGAATCCTCTCACCCCCTGCACCTCTGGCCTACACCCCAGTACTCGTATGCATAAATAAATAAATCTTAAAAAAAAGGAAAAAAGAGAAACTGAGGCTCAGTTAGTGAGGGGATGTGCCAGAGACTGTGCTGTGCATCTAAGGCCAGCTGCCAGCTCCCAGCTGCCTACGACCACGAAGGACTCAGGGAAAAGACATGCACAGGACAGGTGTTCAGTCAGCCTTTGCTATGAATTGCCACGAGCCATTGCACTCTGTTGGGACTTCGGAATGAGGTGTAAAGTAAGCAAACGTTTCCCAAAGTGGCTGTATACCAGGCATTGTTGGAGTGGGGGGCCTGACTTCTAGAAGCAGGATTCGAAGCCTTTCTGAGACAGGTGCTGGGAGCATGTGGGCATGGGGACCTTGACAAAGCTTCTGAGAGACCTTGATGGCAGTTATTCCAGGGGCCATGAGGACCAACCCTAACTCATCAGATGAGAAGGGACTGTATGGCAGGGGTTGCCACTCTATGCCTGATTTCACCCTTGCTTTGTAAGTAACAGTGTAACCCCCACAGAAAGGGGAGGTTCCAGGTTCTTTGCCCCAGGTAATGAAGGGTGGAGTTGAGGATCCAGGAAAAGCTAAGAAGGACTGATAGAGATTGAAAGACAAGAAGAAGACTTGAGAAGGCACTTGGAGCAGAGACATGTGAAAAAGCCATGCTTGCTTCTTGGCCTTGGGACTTGTACTAAGGACTTGGAGGACATGGAAGGAGACACTTGAAAGAGACATGGTGAGAGACCTGTGGGGAGGCTGGCAGTGGCAGCCGTTATCTTGACTTGTATTTTGATTTTGCCCCTTTCTTTCCAGACTTGGCTGGTCTCTTCTGCCCCTTTCCTATGGGAACCCACCAGGAGGTGCTTTAGACTTGTGGCCGGCTTTTGGGCCCTGCTTTGGGTGGATAACTGGGTGTTTCACTAGCATCATCTGTGCTTATGTTTACGGTACCAAGCAGACATTCAGATTGGAATGGATAGCAGGCAGAGGGACACGGGGGTCTGGGGCTGACTCTAGTCTGGGCTGATTTGTGATTTGGAAGTCATGACACATCTAAAGGTGTGCTGGCAATGGTGGTGGTAATGATTTTGTAGTAAACTTGACTGCCTAAGCTGATATAAAACTTCCCCGACACGAGGACTGAATGTTCATGCTTGTGCCTAAACTTACTGTACAAATGACATATTTTACACTAACTGCCTGCCTTCATGGAGGCTTGATCTGGGTGCCTACATGACCCAGGCCCCAATAGAAACCCTAGGTGCTAAGTCTCTATGGAGGGTCCCTGGTGGGCACTTCATGCTCATAGTCATAGCTCAGTGATGAAGGAACTGAACTGTTCCATGTGATCCCCTGGAGAGAGGACTCTAGTTTGGGCCTCGCTTCCTCCTCCATTAGCCTATGCCTCCTCGCTATGCCAGTTTTGTCTCCTTTCACTGTCATGCTTTGGCTTTATACGGAGTCTTAATGAACCCTGAAAATGGAGGTAGTCTTGGGGACCCCCACGGGAGTGGAAGATACCTACTGGGGAGCCAGTCTGGAGGGCCCTGGGAAGAGCCACTAGGGAAGGGGGAGGCAGAGCCCTGTGTCAGGAACTAGGTGAAGTGGGTCTCTGTGAGGTGAAAGGGATGGCTCAGCAAAGTGCTCACTTTGGCAAAGTAGGTGCCATCAGGTACCATGAGAATTCTGGTGGCATGACAGGGACTCATGCTCTCAGGAAGGGATGCCGTACACAGAGTAGTGCTGTGCTTTCCTGCACAGTGGGGAGCTGGAGGTAGTATCAGTTTCTTTTTCCATGTCTTTTGGTATTGGGGGTCACTCCCTTGGAAGGCGCCCTGTATCCTCGGTTGACCCACTACCTCTGCTCTACTTGCCTAGACCTGAGGCCCCCACCAGCTTGGTCAGGCATCTTTCAAACCCACCACAAGCCACATCTGTGTAGGGATGTAGGGAAAATGTGGACATAAAAATCTGTAAACTTTAAAATGAGCTTTAATGTTTCTCTTAAGTGCATTTATCGATGTAAACAGAGCATATTACAGATTCCAGGGAGAGCAGACTATGGTTGGTACATTGGCTTTAATTAAAAAAAAAAAATGAAGAAATTATGAAGTTAATGGCTTGGACTGACAGTGGCTTGAGTGGGTGGGGGACAAAAAGACAAAGACAAGTCTCCCTGGTGATGCCCATCCAACCTGGTGATGTGGTCCCAATGCACTCTCTTCCGGAGGCAGAACTGTCACGCAGAACCTGGATGGCATTTAAAAACCAGCCCAGACTGCTCTCAGGTAAGTCCGTGGCTGGGTACCAACTTGTGTCTGGACCTGAGCCCTGCAGCTGTGAGGACAGCCATGTCCAGCCAGGGGTGGCGTGTCCCCAGTCACCCAGCCTGCCACTGGAAACCAAAGACTACCAATCTGGAAAATAAAAAAATCTCAGCTATAAAGAATGTCCAATTTAGACAGTGGGAGGGCAAAGAGGAGTGGGAACGTTTTCGAGTCTGAGAGGTGGGTGCCCCAACTGTGGGTAGAAGAGTCTGTGTGGCATGCACAGGCTCCCCATGGCGCTCAGATGGAGGCTAGGCTACAGACCAAACCCCGCATGTGAACAGCAAAGCGCACCCCAACTCTGTCCCTTCTGAAAGCTTTCCACAGGATTTTCTGAATTTGTGCTTCCCTTTGGCTTGACTGTGAAAAAGAAGAAAGGGGGAAAAATAATGGTTTTGGTCACTTATCCAAAAATGAGGTGAGTGGATGCGGGATGTGTCTGGCAGATACTTGGGGGCCTGGCGTGGGTCGCCTTGCTCAGGGTGTGGAGGTCGACACTCCTGGGACCACTGCTGGCCTCTAAGGGCCTCTCTGCTGTGGGGTAGGTGGACAGGTTTCCTGGTGGGGCTTTATCTGTGTGGCAGGCAGATGAGGATCAAGGCCCGCCATGCTGGTTGCTGCTGATGGTCACGCCCCGACGCCATCTTTCTCTCTAGTTACATGTTGTGCGAGCCTGTTCAGCAGATGTCACAGGAAAAATAGCAAATTCTTAACTTATTCCATCTCCAAAGTTGAAAAAGATCAGACGGTTACTAAAATAAACAATTTCTCAATTGTGTTCTGCTGGCCATGGGCCCCCTGGACATGGCGAGGAGGGGGCGTGGGAGGGGAGGGCCCTGCTGAGTGACAGGTGCACTCATGGCAGGCACAGTCAGCTCGGCTGAGTGAGGCTCAGAGTAAGGCGGCGTTCCTCACAGAAGAACACATCGGAAAAAGCTGCTCCTCTTCTGTTGGTCTGGTGTGATTTTGACTCCCTGGTTGCTCCCCTGGGGGCTGTTGCCTTCCTGAAATCACAGATTTTTTGATGTTATGGCTGCACATTAATGGTGCTACATCCATGAACCAATCCACCAACCACCCTCCGAAGTCCCCAACCATTTACCTGCCCATTGCTTTTCATCCACGCACCCACTTGTCCTTTCCATTTAACTCTCCATCTTTCACATGCTCACAGATCTACTTTTTGTCTTATTAGAATCCCCATCCCTCCACCCCTTACAACCATTCATTATTTTAATCAGTTATTCACCCACCCACCCACCCCTTTCCATTCACACTCAACATCTTTACAATCATTTGCTATGCCTTCCCTAACTTTCTCTCTATTCATCCGCCCCTCCTTCTTTTTATCCATCTATCCATCTGTGCCGAGCATCCAGCAGTGCCACAGCTGAGGGCACCACAAAGACTGTCACTTGAGATGTGGTGGTGGGTGGGTGGGTGGTTCAAGGTCATACTCCCAGTGTCCCTGGGCCAAGCTCTGGCTCACTACCTCTCACCCAGTCCACCTTCTGTCCTGTGATGTGAGCCCTAAACTAATCGTCTCCATTCAAGCCCTACTGAAAACCCATCAGAACCCTGTAGTTTTCAGAGGACAGCCCTAAATCTGTGGCCTGGCATTCGAAGTCTTGGAGATATGGTTCCTGGAAACTCTGGGAACTCAAATTCTATTTCCTTCCAACTCATCCTGTTTGCAATGTTTGGCCCCATTTCTTTGACTACTTCCCTCTCATCTTTCAGTTCTGAGATAAAACCTGGATGTATTGAACAGTAGCTACCAACTGCCTACGTTATGTCAGGTACTTCTATGGGTGCTGGACACAGTGAGGAAGACAAAAGGCCCTGCCTTGGAGAGCTTACTCTGCTGGGGGAAGACAGAAATCACAAGGTAAACAAGTAAGTTGTGATTTCCCACAGAGAGGAGTAACTAGAAGAAAGACAGGCAAAAGGTGGTGGTGTATTTCAATTGAGATATTTAAAGAGAAACTCACAGAATGAAAGAGTGAGAACAGGGATGGTTCAGGGTGTAGTTAGCAGGATAACTACCCCTAAAGATGTCCAGCTCTTATCTCTGGAAACTGTGAGGACTATGATAGGCGATAGGAGACATGCAAGAGGGAATCTGTAGCTGGAGTTAAGATGGGATAGGGGGAAGAGTATCCTGGATCAGCCAGGTGGGCCCAATCGAATCCCATGAATTCTTGGAAGCAGACTTTCCCAGTTGTGGTCAGAGAAAGAGAAGTCAGAAGTCAGAATGGAAGCAAGTGGCTGCTTGAGGATGCAGGGAGGGGTCAGAGGCTAAGAATGAGGGGGCTTCGAGCTGGTCCAGGACAGGACATGGATTCTCCCTGGGGCCTCCAGGAGATGCAGCCCTGCTGACACAAGATCTCCTGCAAGAATCAAAGAATTCCTGACCTCTAGGTCAGAACATTAAGGTAACCACTGTGTATTACTGAAGCTGATTAGTTACGGGGATTTGCTCAGGCAGCCCCAGTTGGAGAAGAAAGTCCAAACAAACATGGGGTATCCAAACAAGAAAAAATCAGCATGGCTGAGCCTGAGGGGAAGGAAAGAAGTGGCAGGGTGACAAGGTGGAGAGGGCAGCAGTGGCTGGACCTCGAGGCTGGATTGTCCTGGCTGTCTTCTGCACTCGGTGTGCTGAGAGGGAGTGCCCCCCAAATCTGCTGGAGAGGAGCCATCAGCAAAGCCCAGTTTTCTGTGATGTTCTCAAGAGAGAAGACAGACTGGGCAGAGCTGGCCACTTCAGTGATGTAAAGGACATATACACACTTGCAAGCAGTAGATAAGTAAGTTCTAGAGATCCAACGCATATCATCGCAATCATCACTCATGCTAATAATACTGTTTATCGACTTCAGCTTTGCTAAGAGACTAGTTTTATTTTTCCTAGTTAAAGTAACACTGGTTTATAACATCATCTAGGCCTCAGTTGTACAGCCTTATAAATCAACATCTGTATACACAAAATTATATTTGCTTCTATCCTCTTGTTCTCAATACACAAGAAAAAATGATACAAGTTTCTCCCACTCTTCAAAAGCAGAGCGTTCCTATTTGGAATAATTTAGTAGGATATTTTTTGGGCCTGGGAATACTATTATTATTAACATATATGGGAAAAATTTTGAGCATTCCCAGACCCACAAAGTAACTTACTAAATCATATCAAACAGCAACATTCTACTTTTGGAGAGTCCAGGAGGTGTTTGCTACCAATGCTGCTGAGCAGGTAATCACAGCACATAAATAGATCAAACCAACAGAATGCACACCTCACAGTTACACAATGTGGTTATTATTTGTCAATTATATTTCTTTAATAATAAAAAAGGACAGATATGAAATGGTATGGGGGCAGCAACTGAATATAAACAGTCGTGGGAGGAAGTGGTAGGAATTTAACTATTGATGATTTGCACTTCAGTTAAGAAGAGACACCATTCCATTTCAGAGCTTCATTATCTGTGCCTTGGAAGGATATGGCCCATTCTGGAGGCAAATACAGGCTGATTGCAAAAAGCACTGTAATGCATACTGTAACTGCTGGTGGGCAAAAGTAAGCTGGGAGGATTGCTAAGAATCAAAATTTTACTTTATGTTGAAGAAGAAAAAATTTTAAGAAAATGACATATTGTTACAGTGTTCAGTTTACAAGCACTGATTCCTGTTTTGGCCAAAGAGTTACTACTAAACAGAGCAAGTGCTTTACCATTTAATTCATAGCATCTTACACTTAGGAAAACACGTTCACTGCAGCACTATTTACAATAGACAAGCTATGGAAACAACTTAAGTGCCAACGACTGATGAGTGGATTAAGATGTGGCATATACACAATGGAATATTACTTAGTGATCTAAAAAGATAAACTCATGCCATTTGAGTTCCAGTATAGATGGAACTGGAAGGGATTATCCTAAGTGATAAGCCAGAAAAAGAAAGATACATATGAAATGTTTTCATTTACATGTGGAATATAGAAAAATTAAACAATGGATCAGACTAAGACAAACTATAAAACTGACTCCTGAAAGCAGACCACATATTTGAAGCAGTAGGAGGGAAAGGAGAAAATAGGGGGTGGGGAGGGAAATTAGGGCAGAAAATAGGGGGTGGGGAGGGAGAGCACAATGGACTATGGTGATGGACTCTGGTACTCTGGTGGTGGGAGAACTAAGGTGACCACACCTGAGGTGAGAAATCACATACTGTGAAAAAATTTACAAGGATGTAAAGTAAGAGTACCAAAAAAACCCAAACCAAACCAAACCAACAACAACAACAAAACCTTAAAGACAAAAAAGAAATACTACTTGGCTATTAAAAAAAAAAAAAAAAGAGGAACTCCTGCCATTTATGACAACATGGAACTGGAGGGGATTATGCTAAGTGAAATAAGTCAGACAGAAAAGACAAGTCCTGGATGATTTCACTAATATATGGAATATAAACAACAAAGCAAAGGAACAGACCAAAGCAAAACAAACACTTGAAACTTGATTGCAGAACTAAGGCTCCCAGAAGGAGAGGGTGTGGAGCACAGTGGGGAGGAGGGCCCGATGGACTGTGGTAGAGAATTATTTGTGCTCTGATGGTGGGTGTTTTAACATTTTTGCACAAGTGTGAATACATACTCCTAAAACATACACTATTTCAGTAAACATAAGAAAAAAAATAAAATATACATTACAAGTCAGGCATGAACTACATGAATGATGTTTTGTATTAGATGTGAAGGACCAGACGTAAAAGAAACCACAACAGAGCTTTAGTCCTATACCAGATGAGTGGAGCACCACTTGGTCAGAAAAAAGACCCCTGGATTGGAGGTGCCAGAGGAGACTCACGACAGTATTTATGCACTAAAACACCCAAGTCCGGCTCTGTGCTCTGCCCTGACCAGATGGCACTCGTAATGCCAAGGGCTGGGAACTGTGAAACCACACAAGTGGTATTAATAAAAACAAAAGTGGATGTGGAGGGTTTCAGACAGGGACTCCCAAAGGTGTCAGAGCCCTCGAGGTGTCCAAAGGCAGGAGACCCAATTCAATCTGCAGAATATGGGCCTGATGGGGAAAAAAGACAATCTGGCCTACCCAGGAGGAAAGGCCAGTGGCAGTCAGACACAAACTTTGCTGGGGCCTGTTAATCAGTGGGGACTGAAGTCTGGATCTGCCTAGCGGCTTTTCTGCAGCAGGCTTTCTTCTTGCACACTGGTCTCTCTAGGGGATGAAAAGTGCCATGTGTCCCCTCCCAGTCTTGCCTGCCTGGGCAAAGGCTGGCCCTGATCAGCTCTGGATCATGGAGGAAGGACAAGTAGATGAGCATGTTCAGGGCCAATGCCATGGCCATCTCTCTCTTAATTCTTCTTCTTTCCTGGTGATGTCCTACTGGGTCCAGCATGTGCCTGGGGGGGCATCATACCACTGAGGCTGAGGCCAGTCATTTCCAACAGGGACCCATGCTAGGATCCTGAAAGGACATACACTCACCAATTTTTTGTCCATTTTTGCTTTGATGTCTCTGGCGAGAGTGAAAAATGCCTGTGAAATAAGCACATCGTTATGCCACTGGATGATGGGGGAAGACAGGGGCCTGCTTGTGCTCTCCTGTGCTGTGGTGTGGGCCTGGCTATGGAGTGGGCACTAAGGGGACAGCAGTAATCCCAGGATGGTTTCCCTTAGGCCATGTAACACTGCGTGGCCTTAGCTGCACTGTCCAGGCCCATCTCCTGCCCTGACCAGGCTACTCCCAACCCAGATGGCCACCTCCCTTCAACCAACATCCGTGGCAGGTGGGACTGTTCTCGATTGGCCAGAGAAACTGAGGCTTAGCGAGGGTCAAATGACTTGCCCTAGGCAGTTGGTGGTTTATTGGTGAAATAAGAATCTTGTCTTCTTCCCAGACTACTGTACTATGTCTACTCACTTTTATCCCCTTCTGAGGGTCAGGGGCAGGACAGAGAAAGACAAGTGGCTCTTAGGTCAAAAAAGCTTCACTCTAGGTCTTGGCCTAGAATGTAGGCCTGGAAGGGAAGATAAGATGAAGATTCATTTTCTCAGGCATGGGGAAAGCTTGAGCTGGTCTGGCCCCAGGCTGTTGCCTCAGTTGCAGCCCCTTGACCATTTCCTCCCTTCTGTCATCTGTTCCTTTAATGGATACTACTAAACCCCACTTTGGCACCCAGCCTACCCCTGGGTCTCCTGTAAGTTTTTGCATTTGAGGGGCTCCTGGCTTGGTGAAAGAGCTAGAGCCTCAGCAAACACCCAACATAACATGGAAAGTTGTCATGGAGAATGGCTTGGGTGTTTGGGATGCCTAAGGCAGGCCTAAGGATCTGGAGGGTAAGGAGGCTTTCTTGGGATGGGACCACTAGGACAGGTCCTAAGGGGTAAATGAGGAGGCAGGGGGGAAAGTGGTGTGGTTCGAGAAGGAGCAACAGTAGAGATTTGGAGGAAGGTGAGGTATAGGGGTCTGGGGTGGAGAGCCATGGGTAGCAAATAGTGACTGGGGCCAGCTAGAGAGGCCCGTCCATGCCAGACTAGGGGACTGAGGTCAGGAGTGAGGCAGGAGATTTGTTTTGGAAAGATCAAGGGACAAGTGGAAACTGCAAGGCTGGTGCTATGTGTGAAAGGAAAGGCAAGGCCGGCGCTACCTAAGCCGTTTGAACTTGTAACCAGGGACTGCCTGGGTGGGCAGTGTGGCCAAGAGCATGAACGTGGAATTGGGTCCGGGTGCCACCAATTAGCTGGGACTCTCTGGACCCCAGTTTCCTCAAACATAAAACCATGGTTAAGGTATCATTCACTGGTGCCAGCACTTGGTGATGTCAGAATACACAGGTGATTCCCCTGGGCTACCTGGGCCTTACAAGAAGCCTGGCATATGGCACTGCCCAGGAAGTGCCTCTTGGGTGGATCACTGATAAGTCAGCCCTAAGTCCACACCTGGTCCTTCTAGCAGAGTCTCTGGAGGGTGCAGCCTGACCCTAGTTCTACAGGACCAGTGCTAGGGGCATTTGGGACTCACGTTCTCCACATTGATGTTGGCCTTGGCGCTGGTCTCCATGAATTTGATCCCGTAGTCCAGGGCCAGCTGTGAAGGAGGGAGACAAACACATAATGCCTATAAGCTACCAGGTGCCCCTGACCCAAGAGCACCCTGAGGGGAGAGAAATAAGTGGGGCCTCATATTAAAAAAAAACCAGAAACAACAAATGCTGGAGAGGATGTAGAGATAAAGGAACCCTCTTACACTGCTGGTGGGAACGTAAACTGGTCCAGCCACTATGGAAAGCTGTGTGGAGGAGGTTCCTCAGAACACTAAAAATGATCTACCATATGATCCAGTGATTTCACTCCTAGGAATCTACCCAAAGGACACAAAAACACTAATTCGAATGGAAAGCTTCACTCCTATGCTTATTTCAGCACTATTCACAATAGGCAAGATATGGAAACAACTCAAATTCCTCAAACTAGATGAATGGATCAAAAAGTTATGGTATATTTATACAATGGAGTATTACTTAGCAATCAAAAAAGACAAACTCATACTGTTTGAGGCAACGTGGATGGAGCTGGAAAGGATAATGCTAGCCGAAATTAGAAGGAGAAAGATAAATACCGGATGGTCTCACTTACGTGTGGAATATAGAGAAACCAAATGAAAGGTCAAGAAAATGTCAAAACTAGTAAGCTGACTCTAGAACCGAGGCATACAGCAAAGGAGGGGGCGGGGGGAGGGAACAGGGGAGGGATGAAGACAAGGGAATATGGTGATGGTTCATGGGTGATACTGTGGCAGGAGAACTATGGGGTCTACAATGATGTAAGGAAAAAATTAATTAACAATTAATTAATTGTGGCTGTGGATTTAACTTCCCACTGTTGCATGCAGCCACCAGATGAATGGCCCTAGCAGGCGGGTGGAGGAGGCGTGGAGCCTTAAGAATGTTTCCCATTCTTCCCACGGCACATGCCACACAGGGGCAACCCAACTTGTCCCAGTTTGTCTGGTAATGCCTCTCATTCTAGGACCTTCTCAGTCTTGGAACTAAGCCAGGATGGCAGTTCACTTGATGCTCATCACTGTGAGGGATTCTTTCCCAAGGCTGGCCTTTCCGCTGGCGAGCACTCAGGGCCTTCTGGGGCAGGGCAGGGCAGGGCTGGCTTCCATACAGGGAACCCTAAAACCCCCAGACCCCTCTGCCCCAAAAGTGACCAGGTACCAGGCCCACCTTTTCTCCCCGTTCCTTGGAAACTTGTCTTTTGTCATTCACATCACACTTGTTCCCAAGGATCATCTTTTCGACATCTGCAGAGGCATGCTAAGGGGGAAGGGGATAAGAGGTGGAGGTGAGAGATCAGAGAGGCTAACCTGAGACCCACCCCTTGAAATCAGAGTGGTGGAGTCAGGGCTGCCAGGCATGACCCTGTACAGATGACAAGCTGAAGCGCAAAGAGGCTGAGTGGCCTGACCCACAAGACACAGCTAAGGCTAGGGTGGAGACCAGGCTTCTGGCTACTACTCTGACCAAGGCCAAGCTGTCTGGCTCCTGTGGACAGCTTCTCTACAGGCTGTCAACCAGATTCTTGTACTTGTGCCCAGGCTTCCAAGGGGTTATGAGAGGTAAGCCCACTTGCCTCCCTTCCTCCCCAACTCTTCTGCTTGAAGCTCCGGCTGCTGTTCTGGGATCTTCAGCTACTAGTCCAGTTTGCCTTCTTTGGGCTCCAGAAATAGTCTGTGCCTGGGGTCTTTTCTTCCTGCTGCAGTAGTCCTGTGTGCTCTGACATTTCCTTAACCCCACCCTTCCACCTAAAAATGGCTTCTTCTTGTAACTGTCCAACCCTTCTCCCCTCAGTCCTGCTGAAAGGGTCTGAGCTTCTCGAAGGTCTGGGGCATCAGAAGGGACCCTTCTCTCTTCCTGCTTTGATGTGGTCTTGGTGAACTGCACAGCAGCACTCCCTGCCTAACCTCCTACACACTGGGAGACCCTTCTGCCTGCTTGCCAGAAATAAAGCTCCCACAAGGCCCCATGGGAGCACTCCCTCCTGTTGAGTCAGGTCACAGTCTCTTGGCAGCAAGTACGGAGTCGTTGGGGAAGCAGCTAATGTGACTGCTCATAAACATCAGTTGGCCTCTCAGGCTGCCCTGCTGGTCATTAAGCCCTGGGGCAGATGGTGGCAGGGACCCACGTTCCTGGGTGGGTAAAGTCCACTGGCTGTGCCTCAGACCCAGAACCCAGTCTGGTGAGTTATCGAAAGCTGCAGTTCCAAGAATAAGAAGTCTCTGGGGTGAGGGAGAGCTCTTTGGGGCGCAGGATGATCAGAGGTGGGGAGGCAGGGCTGTCCTCTCCTGTTCCCTCCATAGTTCAAAGGCCTCCTTTTATGGCCAGCCAGATGTGATTTCAGTATTGCTGAACAGGGTAGCTCAAAGTACAACCTGAAACCACCTCCTCCCACCAAACACAAGGGCACACCCATTCTAGAACTTTCCTCTTCTAGAAAACAACAAATGCTCATGGTGACCGAGAGCTTGGATCTCCTTTTCTTAAAACTGAGATATCTCTCAGACTTGATAGTCAGCTGGGGACAGGGATGGGGCTCTCAGGGCCAGTCTGTGTCAAGCCAGGCTGGGGTGGTCTCTGGGTTCTAGTCCCATTCTGCCTGTGTCACCAGCTAGAGGGCTTTGGGCAAGTTTCTTCTCTATGCCCTAGAGATCTCCTTATAAACAGGGAGCTTCCAGTGAGGACCAAGGAGAGCACAAATGGAAAGTTCCCACGCAGGTAAGGGCTCTGGCCTTACCTCTTCGATGTTTCGGATCCAGTTCCGGATGTTGTCAAAGGACTTCTCATTGGTGATGTCGTAGACCAGCATGATGCCCTGGGCAGGGGAACAGAGAACCACACTCTGGACATGCTACAAGCTGAGAGGCCTAACAGGATGGGGTGACAGAGGTGCTGACAAGTCATCCTCTCCACCAGCATTCCTTCTCCAGCCCCATGTAGCCCCTGAGGTCCCACCAACCTCTGGGCCTCATATCCTCACTGTCCTCCACACCGTCACTCACCACTAACCCCTGCCCAAGTCACCACCTAGGCTTAGGTAGCACTCGGGCACCCTACATTGCCCCATTGTATGGTACCCACTATGTTGCTAGGTACTATGTAGCAAGGCTTTGCTGAAGCCTCACAGGTACCAGTCAGAAGGGTCCCACCACCCTCATTCTGCAGATGGGAAACCCAAGGCTGAATCTGGGGTCTAGGCTCCTGTTTCCAGGTACAACTGGGTCTTAACCTGAGGCCTCCTGACTTAGGTGACTTCCAGCAACCCCATTAGAGTTAGGGCAGTCTTCTAGCATGGGGCCTGATAATACTGAGCCTGCCAAGGTCCTAACCTATGTGTGAGCAACTGGGATATAGTCCATAGTTCCTGAAAGAACCTCAGAATGTCCCTGTCTGAGCCCACAATCTCACCATCACCATAAAGGGATGTAACCCTGTATGATACAAGGGGATACTGAGGTATGAAGAAAAGACTCTTAAGATTCAAGCCCAGGTAGGGCTCACTCTGTTTAAGTACCCTGCGATAACTGACTGTACCACCGGGGCTCCTGTGCTCGCGCTGAACAAGCTGATGCTACCAGCTCCTGATGGGAACCTCTCTGCGCCCTCTTCAAGACCAACCAACACTTGGGGCCACTCTTTCATGGCGCTGCTCAGGACATCCTCGAGGGACCCAGGCTCTGAGTCTTGTCGGCATGTCTGCGCAGTAGCTGCTCTTAGGGCAAGAGGACTTCTGCCTCTTTATCCAGCACTGGCCCCTCTGAAGACCCAAGCTTCCTACTACCCCACTAAGGTGGCACCATGTACCCAAGATCCCAATGTCCCAAATTTTTATCTGTCATGGGTAGGGCAGCAGATGGAGCACTTTATCAGAAAAAAGCAGTAGTTGGGCCTCCCTGGTGGTACAAGGGGCTAAGTCGCAGCACTATGCAGCAATCTGCAGCCACTGCAGCACAAGTACGATCCCCGGCCAGGAAGCAACCCACATGGCGCAGCAGACCCCTCCTGACTCGCCTGCTGCTCCCCTCAGCCGTGTATTTCAGTAGATCCACCTGTTCTGTTCCCCACTCTGTCTCTGGTGAATCCTCTCATCCCCTGCATCTCTGGTTTGTACCCCAGTTCTTGTATGCATAAATAAATAAATCTTTAAAAAAAAAAAAAGCAAAAAGCACAAAGCAGTAATCATGTGCAGTGATACCAACCTAGATGGCACAGCCTGGCACACTTCTAAGCTAGCGGTACAGCCTATTGGGATGATCATCATACATGCAGTTTCACTGATAGAAATGTCTTTAAATGACTCTACCTGGAAAACACGGTGTCACCTTATTCTGGGTGCTCCTGAGACTCCCCTCAGGACACAAGTGACCATTTTTCTGAGTACCTGCCTGGAACATTCGATATAGCCCAAATTATGAAGATGGAGGATATGTTCTCTGTGCACTCCCATAAGGTCACTGTGGGGTACCTGAAATGTGGTGCCATCAAGAGGCCAGGTTTCTTTAATTTAAATCCATGCCTAAATGTTGGGTTATGCTTTCTCTGAATTTGCTGAATTGACCTGGAAGAACTGGATTCAAACTGCAAGTTGCTAGTACCTTCTATGCAAATCCAGAAGGATTTTGAATCACAATCATCTTGGAGCTGGACAGCCTTATCAGGGACTGGCTAAGGGCAGGAGTGTTAGAGAGAACTGGCTGGTACTGGCTCAGCTTTTAACCTCCATATGAACATAAGCAGGATTCAGGATGGCACTGAACTTCAGATTTGTCTTCAAAATAGGGGGTTATCTATGGTGCCCACACTCAGGGGTTAATGGCCGACCTGGACACATGAATAGGGCAGAGGTGGCTATTGCAGCCCAGAGAAGGCTGTGCCCTACCTGAGGTCACACAGAAGCTCCCACAGGCACCTGGTGCTCCTAGGCCCCTGCCTCACCAAAGCGAAGCAAGGTAAGGGGAAAATTAGTAAGTAAATTTTAATGAGGAGTGCAAAGGTTGACTAAGTTCCTAGTGTGTTTCCAAAGCTGTGTGGGGTGTTCTAAATACTTAATGCCTCCATCCATTTTTGCTGGGTACCAATATTTCCTGAACTCCCATGATTCCAGGGACAGAGACCTGACTATCACTGCAATGTGGCCTTAGAAAGTTAAATGATAGGGTGTACCAGGGAAACGGCAGGATGTGGTGGGAGCCGGAAATGGGGACATGGCCATCTGCCCATGCCACTGCCTGGGACACAGTTCTGCTCCTCCTTCCATAATCCCAGCAAGGTTATGGGACTCAGGCGGCCCAGGGCAACCCCTCTGGCCCCCGAGCACCTGCTTCATACATACCCCATAAAGAGTTTATGGGCCCTGGCCTACCCCAGGTTTCCCCTCTAGGCCTGGCCTGGAGCAGGCACTCATTAAATAGTTGAGGGATGACGAGCCAGGCTTCCTATCACATCACCTCCCTCAAGCCTGGGCAACAGAAATAAGGGCCAACAGCCCAGAGCAAGTTAGCTCCTGGACTGGCTTCAAATTTTCAGGAGCAAATTCCACAGTGATGGATGCGGGCCATGTGAAAGTACCTAAATGTTGGGGCATGCCGACTCTGATTTCGCTGACTTCACCTGGAAGAACCGGCTTCCTGTGTCTTCCTTCATTCCCAAAGAATTAGGTTTCTACTCTACTTAAACCCTGCATTGTCTCTGAAGTCAGAAGGGGGTGTATGTACATGTGGTGGAGCGAGGTACATGACCTTTCCTTAAAACTAAGCTGGGACCAAGTACCTCCTCCACCTCCCCCTCTCCACCCTTCCACCAGAAGCCAAGCATGGGTGCTCCAGAAACATTCATACTTGGGCATCCAAGGCAGTGACAGTCATTTTGATTAAAAAAAAAAAAAAAAAGATGAAAACAAAATGAAGCCGATCCATACCATTGCTCCCCTGTAGTAGGCTGTTGTGATGGTCCGAAACCGCTCCTGGCCAGCTGTGTCCCTGGGGATAAAGAGAAGGGGGTTGGGTTGATAAATGGGAATGATGAGTATTTACTTAGGTTGCTGGGGTATCTAATGGGTCTGTTCCTGATTCACCCTCTGCTGCTGGTGCAGCACCCCCCCAATTCTCCTATCATTACAGAGAAGGAAATTGCAATTCAGAAGGTGAAGGGGACAGCTCAGTATTGCAAAAACGTATTCTCTCTTTCTTATGATTTTAACAATATATTTCAAGTTTATAAGAATATAGTACATAATTAGTACCTATAACACAAAATATGTGTTCATTGCCTGTTTATCAGTAAGGCTACTAGTATTTATATATTTGGGGTAGTCAAAAATTATATGTGGATATTTGACTGCAAGGGGGACAGTTTAGCTAAACCCTACATTGTTCAAGAGTCAGCTGTGTGTGCAAAAATCAGGGTTTGCATGTGTAAGGCTGGTCTCTCGGCATGGGAAGGAACACAGTCCCTGCTGGTGGGCTGAGAGGGGAGAACTTGCAGGGGCCCAACTTCTTGGTAGAAGTGAGGGGGAAAGTCCTAGCTCACAGGTATGGAGGTAACACCTGCATAAGACATATCTGTGCCCAGCCGAGATGTTGGCACAGAGGGCATTCAGTGTTTGGTTTAAGGATGACCAAAGTGGTCA
The DNA here is from genome assembly GCF_964194135.1 of Talpa europaea. Lineage (NCBI taxonomy): Eukaryota > Metazoa > Chordata > Mammalia > Eulipotyphla > Talpidae > Talpa > Talpa europaea. The sequence goes on along the minus strand of NC_140079.1, from coordinate 46,140,852 downwards.
GCATGGAGTCAGGGCAAGACTACTGTCACAGGGTTATATGTGTGTGGGTTGTACAGAAGGACCTTATTTGCGGCTAGGCTGACTGATGCCAACAGCAGGTGACACTGGTCACTTTATTCTTAGCTGTGGTCTTGGTCTAGATTGCAATAAGAGGAGAAGCAGGAACACAGGAAGAAAGGAAAGTGAAACTCCTACCTGCTGGTACTCTATCTCTTTGGACTTAGGCACTGAGGCTGCTGGGGAGCCAATATGCTGCAAGAGGAGGAGCTTTTCTGGCTTTTCATTTACAAGCTGCACAAACTGACTACTGAGCCCAGGATCAATAAGGCACTGGGCTTCATCCAGATTTTGGGTGAAAGCAGACGCACAGGTGAATACGACCCGAAGCCAGAAGGCCCAAGAAGCAAGCTGGGGCAAAACTCATGCTCCGAGACTTGAAAGGGGGAGCTGTGGCCCATCTCATAGTACCTCATCCTACCTACAGTTTCTACGGGGTGGAAGTGCCACTTCCAAATGTGACATTCCTTTCTTTTGCTCAGTGCTTTCCTGCAGGGTGGGACTCTGTTACCTCTGATCAAGCTGGGTTTAGCCTACCCCGAGAACTGGGCTACAGTGATGGGGACATACTTCTCTCATTTTCTGTGGCATGGGGAAGTCAGACCGAGATGAATGGGATAGAAATAGCTCTTACAGGTGGTCTGGCTTCAGTTATTTTAATTCTAGGGTTTCGGGTCTTTGCTCTGGGAAGCAAGGTCTGGGCTTCCCCAAAAGAAAAAGAGGAAGCAAGAAAGCTGAGAGGCTCAAAAGGAAATGCCAGCTGAGGCACCTCTCTCCTAGCAGCCTGTACTACTATTCAAAAAAGCAGGCTGCTCTGAAGCCCAGATGCAGTCTGTGCCCACACTGGAATGCTGAGCTCCCTGGGCCTGCTGGCTGTGTCCCCAGAAGGTACTGACACAGACTCTGGGCATCAGACACAAGGATCTTCAGAGGAAAGCATGATGTGTCTGTGCTGTTCGCAGAGAAAGAGAAAGAGAAGTGGTAGGCAAGGGAGGGAAGGCCATGCCAGGGGCTCTGGCTACAAGTACTAATTGGGTGAAGGGGCTAACAAAGATCAACAACTCTTACCATATCTGTAGCTTAATTCTCTTGCCATCGAGTTCTATGGTCCTAATTTTAAAGTCAATTCCTAAAGGAAAAAAAGAAAAGGAAACGAAGTCACGTCACCATTAGCTCATGTCCCCAGCTGGATTTAAGGTAACCACTGCCAACCTGTGGACTCAACAGCCAAGGCAGGCTCGGGGAGCACCTATCTGGCGCTGGGCATATGGTATCTGGAGGCACCTGGAGAAGGGCCTGATCTCATGGAAGGGGAAGCTGATGCTCAGAGGGCAGACAGGAGCTGCAGAGTAAAGCTGTGACTAGCAGAGGGGGTGGGCAGGTCAGGTGCCAAAGTCTCCCTCTCTCTTCTCCCCACGGGCAGCTCATAGAGCCCTTGCCAAGCCATAGTCCCCCACTATCTGCCACCCTGCCCAGACCCTTCTAGCACACAAGGCAGCACACCCCCAGTGCACCTTGATGCTGTTCTTGGGCATTTTTGCAAATGCTATTTCTTATCTGTGGAGCCCCCACTCTGCCCACCTGTCATCCTTCTACTCCTTTAAGACCCACTGGAAGGCTACTCCCCAGAAGCCTTCTAGACTGGCCCTCCTCTCCCACTTACCAACTTTTGTCCCCTAGGCCCAGAGAGACTTCTTTGTCTCCCTGGTTGCTCTGCAGGATCCCACCATTGTTCCCCCAGTCCCCTTCCAACTTCAAACACAAACCAAGCCATGTCACAAAGCTAACCTCCACTCCAAACCTTCCAGTGTGCCAACAGATGAATGGATAAGCTCAATGTGGTCCATCACACAGGGGAATATCACTCAGCCATGAAAAGGAGTGAAGCCCTGACACACATGACAACACACGTGGTTGAATCTTGAAAATACGCCAAGAGAGTCAGACACAAAGAGAGCAGAGTATGTGATCCCATTTATACGAACTGAGCTGTAGGAGTGCTCAAAGGTCTTGCCTAACCTGGTTACCTCTCAGCACCCAATGCTCAGGCTCTCCTCTCTGGCCACAATGCCCAAGTGTCTGTTGCCTAAATATCCGAAGCACGTCTTGCCTCAGGGTTTTGATGCTTGCTCTTCCTGCTCTTGGAATGATCTTTCCTTCCACTGCCACCTGGCTCTCTGCTACCTTCCCTCAGGTCCCTGTTCCCAGTCACCTCCTCAGGGAGCCTTCCTAATCTGCCATATCTCATTCCCCTCATCTTCTTCTTCTTCACCCACTTATCCCCAACATTATAAGCATGTTTACTCACACCACGAAGCTAGGAGTAAAATACATTGATCTGAATTGTCTACATGGAGCTAAACCTAGTCTTTGGCCCTGGGAGCTTATTCTGAATCTTGGCCTGTGAAGCCTTGAAGGTCAGGTCTGACTTGACCTCTCAGAACCTATGACGGGATGCTAACTCCATTTGGCCTGCCAAAGCTGCCTCTGACAACACAGGTACTATCACCCCCCATTTTAATTCTGCCTGCTAGAACATCAGATCCATAAGCAATATCCAAGTCTCACTCAATGACTGAGGCTGGAAGGGGCTGGATAGGAATTTGCTAGACGCTGCCTGCCCAACACACCCTCATTTCTACTTCCCGATTCATCCGAATGATCTCTGCAGTCCCTGCACTGAGGGGAATGTCTGTTATACTGCAGGCACTAGGAAGGATGCATAAGGATGAATGAGAGAATTGTGAGAATGAGCGCTGTGGGGTCTACATGTGTTACTTGGTTTGTCTCACTGAAGGAATGAATGGGGACCTGAGGAAGCAGCAGGAGCAGAGTCAGACTGGGTGAACTGACTCCAGGGAGTCACAGAGCCAAGTTTACACCACAACCACAAATGATTGATGGAGCTTATGCGAATGAAAACAGCCTCTGGCAAGACATAACCCAGACTGAAAATAAAAAGCCACTTACTTAATCCTTCATCTATAAGGGAAACCCAGGAGTATAGTCAGTGCAAACACAGATTTGCCTTTATGCATTAAGTTGTATATCAGGACTAAAAGGCCCTGTGACAGCTCTTCCTAAAACATCCCCTGCTTCTGTCATGTTTCACAGGGAAATGTGAAACTAAGGAGCTCTATTTAATCAACAGAGCCCAGTGCATCACTCTATCCTATCCACCTCCTAGGCTTTATTAATATACCAAATTTAATTAGGAAGTGTAAACTTTACGAGACCCAAGAGTTATAAGGCCATAATGTCAAGGTCAGGGCGAATTAAACTTTCCTAGAAGACAGAGGCCTGCAGGAAGGCTATGAACATAATGAAAAGGATACTAGTTGGGAGGGAGGGATTCTGCGTTCAAGTATCTCCTCCACCTCACAGGGTGACCTTGCCCAAGTCACATCCTCTTCTGCAAATGGAAGTCAGCCTCCTCAGAGCCCTGAAGTGCTGCACTAGGTTTTGTTTTTTTTTTCTGTCAAAAATTAGAAACAACCCCCTGAAATGATGTCACTAGTGAGTGTGCTGAACAGAAGTTTCTAATGCTGGGAAACTGAGGTCTGGGTTGAGAGAGCCATAGAGGTTAACACCACTTCCTGACTGATAGGGATGCAAGTGTTGTCCCAACATCTGACCTTGGACTCATTACAGGAATTATTCTGCTTCCTTTAAATGGCTTCAGGGGTGACAACCCCTTACACATCGGATAGATCTTATCCTCAATCATCCAGAGCACTGGCTAAGGCAGAGAGCACCTTCCTAAAGTGAAGAACGGGGTTCAGAGAGATGAAGTCCTTGTTCAAGGATGAACAGCACCCAAAAAACAGACAAGACGATTTCCAGTCCAATTCTCTCTACTTTACACCTGGTATATAATTGTTTTACAAAGGACAGCCCCTGGAGGAGAGCATGGACAGATCATCATGGGTTTGGGAATATAGCGCAATTGGGTTCAAGTTACACAGGGGAAGCAAAGCCTATTCCCTAGGTTTTTTTCACCCAGGGGATTTGGAATCAACCCCTGGGCTTGGTGACTTCTATTTCCTCAATCCAGAGCAATGCTGCATAGCTCACAGGGCAGTCCATCTGATCAGTGTTACTCACAGGTCAAACCTTTTTATGTGGGCAAGGGTTGCTTTTGTGGCATGGGGAGAAGTTAGCTCCACTTTTGTGGATGACAGAACTGAGAAGCAACAAGACAATTCTGTTTGACCACAATGTAGGCTGGCTCTGTGGTAAAAGCTGTTCTGCAGACAATCGGTATCCTGGGCTTTGAGATAGGGAAGTGAGGATATTTGTGACAGTGGTTGATTTAAGTTTCAAAATGAAGTTTTTATCTAGTATCTCCTTGGGGATGACAGGTCCTGGGGTAGGCAGCTGTCACCATCACTGTTACCCTTGAGAGAGATGGAAAGAAGGGCAGGAAAGGGCTCTGTTCTTCCTTTTGCCATTCCTTCTAGAGGAAATTTGCCTATGTGTGAGAAACAGAGAGGGGCCTAACCCCTAAACACTCCAGAGTAATGTGCAGGAGAGTCTGGGTTGGAGTCCTGGCTCCAAGGTGGACCAGTTGTGCTTGTCCTGGGGTGTATGTTCCCTCTTATCTCTCTGGATTGGTTGAGCCTTCAGTTTCGGGTTCAATTCCCATCTTCACCACCTGCAGACTGTGTACCCTTGGGCAATTCTCTCACCAACCTGAGCCTCAAATCCCGCATCTGAGAGTCGGAAGCATACCAGCACCTAACACAGAAGACCGAGAGTGATAATGCACATAACGCGCCCTGCACACGCCAAATAGAAAGGTCAGAGGTCGCCGGCCTTTTTTCAAGGCCAGCTCTCCACGCCTGTTTCCATTTCTGTAATATGGGGACCCCCGAAGAATCGCTTTGAGGGTTGCTGTAAGGACAGAACAAGATGATAGGCACTAAGACTCCAGCCCAAGATACACACTCCCTGACAAGAGGGCCGAGAGTTGGGCCTCAGTATCCACATCTGAAAAATGGGCACTCGCTCCTCTCTTCCCCCAAGGCCCGGGACCACCCGAACCGCAGTGGGAGCAGCCGCTCTTCTTCCCTTCGGCCTCCTGGACCCTCTCAGACCCCTTGGTCAGTACAACCCAGTCGCTCCCTCAGTCCCAGACCCGGCCTTCGGCGCCCCCGGTTGCTCCCCGGCCCCTTTACCTATTGTGGAGATGAAAGTGGAGTTGAAGGCGTCCTCGGAGAAGCGGAACAGGACACAGGTCTTCCCCACCCCCGAGTCCCCGATCAGCAGCAGCTTGAACAGGTAATCGTAGGTCTTCGCCATATTACACTCTCTCTCCGACGGGAAGTGCGGACAGCGCCTCGCCACTGGCCGCCCGCCCCGTCTATCAGGACCGAATCCACTCCTCATTGGCTATCGGCCCGCTGCGCGTCACCGAGGCCGATGCCCACCCTCTGCCCCGCCCGTCGCGGGGAAACCTGGGCGAGGGGCGATCTGCGCGCGAAGCCGGAAGCGGCCCGAGCATGCCTGTCATTGGTCGGCGCTCGAGACAGGGCGCGCTGCGATTGGCCAGCCTCGAGGAGTCGGGGCTTCAAATGAAGACCAAGCTGGGGTGTGTGGAATCTTTGTCCCCGCCTTCTTCCCTCTCCCCTGACTCTCGGGGGGCTCCGCCCCAACCCCTGATGGGAGGGGAAGAGGTGGGAGCGCAAACGGCCCTCGCGCGCCTAGCCGGAGGCGGGGAAAAGGGGGTGTGGCAAGTGGTGGGCGGGGCTGAGACTCTTGCGCATGCGCGATGGGAAGACGTTAAATGCTGACAGAGGGCGCGCTCGCTTGGGACCCGCGCAGGCGCAGAGAGTGCCGGGAGAGCGCGGGAAGGGACGGTGGCACATACCGGCGAGTCTTGAGACCTTGTCGTCAGGCCAAGGGGAGCCAGAGAGGACGGAAGAGTTGGAAGGAACGTCATATTCGAAGCGAGGTCCTCTCAAGACCTGCCCCGGGCTCTCTGTGCTGGTCAGGAGGCCTCCTTAGATACCTAGGCCCCCACAAGTAATGATTTCAGGTGCTCAGCGTCTTTCTATTTGGGACGCTCCTGCGGACCATTCTGCCTCGAAGTCCCTTCTCCCCTGCTGGACAGCCCCAACCCGCATCCATGCAGGTATCTGAGGCGCGTTAGGGAGCCTGGGAATCCCCCTATGGAGTTAGAAAAGTGAGAATCACAAGCATTGACTTCGTGCCCGTCAGTGATGTCACCTTTTTTTAAAAATATACATTTAATCCCCACACCAACCCACCGAGGAAGGTATTTCTGTTTTCCACCAGTTTTATGATGAGAAAACCTAGGTCTGAGAGGTGAAGTTACTTTCCAGACCCCGAAGTACGAAGTTGGTTTTGCAACTTAGACCAACAAGGGTGGGAGGCCAAGGTCTTGATCATTCTTGTTTCTTGCTTCTCAGAGATGCGCCAGACTGCCTCCGCTGTGTCACCTAGGGGCATCAGAAAGGCCTTGAGACTCTCACAAATATCTTCCAAAAGATGATCCTGACCTCCCATCCTTTCTGCTTGAGCTCCTTCTTCTGCTCATCTAACCCTTGTATAGGAAAAGCTTTGCCCAGAGCCATTGACCAGTCTCTTACTATTTCATGTGACTGACCACTTTTTCTGAGTTCTTTTTTTCTTGGAACCCTCATTTTATTTGCCTCTTTCTTCTACCATCTACACCTCCCCTCTGGGCGCTATTCAGATTCCATTGCAAACTCTTTGGGTTTTTTGCGGTCCCCTAGATGTTAGTGTTCATGGCTCTCAATCTCTATTCTCACTTTCCGGGTGATCTCATTCACTCCTATGGCTACTACTATCTCCACACTGGTGGTTCTCACTAATTAGGGAATCCATCGTCCAGCCATACCTCTTTTCCAACTGCTTTCTGGGCATTTGGCCTTGGGTTTTTCAAAGGTACTTCAAACTCAAAATGTCCACAACTGAACTCATCTGTTTACACTAGCTTTCCCTGGATTACTATCTGAGTGAAACCCAGGTTCTTGTTAACATCACTTTCATCCTGGTTAAGTGGGTTCTAAATAGCTTTTGAATCTTGCCCTCCATTTCCAAATCAGTGTTTATTATAAAACTTACCAAGTATTCACCCTTGGTATAAGGGTAGGATTAAGTCCTCACAATCTGGTCTTAACCTCACCCTCAGTTCTACCCATACTTCACGGGGCTGGGAACTCCCCCTAAAACTTAGGTTATTTTAACAAAGCCAAATCACATGTTATGTGCACAAGGATGACTAACACAGTATCCTGAGATTAGATTCTAGCCCAAGGGTGTGGGGAGGAGGGAAAGAAGACACTTTAATAATGGTGGGGGCAGGGGGATGGATTATATGCCCTAGTCACATTTTCTGCATCTGCCATCTAAGCAAATTCCAATCAGATAATATTGAATATGAAGGAAATAATTTTAATTGTATTTGGCAACAAAAAAATTTGTATACTCAGATAATTTCTTCCGTCTTATTCCATGGCAAATACTATCCTGGATTACGGAAATATCTCCCTTACTGATCTTCCTGGCTCATCTGCCCCATTCCAGTCCTAAAAATGAATCTCAGTGGATTTCCTTAATATTTTGCTTTGAGTTACTACTATAGTCTTCAGTGGCTTTTCATTCCTGACCAAATTAAGTTCAGGTTCTCATCAGTGTGGACCCAGTCTACTTTCCAACTTTCTTTTTCTTTATATATGTAACAAAGTCTTATGCAGCAGGACTGACTGCTTTCCTGACTCAAGCAGTGTTGGGACCATGTACTCATCCTTCACAACCTAGCTTAGCAGGACTGGGATAACAAAGGACAGCAGAGCTTTTGTATTACGGCGGTAAATGTATAAAGGTCATAATCTTTACAGCATGTCATGTTATAAAGCAAATAAATAGCACGTGCTACGTTCTTGGAAGTTATCTTTCCATCCTGTTCATATTCATTGAACTAAAATGGCTTATGTGTCCACAAACATTGTAAAATACACACAAATTGTAGTTTATGTAAAAATTTATTTGACCAAAATGTAGAAAAAGTGATACTATTACATATGATACAGTTGCAAGAATCTAAATGAAAGTGTAGGTTTTATTCAGTTGCACAGTTTGCTAGTGTATCTCCTGGGTAGTGTGATGCTTAATAAATAGGTGTGAGGGGACAGAGGATTCGAGTAAGCTAGAAGCAGGGTGATTTTTAGTCAGTTGTAAACTTGAGTCGGCCCCCACACTACTGGGGAATGTGGAATGTTTCAGTGTTGAGATGTTAACCGAGGAAGCGGAAATATAACAAAGCCAAAGTGTGCAGCCTTGTCTACAAATTACTCCATATCCAGTTTAATCAGGAGTTTCTTGTTCATTTATTAACTTGGTCCTGAAGAAGGAATTAAATCCCTAGATAAATCTCCAGTTTCCCATACTCTGCTGCCAGAGAGGCCCCTGCTGGCCAATGTATATTAATAGAAAAACACTCTTGCTCAATTATTGATGACTGGCAGTGTTTTTGGCATGGCTTCCCTGAATAGGACTGAATTCTGCCATATTCTTTCCTGTTGAGTGGGTGGCACCAGAGCAGACAAGCATGGGTCATTATTGGAATAAAATGCCTGCTTCTTTAGAAAGAAACGTAGAAGATCATGGTCAAGGATCTGCCCTGAAAATATCTGGGTAATTATGGTGACTACCATTTCCCAAGCATTCTCATGTGGACTGCTAAGAGGATGTTTGTTCTATATGGTAGAGTGTGGAAAAGAGCCAAGATGATTAGGTTAATCTGTGCTTTCTGATCTTGCTCAATAGGCACTCCAGTCCTTTGGGTTTTTTGGGCTCTAAGTGAGGTATTCTCACCCACTTTATTGTGATGGTCCCTGACGTTCTGTTGTATGACCAAATAGTGCAGAAGTTGGACCCATGACTAGATATTGGAGTTTGCATTTTGAAAGTGTGGGGTTGTCTATTCTCCCAGGAACCAAATGCCCTCATTCTCATGAAAATATGTACCCTGCCTACCTTAGGAATACATGCAACTTGAGGATAAAAATAGAGCTGAAAAAGCTGGTGCCATTTGAAAATAAGAAAGGAATTAGATTTAACTGGTGCCCAAAGCTTCTCTGATACAAAATATTTGGCCGTGTATTCATAATTTGCTTGACATTTCCAGCAAAGCGAAGATGCAATAACAAAAGAAACTTCTTACAAGAGAAGAGAAAGACACAAAAGTTCTGGAGTTTCTGTTGGAACAAGACTCTTCTGTTTTGGTTATATACAGTTAAGTTCATTTAGTGTCTGATCCAGTGTCTGATGTAAGCCCACATTCTCTTCTTTGGCCTGGGCAAGTTTTTCTGGTGAGGATTAAGAGTGGGGGGAAAAATAAATTAATATGCATCTTTGTTAAAGGAAAAAAACCAAAAAACAAAAATGGTTTCTAAACTCCAAACTGACATAGTCAAAATGATAGCAGATAAAGTACTTCACATTTTCATTACAGCAGACCACTGTGAAATAACTAAGTACTAAGTATGAGAATCAGATATAGTGGCAAGATAAAATACAGGGTGCTCAGTTAAATTTTAATTTCAGATAAACAATTTTTAAATATAAGTACATCTCAAATGTTGCATTGATATACTTATGTTAAAACATTGTTCATTGACTATTTGAAACTCAAATTTCACTGGGCATCCTTCCAACTTGCTAAATCTGGCAATCTGAAAGTCAGAACACCTGGAAGTAAGCCACAATTGAGCCACTGAAGTAATCCATCTATACCTTTCTAGGTCTTAAGTTTCCTCATCTATCAAATGAAGCTAACAATACCAATGTGTGGTATGGGGTTATTATGAGGAACAAATGAGAAATACTTCAGAACCTATGAAGTGCTATACAGACATAAAATTTTGGTCCTACATATGGGTGATGTAATACATTCTCCCCCTAGTGCCAGTTAATTAGTCCTTGAGCCTTTGGTGAGAGAATAACCCCGTAAGCAATCTTTCCTTTTGAGCTTCTGGGAATGGCTATTTAAATTCCAAGTGTAATTGTGTCATTTTGTCTTTGTATCCATAGTAATATAGTCAAGCCCCAGGTAAATTGCTGAAAGTTCAGTGAGACTGCAGGGCACATTATTAAGTGGCTGTGTTATCAGGTCTGAGATAAAATAACTTTGCCTTAAAGTGTTAACTGCCCTTGAGAATTGTGGCAGGCCCATAGACTGTCACCAGGTATTAGTGGGTTGATAGTACTAATATCTATAAATAAAGGTCCACTTAGGTGCTCAGTTAGCCAGAATGATTGGATATGCAGGGCTGCAGTTATTTCAAAGGATGCAGAATACAAACTTCTGGAAAAAAATCCAGGAATGAACAGAGAGCAAAGGAAAAAACCCACTCCTACACAGTCTGTCATCTTTCCAAGGGCATATATGTGGCAATGTGTGAGGGGAGGAGCTTATGTACAAGTTCAGGTAGATGACAGGAACATGGAGAGGAAGGGGGTACAAGGGTATGGGTAGTTTAGGGGAGGTTGTTTTGGAAAAATGAATATAAAGAGGAATTGAGACAGAAGTTTCCACTTGACTAAAATAAATTGGCGATTTTAATGCCATTTCCAGGTTCAAGAGGCAGTCTGGAAGATGGCTTGGACGTAAAAATGTAAGTTACTAGGACAATTTGAGGTGGTTGAGGTGGTGCAAGGGAGAACTGGAGAAACTTTGAAACTTGAATTAGGAAAATTTATGAAGGCCTGCCTCCCTGGTGGCGCGGGGATCAAACAAAGACACAGTGCTATCAAGCTATAGGCAGCCACTGCAGCACAAGTTCAATCCAACCAGGGAGCTAGGCAGACCTCTTCTGTCTCACCCGCTGCTCCCCTCAGCAGTGTATTTCAGTAGATCTGTCTGTTCTGCTCCCCGCTCTGTCTCTGGTGAGTCCTCTCACCCTCCACACCTCTGGCATACAGTTCTTGTACGCATAAATAAATAAATCTTTTTTAAAAAAAGAAAAATTCATGGGCTTTTGGTCACTGGAAGCATGACCTGTTAGCACCCACATGCCAACTTTATGGGTTCTTACTAAACCAAAGCAAGGTTTTAACTCAAGTATAAGGGCGGGGTGGGGGGGCAGGTAGAAGTTAGCATGTCAGGCAGCTTTGTTTGGAACTCAGGAAAGAATCACTTCACTCCCTTTTCTTACTAATGGGGTGCTCTTTAATTCTGTGTATGGTTGTTTTCTAAAGGCAAGTATAGAGGTGAGCTTCATAGGTGAACATCCCCCCACAAGATGGAGCTGGATAGATGTTCCATGAATAATGCAGGCTCAGGGAACCCCAGGCACCATTCTCAGAGTATAACAGAGAGAAAACAAATGAGAGAGAACAAGGAGACCAAAATGCCACTGCCGCTATTTGAATCGTAGATCCAGACCCATACATAGGTAGCCTCTTTTTAGGCACAAGCCCGCTTGTTTTTGCAAGTTTTGCTGACTCTATTAAGCTGCTTAAGAGGCTAGAGGAGCCTCCATTCAAAATGATTTCTATTGCAGAAGCCCGGTAACACGGTGTTTGAAAGCTCATGCCAAATTATATCATATTATCAGAAAAGAATCATGTGAAATACACTGCTGAGGGGAGCAGCGGGTGAGACAGAAGAGGTCTGCCCTGCCTTGTGGGTAGCTCCCTGGTTGGATTGAACTTGTGCTGCAGTGGCTGCCTATAGCTTGATAGCACTGTGTCTTTGTTTGATCCCCGCGCCACCAGGGAGGCAGGCCTTCATAAATTTTTCTAATTCAAGTTTCAAAGTTTCTCCAGTTCTCCCTCAACCACCTCAAATTGTCCTAGTAACTGACATTTTTACGTCCAAGCCATCTTCCAGACTGCCTCTTGAACCTGGAAATGGCATTAAAATCGCCAATTTATTTTAGTCAAGTGGAAACTTCTGTCTCAATTCCTCTTTATATTCATTTTTCCAAAACAACCTCCCCTAAACTCATTTGGAAATGAGCTCTTCGTCCTAATCACCCACTTTCTGTTACAGTCACAGTAAAGGGCATTAGAGCTACAGCTCAAAGGTGGCAAATAGAGAAAAAGAGAATGAGAAGGCATGAAGACGAGGACTGCCTGTCTTTATTCCGGTTGCAGTTACAGATATGGCTGGGGATGGCTTAAAAGATCAAACCAGGAAGCAGGAAACTGGAGCTTCTAGAAGGCCCCAGGATGTGTAGGCACCACAGTGAGCAGACAGACGTCAGGACTGCTGGGACAGAAGGCAGCACCCATTTGCCTCTTAGAGAGAGGTCATGTTGAGAGCATGATCCAGTTCCTCGCTGATAGCTTTGTACTTGAGATTCTGAGCATAGAGCTCATCTAGAGGGTGGAGGGCCCCAGGGAGAGTTCAGAAGCAGCAGAGGGGACAGAATGAGAGGGTTGGAATGGAGTATCACAGATGAGCAACAAGAAGCAGAAAAAAAAAGTGAGAAAGCATGAAGTAGGAGACAGTAAAATGAGTGAAAAAACAAAAGACCTACAGAATGATTTCTGAGTGGTTTGAGGTTCTGCAGGGAATTAGCCATGTGAATGTCTAAAAGAATGGCAACTAGAGCTTCTCCCTGCCAACCTTCCGCTGCAAACACCAGGTTATTTCTGACTCATAATGATGTCACCAGGTCCAAAGGTTATACTTTGAAATGGGGCATTTCCCCTTACATGGAAGCCTTGCTTTCCAAACGAACACTAAGATGCATGGTCTGTGGGATGAGTTTTGCCTCCTTTCTTGGTGGGATAGGCAGTGTGGGAGATTTTGTTTGAACCCCCGAATTCTGGAATTTAGGGATTATCTCATGAAGAACACAGGATAGTATTTTTAAAGTTGGAACTCCTCAACAAATTTGGGGATGCGTCGGCACCAGACTTGTGGACTGGAGTCTTTACTCAGGTCTTCCCATTTTATTTCTGTTTTCTCATATTCTGATAAGCTTTGAGCTCTCTGGGAGAGAGCTTCTGTAAAAATGCAAGGCATTTAAAACATGCAAGGCATCTCAGAAATGAGCAAATTTAAGGAAATTCTAAAGACTTAAAAAAAAAAAAATCAGCCAAATTTGGCTCTCTGTACTCACATGTGGGGCTAGTTAGGCAGAGATATTTTACTTCTTGAAAAATGGCAACCCAAGTCTGAATCTGATTTGCACTGTCCTATTCCAGTGTTCCATTCTTCCAGATGTGACATCATTCTGCACTTCATTTTCCCAAGACAAATGAAGCCCAACTCAACCCCTCCACAGACTTCCCCCAACTGTTTGTGGGGGTGTCAGATCGGAGGAGGCAGAGCAAACAATTATGCGGTAACTTCATACCTTCCAGGTCATCAATTGTCTTTTCCAGTTTTGCAACTGTTCTTTCTGCAAATTCGGCACGGGTCTCAGCCTAGAGGAGAAGAAGGCATCACGGTTGCTTCAAGTCTGGCCTTGAGAAACCTCAAGCCACTAGCTGGGTGGTGGGATCATACTCACCTCTTTCAGTTTGTCAGAAAGAAGTTTAATTTCTTCTTCATATTTATCCTCCTTTTCAGAATACTGTGGGAGAAACCAAAACACTACTTTAAAAATGAGAACAGAAAAAGCACAAAAGAATGCAAGCTTCCCCTTTCTTGGGGCATTGTTTGGGCTTGAATGCTGTCAACATGCCTAAGAAGCAAAGGAGACTAAGGCTCTTTCCAGGCACAAGAAATGCATGTGAAGCTGAGACAATAGATGGTCCCTCTGGGACAGTTTTCAGCTGAAGGCCTGAGCAGGCTTATTTGTGATAAAAGACGGTGATGGAGCGGATGACTGAAAGAACCATACGTTATTTAAGGCATTTCCCAGGAGCTGGCTTCATCTCTGTCTCCAGCCCCACTTCCCACCAACTTCCTCAAGGGGATGGCCGCTTCCCAAATGCATCCTGTGTACTTTGGGCTCCCAGCCCTACATTATGACTGGATGCTCCCTGCATGGAATGTTGTAGGGTAAAGAAAATATCAGGCTTTTCTGCCCTTCCGCCATCAGGATAGATGATGGATCCTTGTCCTGAATGCATGCCTGATGGCGGGCACCTGGAATAGGGTGTGGGCATAGGTAGATGGGATTCAGCTGAGCTAAGACTGTGCTTTTTAAGGGCGGCGTCACGGGGACGCCAGCAGCAGCAGCAGCAGCAGCAGCAGCAGCAGCAGCAGCAGTAGCAGCAGCAGCACCAGCACCAGTAGCAGCAGTAGAAGCCAAAAGAGAAGCCGAGAAGCAGCAGAACGAACGCTAGAGAGCCCAGATAGAGTGAAGACTTGCTGGGGGCTGGGAGGCCTGCCAGCCTCCCAGCCCCCCAGCCAGCACCCCTGCCTGCCCTATGCCTGGTGAACCCCAAATAAAAAACCTGCAAAACTACTGAGGACTCTGGCTCCTCCTTTACCCGGTCTGCATGGGATCAGAAAACCTGCACTGTGCCCAGTCCGGTCCTGCCTCTACAAATGTTCCATTATTATTGACCAGAAATGGTATGTCTTTCAAGGCTGAACTCGGATGAATTTTGGCCCACATTTATTAACTGCTTGCTACATCACCAGACATCCTCCATCCTATTTTTCAAATGAATGCAGAGTCATAGAGAGGTTAAGTAATTTGCTGAGAGTTGCATGTCGTGACCAAGCCACACCTACAAACTACCAGAAATTTGAGCTCTTGGCTGTCACCATGCTCTGTACCTCCCCATGACACCTGTCCCAATTTTCCAAGGTCTCTCTGTTGAGGTTCCAGCATACTCTGTTATGTTGTCAGTTGACTCCAATGGATTCAGCTCTTCAAAAGCAGGAATTGTATGACTGTTAACATCATCCCCCCGGCATTGGCAGCCTTTGGCATGTACACATGGGTTGCACTTATTCACTAAATATCCTTGTGTACAATAGTCACAACACTGGCACTGGTGACACAGCTCTAAAAAACACAAGGTACCTGTCTTTGAAGCCTACATATGACAAGGAAAGCATGTAGTTAATTGAGTGATTGATTACAATGGATGTGGTCAAATATAATGAAGGGAGTCACCCAGCTGAGAAACATCAACCTCTCAGAAGGAGCGCTATTTAAGTAGCTATTTAAGAAAACATGAGGTTATCAAGCAAAGACACAAGGGAAGGCCACTCCAGGCTGAGTGGGTAGCAGGTTCAGAGAAAGGGGCAGTGACAGGTGAGCACAGAACATTTTTGGAACTTAAGATGAATGCACCCCGAAGTGAGGACGAGGTGGGTCTGGGGTTTGGACAGGACAGGCCACAGAGGAGCATGTATGTTGCTCCTAATGTTCTTTCCTGTCGTGAGTTACTGACTTGGGTAGTGATTCAGCCTAAAAAGCCTCTGATACCTGTTGCTTGAGGAACAGCAGAGAATTCCACTCTGATACCTACTGCTTGAGGAACCAGGATTTAGGTGACAGGCTTGGTATTTACACAGTTATGCTCAGGTTTCCCTAAAAGGGGCCTGACCAGGTACCAACCTCATGTTCCTTATCTCTGCCTCATAGGCAATGGAGATAAAAGATGGTGCAGGACCCCGCAGAACAGGAAAATCTGGCCACTGGACCCCTCTTTGTGTGTGTGTGTGTGTGTGTGTGTGTGTGTGTGTGTGTGTAACCTGGTTGCAGAGCACCACAACTACTGCTCACAGAGACCTGGCCCTGATTCCTTAGCATGCTCCTGTGCAATTCAGGGGAAGAAAAGAAGAAAGTCTGGCCAGTTAACTCCAACTCAAGCCAACCACCCACCTTTTCAGATGCTGCCTCGAGTGATTTCAGGTTGTTAGTGACATTCTTGAGTTCTTCTTCCAGGTCACCACATTTTCTGTGCAAAGACAAAGGGTTTCTGTGTTTTACCCTCCCTCACAATTCCCCTAAAAGAAATTTACAAAAGGAGGAATCCACACTGCCTAGGGCCCCCAGAAGGAATGCAGGAGAAAAATGTTAATAGCTTTCTCTGAGGTCTAGTGCTGTGTACTTATGGAAACCCTGTCCTGCCAGGCAAAGGCGTGGCAGGCCGAGGGGTATTTGGAAGGCTTATAAAGCACTACTGGGCCTCTGCCAGCAGGGAGGTCACAGGGTCTTGTGAAATCCATGATTGATGAGGTTGATTCCAGAAAAGAATGAGATAGCTTGGGAGGCAGGAGGAGTGCAATCAGTTTACACCGACACTCCAGGAAGCAAGGTTGGGATGGATTTAGGAAGCCAGATCTCTATCAGCACAGCAGGATGCTCTGTGGGGCTGCATTCCTCACCCAGGGCTGAGGGGAGATTTTTTGGGTTTTATTTTTTGAGCTTGAAGGTTTCTCACCAAGCTTCTCACCTTTGCTCCGTAATGTGTCAAGGCCAAACAATGACATCAGGGGCAAAGTGTTTAAACACTGACGGTGCAGTGTACTTTCCACAGGTCAGTGTTCACTTAGGTAGGCACAGCTTCCTAAAATATCCTATCTGGGACAGTGAGATTTTTGGGCTTTTCTGCTTCTGCCTGTCTCATTTCTATTTCCCAATATTCCTGTGGGATGAGTCAACACGTGGGCAGCACCTCCCAGGGCCGTAAGAAAAAAAGTTGCCATTTCTCTTTGCTAGGCATGGAGGTATGAAAATTAACAGACAGAAATCCTACTGAAATGAGGTCAGAAGGTTGAAAGAGCCCTCATGCACAGCTCTTAGCAAACTACAGGACCCAACATGCTTGATCTCTGACAGGAAGTGATACTGCTTCCAGACCCAGGAGGAAGGAGGCATCTTTGAACCAAGCCCCTTTAGTTATTTAGTTCTAGGGGAGGGCACTCGTGTGTCGCCATTAAGACTGCACTTTCCTGGGCCTCCCAGGTGGCGCAGCGGTTGAGCGCTGGGTTGCGAAGCTGCCCGCGGCTGCAGCGCCGGCTCAATCCCGGGCTGCTCCCCGGCCACCGGAGGAGGGTCCCACATGGCGCGCAGACCTCTCCTGCCTCCCGCTGCTCCCCTCAGCAGTGTACTTCATCAGTCTGCCTGTTCTGTTCCCCGCTCTGGCTCTGGTGAATTCTCTCACCCTCCCGCGCTTCTGACTGTACCCAGTGCTTGTATAAAATAAAAAAAATAAAAAAAAAAAAAAACAAAAAAACCTAAATAAAAAAAAAAAAAAAAAAAGACTGCACTTTCCTAATTGCCCTTTTGTTGTTGCCAAATAAACCCATTTTGGTTGGAGGTTGAAAGAGCAAAGAGATCGCTCAGGCGATGAGTCCTAGAGGCCTATGCACCTGACCTATAAGTTTGGAGTCAATTCCGAACAAAACCTACTCCTCTCTCCTGCTTTGCTCCAGGAGCTGAGCCTTGCTACTCACAGTTCAGACACCTCAGCACGCTCTTCTGCCCTCTCCAGTTCACCCTCCAGGATGACCAGTTTACGAGCTACCTGCAGAGACAGAAAGGATTGAGATCCTGATCCCCAATAGCCATGGCTAGCGGGTAACCTCCCGCCTGAATACAGAGAGGCTGCGTCCAGGTTACCTACAACATGGAGCTTTCTGCTGATTTTTCATCTCAGATAGTCATGGGGAAAATCTAAATTTTCTCCTTCAGGTCCCAGGAGTGGGGCAGGAAAAGATGAGATCATGGAAGCAGGCAGAAGGGGGACTGAACTTTTGTGGTCTGAAAGCCCACAGCTGAGAACCACAATTCTCAATTTTAGCCAAACTGCCAAAACACCCTGCTGTGCGACAGAAAGTGATCATCGGTTGGTTTCCCCAGCAGGTGTTACAGAGTTCCGCAGGACTTTTTGGCATTGGGGAAGACAGTTTTCCAGCCAAGTGTTCATCTCTGGAAAAACGGATGTGGACACAGAAAGACAGCTGACCTAACCAAGAGCTTCCTTTAGGCGGTCCCATGGGCCTCCCTCTCACAGATCCATTTCCTCCTTGCTTCCTGCTGCTGTCATCTACCAGCCCCACTCACCTCCTCATATTTACGGTCAGCCTCCTCAGCAATGTGCTTGGCCTCTTTGAGCTGCATTTCCTGAATCTCCATCTTCTCTTCATCTTTCATGGCCCGGTTTTCTATCACCTTCATTCCTCTGCAAAGAGCAACACTGTCTTTACTCCACACACACACTTCTGCCTCACCACACACCTCACTTCTCTGACATCTACCAGGAGCCAGACTCCACAGAACTCACTTCCCCTTTACTGAACACTGGCACTAAGTACCTTAAACTTCACAACTGCCCATTTGACAGAGGAAAACACAGGCACTGAGAGGCTGAATAACTTGCTCAGGTTAGGAATGTGCTAAGAGGCAGAGCTGGGCATCAAGCCCCAGTGGTCTGGCTGCAGAATATGTGCTCCTCTAGCTCCACAATGCTTCTCATCATCTAGGAAGAAGGCACAGAGTGTGCCAACCATGTGAGCAGAAGCCCGGGCCACTGTGGCTGTCCCTTCTGGAAGGCTGTGATGAATTCTGCCTGTGTGGGGGAGGGGGTGCTTATGCCTTCCAGAAGAGAGTCCACAAGCGAGTGAAGAACAGAGGGGTACCCTTCAGTGGGAGTGCTAAGAGTGCCCCAGAGGAATGGAAGAACACGGGTGGCTACAGCACAAGCTGGGTACCCAAAAGACATGCTGACGGTTTCATGCTGAAAGGCCAGGGGACCACTGGCGGGTTTCAAACCAAAACAATGGATGGATGGATTGCAATGGGAAACCCAGGTGACAGGCAGGCACCAATGTGGTGATGGGGAAGGAGGAGCTAAACTAAAGTGGATACATTCAGTCTGGAAAGGAAGGTGTCTTGGGGACAGCTGGAAGTCTACAACTCAGCAGGCCTTGAAATGAGTTTTCTCTGGCCCGTGGGGAGGACTAGGTAAATCAGACACCACCAAAGAGCAACCCAGGATTATGTAGCGGTGCATCTCCTGTTTGCTTAGAGGGCCACATACCTCTTGCTGTGTAGTAAATACTTCCATTTGGGCAGTCACTACCATTCTCAGCTGTCAAGTACCCATCACACTTCTACAAGGTCTCACCCTCAGCGTGTGAGCAAGCTCAGAAAGCCCACTGCAGTACTGGAGAGAAGAAACTGACCTCCCTAAGACCACACAGTAAGTGCAGTGGGAGGACCCAAAGTATAGAATTCTTTCTAACAAAACTGTTTCCAACAAAAGTTGGGGGTCCTTCTCACTCTTTAGGATTTGCTGTGGGGAGTTACTGGAAGTCAGACATCCAGCCACTTCTGCTGGTCTGATTATGAATGTGGGCAGCGGCTAATCCAGGCCCCAGACAGCCTTGAGCAACCCATGGCCAGATCCTCCACACTTCAAGGGGGCTACCCGAGCCACTGCCCTCTCCTATTGAGTGACTGAAGCAGGAACTGCACTGGAATTTGTGCTCTGGAGACAGTCCCTTGTTCTACTGGACTCAAAGAAATCTCCCAATTAGGCAATTCTCAGTGAACCCCCAACATTCCCCAGTTGCTTTGTAACCTCCAGCTTATGATCATAACAACATACTTAGAAATGAACCCTTTGGAGATCATACCAGGAAGCTGGTGGATGGTGAATTTTGTGTATCCATGTAGTAGCTGTGCAGTGACCACCTGCCTGGCCCATGCTGCTGCCACACCGAGACCCAGGGATACTACATGGTGATGGCTGCTTTTGTGAATTACACCATCTGCCCTCCAGAGTCCATGCCCAGGTGTGCCAGAGAACCAGTTGGCTCCAGAGAATGGAGAGCTCTGTTGCAGGCCTGAATGTACAGTTGCCCAAGGTCTGTCCGACAGCACTATTCATCATTCCACGTATCTATTTCCCCCCTGCATCTCACATCACCCTGGAAATGGATGTGTCTAGAACATCGATAAGGTGTGCTATGGCTTCCAGAGAGAGGGTGTGGTCATGCATCTGTACACACGTGTACACATGCAAGTCCACGTGGCTTCATTTACTCTCACCCTAGCCCTGGGAGGTCCCAGTACCATCCCCATTTCCTTGAAGCAGGCACTTAGCTTCCTTACCTCTCACTTTCATCAGCAGCCTTTTCTGCCTCCTCCAGCTTCTGCAGGGCTGTGGCCAGGCGCTCCTGAGCCCTGTCCAACTCCTCCTCCACCAGCTGGATGCGCCGATTGAGAGCTGCCACATCTCCTTCGGCCTGGGGAGGTCAGAGGTGTGGCCAGGTTAAGTAACATGCCAGTCAGTGGTGGGAGCCCCCACTCACATGGCACCCTTTCCCTTAGCTAACAAGCTATCCATGCCCCCAAAGCACACCCAGGAGACCAGGCAGCAATGTGAATTTTCCACATGATCTTTTCTGAAACCATAGGGGAACATCTGATACTCAATGATAAATAGGATGGACAGTCAAATCAACAGAGAGACAAGGACACTGTATGTTACAGAGTCCGGCACTGGCCTCTCTCTGGGATTCCTGAAAGTAAGATCATGGGTGACCCCGCTCACCCAGTCACCTGAACGATGACAATGCAAGAATACAGAAGCCTCAGTTAAATGTTGATTATGGAAGCCTCAGTCCATATAATTGGCGGTCATGCTGGCAGGGCAGGCCTGAGGGAAAAATGTCCTTCACTATTTCTGACTGAGAGATGAGGGAACAGAAAGATAAAAGAGAAAATTTGGTTTCTTCACACAGCTATGAGGGCCGTACTAGAAGGGTACCCACCACATGGGAAGTCCCACAAAAGGGCAGTTCTTACCACTGAGATTTCAACTTATTTTATTCTGGCCTATCTCACACATTTTAAAGGTGGGAAAATGGAGAGGCACATTGAGATTTAGTGTCACAGAGTCATAATGGCCACCTGAGCTCTACTCAAGTTCCCACCCTTTCTGAACCTACACCCTGAATCCTGCAGGGGAGCTGAGGCCAATCACACTTTGGAAAGAATATTAAGTCGGTGAAATAGAGCTCCATGGAGGAGGGAAGTGCAAAGCCACAGTGATTTCTTCACATCAAGATAAACTGAAGAATCTTGAAATTGGGGAAGGCTATAAAAATTTGTGGGAAACCACTCCTTCCCCTGCCCCCAGAGTTTATACAGCAAAAAATAGGGTAACAGAATGAGGCCAAAACTACTACAAAACACAGGGAAGCCTCAGCTTGAGTTCTAGCAGCAACTGGAGGGAAAACTCTCACAGGTGTTTCTGGTCCAAATTTCCTCAGAAACACCAATTTGGAGAATCCACTAAAACCGCTGATGAATTATTTTAAGAAATGTCACCTCTCCTTCCAATGAGCAGATATCTTTCACTCTTTTGTAAATGATATGGCTCTTAACTCCTTCAGCAACTGGAGCCAGAAATTGATTCCCCTTCCATACCCCCTTCTACAGCAACTGGAGCTAGTAATCAATTCCCCTTCGATCCCCTGCCCCACAACTGTTTTGAGTCTATTTACAATATTGTGCAATCAATACTACTAATTCCAGAACATTTCCATTAGTCCAAAAAGAAAGCCCAGAGCCATTAGCAGTCACGGAATTGATTTTTAAGATCATTCAGAAAAACAAAACTGAGCCACTCCTTTTGCAGGGAACTCTGGATCCTGACAAGCATGCTTTTGGCATACATTCAACTGTCTGGAATTGAAAAGGCTCCAAGACATATTCATTTATGTACACAAGTACATATATATGTACTTTTGAAAAACTGCTAGTCACTGCTAGTCATTTTGGACTCCACCCCTTCCTGCAATCAAAGCCTCTACACTCTACAAAGGATTTCCCTTATAAGGTAAAAGAGGCTAGCTAGATACATGTGGCAAAGGAACAGGAAGATGTCGGTTAATCACACAAAAATCTAAATGAAACCAGCTGTCGGAAGACAGTCCCAGAAGTCTGCCACACGCCTGCTCTTGGCTTTCTCTACAAGAGAAAGCACCCTCCTCCCCACCCCCCTTTTCTGGGTGCAGTTTCTACCCAAGAACTTTCTTCAGTTTTCCTCCTCCTGACCAAAAAGGAGAATGCTCTGAAAATCAAACTTTTGAAGACGTCACAACTTTTCCCAAAACTTTTCCTGTCCCACTCCCAAGCTCTGGCTGGTGGCAAAGGGCCATTTTTATGCAGAAGTAATTGTCCTCCAGTGAGATGACTTGGGATGAGATCAGAGGGTTATGCTGGTTACTTGTATGAAAGAGGCCAAACCAGCTACTGTTTGAGGCTTACACAGAGTTCCTGAGCCCGTTTCACGCCAGAGCAGCCCTTATAGGATTAAACTCCAACTCAGGCCAAGGCTCTTCTCCAGATCTGTCACTGCACACAATTCTGCCTGGCCAGTTATCTTTTTCCATTTCTGGGGTCTCCACCCTGAGTCCCAGAGCTCCAGCTTTCAAGGACCCTAGACTTCCAGGGGTTCCCCAACTTGCCTGCCTCCGAGTCTTTGCCCAGTCAGATAGCTGGTCCCATCGAACTATTTTATAGGAACCCCCTCAACCTCCATCTTGAAGCCTCTGCCCCAGGTTGGCTTCTTCCCTGTCTTGCTCCTATAACAAAACAAGGATTCACCCCCCCCCACCCCAATCCATTAGCATTATTTTTCTCCCTTACCCCCATAAGACTGTGAGCGCTTCTGGGGGTAGAGGAAGAGTACGAAAAAAACAAAAACCAAAATCAAGACTGGAACATCCACTATGTGCCAGATGCCAAACAGGAGGTTTTACTCCTAAGGCCTAGGGGTAGACAACTCGATTTTAGAGACGGGAGCTGCATAATCCTAGGGGTTAAGAACAAGTAGTAGGAGAGATGGGATTAGATCCCCGGGTTCCCACCATCTGCCCCGCTCCGGGGGGGTGGGGCAGGGGAGGGAGGGTTGGGGGGAGTACGTAGAGACGCCGGTGAGGCCCCCACCTCCGAGATCTGCCTCTGGCCTCGCGACGGAGGCAAACTAAAGGACCGTGAATCCAGCGCCCGGCGCAAACATTCCAAGGGTCTGCAGGACGAAGGCGGGGCTCCTCGGCCCGGGGTCCCTCAGGGACCAGCTGGGGAGGAATGTCCAGGCCGGCGGCTCAGGATACAACTTCCGCCCCCCACCCGCCCCCCAACCCTGGAGCGGACACGTCGCCCCGCCGCCGCCGCGCCCCAGGGAACAGCTGGGAAAGTTCGGCAGGGGCTGGGAAGCCACCGAAGAGGCGAGAAAGTGCAGTGGCCCCATAGTCCGTGGCGGCTAGTCCAGCCCTAGACAATGGAAACTCCACGTTTCCACGCTCACTTCCCGCTCCCGGGGCGTCTCGCCCTCCACCCCCTACCCCGGCCCCGCCAGCGCCACAGCCCGGAGTCGGAGCGCCGCGCGGAGCCCCAGCCCGGCGCCGGGAGAGCGCGCCCCTCCCGGCCCCCTCCCGTCCGGCCGGCCCGCCCGCCCCAGGTGCGCCCCCCACCCCGTTCCGGGCCGGGGGGGGGGATGGAGGCGAGGAGGGGGCTTCGGCGGCCAGGCGGGGCGCCGGCCCGCGACGGGGGCGCGAGGGCGGGCGGAGGGGGTGGGTGGGGGCGACGCCGCGCGAGGAAGGGCGAGGGGAGCGCGCGCCGGGGCGGCGCGGGGCCGGGCGCGGGCTCTCACTTTCTCGCGCCGCTCGCGCTCGCCGTCCAGCTCCCGCTGCAGGCCCTGAGCGCGGTCCTCCGCCTCGTCCGCTTGCTGCTGCAGGGCCTGGATCTTGCGTTTCACCGCCTCCAGGGAGTTGAGGCCGGCCATGGCGGGGGGCGCGGGGGCGCTCGCGGCGGCGGCGGGCAGCGGGGGAGCGCGGCGCGGCTCGGCTCGGCTCGGCTCCGGCGAGAGCAGCAGCGGCCGCGCCCCAGCCCCCGAGCCTTTGCCAGCGCCGGGGCCGCCCCCGCCTCTCCCCGCCCCGGCCCGGCCGTCGTGGGGCGATGAGGTCACCCGGCCTGACCGCCGACGTCAGCACCGCTGGGGGAGGGCCTGACGTCGGCACCGCTGGCCGCAGCTGCTGGAAGGGGCCCCTTTTCGGGACTTATTTGGAGAAAGCACCGGGAGGCGCCACCTCCTCCAGTTCTTCCTCCTCCTCCTCCCTCTTCCTCGGGTGCCGCCTGCCCGCCCCGCCCAGGGGTTCCCTCCTGGCCCCGCCGCGGGCCCCGCACTACTGCGCACGTACGTCTGAGGCTTTCTTCTCCGTCAGTTCTAGTTTCTCCTGCGCGTCCTTCAAGTTCTCGGAGTGTTTGTCCAGCTCGTCCTCTGTCCCCTTCAATTTCCTCTGGAGATGCGTCAGCTCCTCCTCCATCTGGGGACAGATGGGGGGAAGATGCGTCAGCTTGGGAGGCATTACCCCCCCCCCCCGCAGTGCAGGAGGCCCCCACATGTAGGAGAGTTCTCTGTGCAACTCTTTCTGAACCTCAGTTTCCTCATCTGTAAAACAGGGATAACAATGCTGTGCACCACTTATGAGTGTTACCTGTTAATATGATTTTCACTTTTTTCCTCTTGTCCTGGGAACTGCTGTGCTCATTTTGGGGGAGGGGTTCCCCCAGTACTCTTGGAGTTTTGAGTCCAGCTTGAAACTGAAGTCCCCACAGATTTCCCATAAACACATTTAGTTTTGCATTCCAATTTCAGGGATATAGCCTTCCTTGGATTAAGCAGAAAGGGGGAGCCTCATTGTCTATGCCTGGACTTCCCCCTTCTCCCCAGCCTGTCCCCTTCCTCCAGCTTACAGCCAGGGAAACTCTCTAAGTGGATATTTGCCCTCCTCCTGCCTGGTACCTGCCATGGCTCTCCAGTGCCAAAGTCATTTTCAGACTTTCTCACAAAGTGCTCTGAAGACCTCAGAGCCACCCTGCCTGTGCCTTTGGGGGCCTGGCAAGAAGAGTTGCTTCTCAAAGAGCACTTCCAGGACTCAGGTTAAATCTTTCAAATTCTTGCACATCTGACTTGTGCATTTGAGTAAAGATATCCCTTATATCCCCCCAAGTTTCAGTTCTCCTTTATCTTGAGTTTGCCTCCCCTTACCCCACCAATGTAAGCTCAAGTCTGTGTGATACAAACCACAGACCCCTTCACCTCTCCATCTCCATCCCCCCAACACACCAGTCAAGGGTCTACTCAGGAAGCCTCTACCTCCCCTCTAAGCCCCCACCTGTTTGTATCTACCCCCTTTGCCCCTCACTAAGGGCTGGAGTGATCATGTCCAGCCCCTGTCTTGATCTGACTCATGTCTCCAGTGGTTTGACCTGATCCTATTCATGCTCCCAAAGTGGGCAGGCAGCCCCACTGGACCCCTCTTCATTCTCCTGTTTCCTTCTCATGGCAAGAGGCCCGGAAAGGCCAAGTGATTTACCCCAGGTCACACAGCAACAGGATTTGAACCCATTTCTTGTGAAGATAAGCCCCTAACTCCATTCGTCATGCCAGGCCTGTTTCCTGCACCTCTCCCTGACTTGGGTCTCTTTTCTTCTCAAACGCTTGTTAGAAAAGCTGCTGCACCTGCAGCTTCTAGATTAAGCCCTAAATCTTATCTGGGTTGCATGCTAACCCTGGAGATGAGGTGCACAGTGTGCCAGGTGTTATGTGAGTATGTGTACAGATCTTAAAAATGCTGCTCTCCCAAGGAGTTATCCCATCTGGGAAGCTGCTGGGTGTGATTAGAGATGGAGGAGGGTAGGGATAAATCTTGGGGGTTGGCCAAAGTTGCATAGGTGCCACAGAGAGTTGGGGTAGAGGGGTTATTTTGTCTAAAGGCCCTAGGGGCACCCCAAGGAAGTTCATGGCAAGCAGGAGGGAGCAGGAGGTGCCAGCTGCTCAGACCTGAGTTCGGGTCTGCAGGCCTGACCTTCACCTCCAGGCATAAGTCTGAAGCCTGATTCCAAAGCCCATCTGTATGACCCTGTTAAAGGTTTGACATGGTGGTCACTGAGTGTCCTATAGCTGCTTTTGTAATTCTGCCTTGACAAAAAATGAACCAGTTTCCTTCAAGCCAGGTCAGTGCGACTCAGTGTCCATGACTTCCTTCTAACTCTCCAGGGCTCAGTGTTTATGAAGTGCCAACTGTGACAGGCACAGTTCTTTCTTAACATGAAAGTGCAGGAGCCTGTTCTGCAGCATTGGGCTTTTTGGGTGTAAAGAGTGTTGGGGTTTTTGTGACTTTCTCTGCAATGTTTGGACAACAAATATTAGATAAGGTGTCCAGGGAGTTATGAAGCATTTAGAATGTGTCAGGCACATTGCAAATACCATCTTGTCACAGAGTCACAGAGTCCTTGAATGAGGAAGGGGCTTGCCCCAGGCCATACAGTGAGGGGGTTGGGACCCTTGTCAGTCTGACTGCAAAGCTGGTTTGACCACTAGCCTATGCTGTACCCACAGTCCACATGTCTGCCTCTGACTGAGCCTTCACAGCCAGTGCCAGTTACCCTCTTCCTGGGAGGCTGCCCTGCTGCCCTGGGCAGAGCTCTTGACACTGCCCTGTACCCCCCAGTCCTCTCTTCCCACTGGCCCAGGCTTGGGCCCTAAAGCGGGGTGTCCCTACAAGTTTGGCTCTGTTCTTTCCATACTGGGGCTCCTCAGGAGTCAGGCCCAGGGCTAAGGTCATCTGGGCCCCAGCAGGGGCTGGGCCCAGTGCTCACTATGGAACTCTGGGGTAAGTTTGCAGAATGAATCAAACAGCCCCACACCCTTCAGGGGCAGGATCGTAAGCCTGAAAGATAAGTAAGACAGACACAATTCTGTTTCTTTTCCCTCTGTTGAATTCCAAATACAAAGCATAAGTTGGAATGTGGCCCTTGCTGGTGTTACAGCCTTGCCCTCGTTCTTGAGTCTTCTTTGGGCCTCAGCTTCCCTGTGTGTAAAATGGCTGGGAGGATCATGGACTGTACACCTTAGTCTCTGAAAATGGGCTTTCTGGCAGGGTTGAGGCAGGATGTGGGGGCAAAGGTCAGCAGTGGCGGATATCACTGCCCTGGGAAGGGAATGGACAGAAAGCAGGCAGGCTGGGGCTCCTGGTTGTTTCCATACTGGACAGATGGGGTCCAGAATCTAGACTATGCTGCAGAGTCCCTAACATCAGGTGGGTGCTGAGACCCATGCTCTCTGGCTTCCTGAAGCACAAGGAACAGAAGTGGATTCTCTCAACAACTTCTACCTCTGTTTCCCAGCTGGACTGGTCTTTGGGCCCCATGGGGCCCTGGCTACTGTTTGGACCTCTGGAATCTTGGGTTCCATGCCCAATCATAAGAAGGCAATGTTTGTCCCCATTTCACAGATGACAACACTGACAGTTCAGAGACGGGGAGCAATGCACCCTGAGACACAAAGCTAGAAGACCATCCAACTTGCATTCAAGCCTAAGTCCAATAAGAGGGTGGTTTCGTGAAGGGAAAAAGAACAAAATGAAAATTCAAGTGGAGGCTGGAGAACCTGTCCCTGTTTCCTTGGCCACAAAGGTGGCTGGAGGTTTAAGGACCCTTCTCTTTTGAATCTGTGTCTGCCTTGGGAGGCTCTGTAGTATCAGTCATTCACACCTTAGTAAAAATTAGTCATAAATTTGCTTTTCTCTAAATCCCTAACTAAGGCCCTCCTGGTGAGTGCTAAATGATGGATGGAAGTGACAGCTGAGAGCTAGCATTGGATGGGTGTCTGCTTGCAGGGGTGGGCATAGGAAAGGAGGAGGGGAGTCTGTGACAGGGAGCATTTGGGTGAGGCTTGTGTGCTGGATGTGTCACAGTTGCTTAGGGCAACCCCGGGACACTGGGGGATGGGGAGGCCCAAAGGGAAGTGGGGTGGAGCAGGAAACAGTCCCACACTTATCAAGCACTTTCTCAGTCCAGGCTCTAGGACAAGGGTTCCAATTGCCCCTCTGCCCCTTCACCTTGAATCCTGCCATGGCAATAAGGGAGGCTGTCACTTTCCCTTCTCACACCGGTGGAGGCACTGAGAGGTGAAGGTTCCAGGTCCAAGGTGCTCAATGACTAAGCCATGAATGGGGTCATTCTGAACCTAGAGCTTGTGCTTTTACCTGCCAAGCTGGCCTGGCATCTGGGCTGGGCAGGGTTGGGCACCTGTCATCACCCTGGGTGTCTCCTTGGAGCTTATCTGAGACCCAGATGCTCCTACTCCTGAGGGCTTGGTGGTTGACCCTGGTGGGGTGCCTGTGGATGGTTCCTGTGGGAGCAGGGAGCTGTGGACAGGAGGGACCCTCTTCCTTCTGCCTGCTGCTTAGGTCACCTGGACCCACACGACTGACTTCGTTCTGCCCCACACCACTGCCCAGGCCAAGCCTCTGCCTCACTGCCCCTCCATTGGCTCCCTGATGTACCCCTGTTTCAGGAGCCCCCAAGGTCTCGTCTCCAAAACTTGGGATTTAGGACCTTTGCCTTCCGTGGGCACCTCTGCCTTCCCCAGCCAGACTTACAGCAGGGACACCCCCAGACATGTATTCTCATGTTCACCCTCAATTCTCTACCCACCCCGGTGTCCTGACCTTCACTGAGCTGCCCAGTAGCTATTATAGCTGAACCCACCACCACCACCACATTCCTCACAGGTTCACAGTCACACCTGCACATGGACATGGGGCCATCACCGCTCAGACACAGATCCACACTTTTTCGATTCACACTCTGATGTGCACACACAGCTCCTTACTGTCACCTTCACCTTGACGTGCACGCCCAGACAATGCACATTCCATTACAGTCACGCCAGCTTTCACATGAGCGCACCGCCAGCCTCTCCCCAGACACACGCCCATGCTGACTCCACACCAACACACACAGGCTCACAGGCACATCACTCTTTCATATTCACTTCCCCACAGGCACGAGCTCACTCTCTCCATGCACATTCGTTCTCAGTGACCTTCACTTGAGACTCTCACCACCCAAATACACACATGTGCACACACAGAAAACTCAAATACACATGGATACACTTTCACACATTTATTGTTCCTCTGACCACACCTTCTAGTACATACACCTTATGATGAAACCCCGACATATATATGTGTACTCCCATGTCTACACCCACACCCAAACCCACACCAACACTGAGTGTGTCCACCATGCACACGCGCACACACAAACACATACACACACCCCCCTGTCTGCCTCTCCCCTCTCCCTCTGTCTCTGTCTCCTCTGCTCCCATTGGGAGTGAGTCCTGTCACCCTTCTTTCTCCACTCCAGGTACCTCTCTGAGGAAGACAACAGTCCCCTCACTCTTGGTCAGAAATCAACCCCTGTCCCCACCCCAACTCCAAGGTTCCAAGGTTTCCTTAACACCCATCCTGAGCCCCACAGCCTTTCTTCCCTGGGAACCAGATCAGAGAAGGCATTGGAGAGCTGAGTGCAGACCAGCGGAGGCATCTCACCTGCTTGCACTTCTCCTCTGCCACTTTCTTATCTGACTCCGCTTGCTCAGCCCGGTCGATGGCATTCTCCTTGTCTAGCTTGAGCATCTGCATCTTCTTCTTGATGGCCTCCATGGCTAGGCTTGGGGAGGTGGGTGTGGAGGGTGTGCAGTGGGACTTTGGCTGCCGGTGAGTGAGCAGCTGGGGTGGAGGGAGGCCCTTTTAGCCTCCCAGGCGCACCGCCCAGCTGCTGGGGTGAGTCTTGGAGGAGGCCCAAGACCAGGCTGATGACTGGGCTAGTTGCCACTCGCTTGCTTAGGAGGACTTGGCCAACTCATCATTCTCCCCACAGCCCTCACCTTATTTGGGCCTAGGATTTTCTGAAAGGAAAAAAAAGGCCTGATCTGTTTCCGTTTTTAACCTGGTGACACAGGTCCCTGTGGACCAGCAGGCACAATGCTGGCCCAGAAGGACCCCAGCTAGGACCCTGGAGTAGGGGTCAATTTCCTGCTTGTAATTGGGAGGGCTGGAGAGGACTTGTTGGTGGGTGCAAAACAGGGGTACTGGGGAGAGTCGCCTGCCTGCCCATCTCTTCCCCTCTGGGTTCTCATCCCATCTTCTGTGACTCTGCACTCCTCCTGCCCCTTTCGGATGGGCCTTGGTCTCTTCCGGTGACTCTATGTCTCTGTCTCTGTGCCTTTCTTCATCGTCTCTTTCTCTCTCCAGCTCTGTTTCTGTGTCTCTCTTTATCTCCCTCTTTCTTATCTTCTCTCTTTTTTCCCATCTCCATTTCCCTCTGTTTCCTCATCTCTTTGGTCTTTTCTCTGGAACTCTGTATCTCCATGTCTGCCCCATTATGTTTCCACCTCTTCTCCACCACCGCCACATGCAACAAGCTCACTCAGGTGAGAAAGCCTCTCTGTCCACCTCTCTGAAACTCCCAGGCCCAGCACAGCTTCCTGATGCCTCTCAGGCCTCATCACCCACTGCCCTTCCCCCATTTAGAATCCCCTTGTGGCTGTCCACCACCCTCAGAACAGGAGGTGCCTTAAGGCCCAACTTCCCAAATCTTGCCATCTTGGAGCTTAGAGCCCTTCCAGCCGCTTCCTAGTCCAGGCCTCCGAGTCCCATCTCCAGGCCTTTGCATGGGTTCCTCTCTCCTCCAGCTATTGGGACAGGAAGGTTTATTCAGAAAGATTTATTCACTTGATGAACACAGAATGTCTCTTGGATTGGACC
This sequence comes from Talpa europaea, assembly GCF_964194135.1. NCBI lineage: Eukaryota > Metazoa > Chordata > Mammalia > Eulipotyphla > Talpidae > Talpa > Talpa europaea. Next base: position 46,110,242 of record NC_140079.1, on the reverse strand, counting down.
CTAGCATCACACTCTAGTGTGGGAGTTATTACTATTATTTGATCATTGCTTTTGGATTGTGAGCTGCTACGGGGCCAGCCTTTGCCTTCTTGCCTCCTTGGTCTTATCTGTGGCCCCTGGAGTGTTTGGTTCCCAGAAGGTAAGAGTATCCTTGCTAATCAAAATACAATTCCCTTTATGTACTATGTGCTCTCTCCTTTTCTCTTTCTGTAACACACACATAACTGTCCCTTTCTCTCTCTCTCTCTTTCTCTCTCTCTCTCACACATGCACACACACACACGCACACACACGCACACACAGAGTTATCTGACTAGGAGATTCCTATTCATTCTTCAAAGCCCAGATCAGAAGATCCCTCCCCCTGGACTCCTAGATAGAGTCTTGCACCCTCAGCCAACATCAAGACGTCTATGTGGGATGGTGTGTAGGTTGTGAGGCTTTGCATTTCTTGCATAAAGGGACTGGGCAGTGCAGTGCCTCTGGGGAGTCTGGGGATCAAAGTTATTAAGTTCCCAGATCCCATCTGCCCCAGTCCTGCTTGTCCACTGCCTCTTAAGCCGGCCTCCTCTTTGCCATGGTGAAAACTCCACCCACATTGGCCTGCGGGCTGAAACAATAGCAAACAGAACATTCTGGAACCTCTCTCATGCTCCAAGGATATTGACTTCTCTCTGTGTTTTAGAACCGAGGGGGCTGAGTCTAGACCCTTCCCCGCTTCCATACTTCCATTTTCTATCCCTTCCCCATATCCGGGAGGGCAGACTCAGACTCTTTGTTTGATGAAAGCAGACTATCATAATCATGTCTTGTAGAATGTCAATGACAAATAAAGAACACGAGATAGATAATGAAGTAATGTTCATGCCAGCACCACGCTAAATATTTACACCATCCCTACTCCTTGAGCTCGAAGAACGGGACCATTTATAGTCTCAGTTTCTAGAGAAAGAAACTGAGATCCAGAGTGGTTCACTAGCGTGTGAGTGCTAGAGCTGGAAACTGAACAATTGATTTTAGAATAGAGCGACATAAGACCCCTCACCATGCTTTCCTGGCCTCAATTCCTATCTTTTAACTGTTTCAGGCTGTCATTAGAGGTCAACACTCTCCACCTCCATAGACCCCCACCTCCACTGTCCCCCAGATCCTGGGACCAGCATCGCCAAAGGTGGTGTGGCTAATTCAAGACCTCTCCTAGGACATGCTGCCTCGCTTGGTGGCCATGTAGGGCAGGCTTGTCCCTGGAATGGTTTCTTGCGTAGGGAGCTCCCAGAGGGGAAATCTGATGCCAGGGGCCAAGGAATGGCATTAAAGACAAGCTGTTCCCCCTGTCTGTAGCCTTGGGACCAGAGTTATGCCTTCTCTGTGTATCTTCCCCAGGGATACCCCAGGAATCCTGGTCAGGGCCAGCTGGGCCATTAGGGGTTCCTGGCCTCTGAAGATTCTGGTCTAGCTGTCTGTGGTGTATGACTTGGGGCATGAGATGGGCAGAGGCCACCATTAATAGTGCAGCAATGAGCATCTCTCCTATACCTTAATTCTCCTGTTGGAGGCCTCTGAGGATAGAGTGGGGGCAGAGCTCCCTATTGCCATCAGAGTCACTATACAGTCATGAGACTCAGGGTCATTTATGGAGCATCTACTGTATACCAGGCACCTTGCAGGTTTTGGGGGTACAGTGGTAGACATGACTCAACCCAGTGGGGAGAGACAACCTATACATGCAGGTGATTACAGAATTCATGATGATGGGGCAAATTGCTACCTTAGGTTAGACTCGTCTAGAGGCAGACCCTGAGGCAAGCATTGAAGGGCAAGTGATTTATTTGGGAGGTGCTCAAGGAGAAACCAGTAAGGGGTGGGGAAGTGAGACCCAGAGGGAAGAAGGCCTGTAAAGGCTGCATGATGGAGCTAGTTACTAGGATGGAGGGCAAGGGGCACTGTCCTACCAGGCACCTGTGGGAGGCAGGAGAGAGAAGTCCTTTGGAACTGTAGGCATCGAACTGGAGGGAGTTGGGGTATTTATCCACCCATCCTCTCCTCTTGATTGCTGCTCCCCTTCATGCATTTGCCAGAATTTCTGACCAAACCTTGTGTGGGCCATGCCAACCTCAGCAAATGGAGAAAGACACCCCCTACCCCCATACAGGTGCTGGAAGAAGGAAGGAGAGGGGGGTGGGAGGAGATCAGTGGGAGCCAAGGGGACCTGGGCAGACATTGAGAATGGATGAAACTGTTAATGGAACATGTAACACAAAGACCTGATTAGTCCTGAGAGTAAATTAGGGAAGTCTTCCCTGAGGAAGTGGCAATTGCCCTGAGGCCTGAAAGAGGAGTCAAAGGTGGGTTGGAGGAGATAGAGACCACAAGAAGGTGGGACTAAGAGAGATGAGTGTGTGTTGATTGTAGAGAGAGACTGGGCAGGGGCAGTGTGGTGGATGATGAGGTTGCCAGGATCAGACAACAGAGAGTATGGGGGTGGCCACCACTGTGTCACCTGGAGTTTAAGGTACGCAGGGAACTAGAGGGACCAGAATGAATTTGCCAAGTACTGGAGGAAAGGAGCAAAGATGTTCTTCCTTCCTATGCAGTCTTGCTCATTGAATAATGATATGACAATGGTAATGAAAATGGCAATGGCTAAGGATGACCCAGAGTGTGCAACATCTCAGGGAACAGGGGACTCATTGGTCTTTTGCCTGCAACCTGGTGCAGTATGTACTTGGAGGCCCCCCAGGAGGGAGGCTGCTCAGCCAAGGTCATAAGTCTGGCAGGTGGCAAGGCCAGTATTTGAACTTGAGTCGGATTCCCTGGTACCTGAAACCAGTTTCCTGTCCAGTTGCCCCTTTATTAGGAATTCCCCTGGGGAGCAGCAAGTCAGTGTGGGGGTGGGTGGGGAGGGAGAAATGGACCGATAGCCTCCTCGAGTAGCTGAGACAGATTCCGAGGGAACTGTGTGGGTTACAGAGCTTGCCAACAGATGCCGAAAAACAGGCACAACCACAAGCTTTGCTGCCTCATCATGATAATTAATAATAATTATAGCTAACACAGACGTGGCCCTCAATTTACTTGCGCTGATCTAAGTGCCTTGCATATAAGCATATATGTATATTTGTGGCATGTGTGTATGTATATATTTATTTACAAAATGGAAGTATAAATGAAATTATTTTAGTTTCAGGTGTACAACATAACGACTTGACATTTCATACATGTGAAATGATAATCATAACAAGTTACTGGTCATCTCTCCTTATAAACTTTCAAAGTTGCAATACCGTATTATTTATTATAGTCCCCATACTGTACGTCACATCTCCTTGCCTCATTTATTTTGTAACTTGAAGTTTTCCTCAAGTTTCTTGACCCCCCCTTGTCCATTTCACTCACCCTCCAACCCTTCTCTTTGGTAACCACCAACCCATTTTTGTCTCTATAATTTTTTTAGATTCCACATATTGTATTATTTTTTAGATTCAGCAAATAAATCTTTTTTTAAATCTTCAAATACTTTATTTCATTTGCAAGTATTTGTTTTCATTCTTCCTGATTTTATTTATTTATTTTTATTTTAACATTTATCATTTTTAAAATGTTTTTAAACAATATTTGTTTCCCCCCACCCCCTCAGATTGAGTCCCCATAGAATTTCCTTCCCCAAGGAATCCATGCACCATCACCACAGTCCCCTGTGCTCCTTCCTCCCTTCCTCTGATCCCTCTCCCTCCTCATCCCCTGCAGGATGTCTCTGGTTTATAATTGTCTGTTTTTGCTTTGTTGTGTTTTGTACTGTTATTATTATTTTTAAAATAATAATTGGTTATTTGGTTCCCCTATATTCACGTTATAAGTGAAACCTTCTGATATTTTTCTTTTTCCTTCTGGCTTATTTCACTGAGCATAATTCCTTCTAGCTCCATCCATGTTGCTGCGAATAGCATGAGTTTATCTTTTTTGATTGCTGAATAATGGAATTGTGTATATATGCCACATCTTCTTGATCCAGTCATCTATTTTTGGGCAATTGGGTTGTTTCCAGGTTTTACCTATTGTAAATAGTGCTGCAATAAACGTAGGTGTACAGGTGCTCTTTTGAATCACTGTTTTGTGTCCTTTGGGTAGATTCCCTAGAACTGGAATTGCCAGATGTTATGGTAGCTCCATTTTTAGCAGACTGAGGAACCTCTAGACAGCTTTCCACAGTGGTTGGACCAGTTTGAACTCCCACCAGCAGTAGGAGAGTTCCTTTTTTACCGCATCCTCACCAACATTTGTTGCTGCTTGTTTTTTTGATGTGTGCCATTCTTAACAGTGTAAGGTGGTGTCTCAGTGTGGTTTTGATTTGCATTTCCCTGATGATAAGGGATGTTGAACATTTTTTCATATGCCCGTTGGCCATTCGCATTTCCTCTTTGGAGAAATGTCTTTTGAGTTCTTCTGCCCATTTCTTGACTGGATTGTTTATTTTGTTTTTGTTGAGCCTGGTGAGTTCTTTGTATATCTTTGTGATCAGTCCCTTATCAGTTGAATGGAATGCAAAGATTTTTTTCCCAATCAGGTGGGTGTCTCTCTGTTTTGGTTAATGTTTTCTTTGCTGTACAGAAGCTTTTCAGTTTGATATAATCGCAGGTGTTTATCTTTGCCTTCACTATCCCTGATTTGGGTGATGAGTCTTTATTTCTGGGCTCTCTATTTGGTTACATTGGTCTGTGTGTCTGTTTTGGTTCCAATACCAAACTGTTTTAATTATTATGGCTTTGTAGTATACCTTGAAGGTTGGAAGTGTGATACCGCCTTTCTCCTTTGTTTTCATCAGTAGGGCTTTGGCTATTTGTGTTTTTTTTTTTTTTTTTGTGGTTCCATATGAATTTCGTCAGTATTTGTTCTATTTCTTTGAAGAATGTCTTTGGGATTTTTATTGGAATAGCATTGAACCTGTATATTGCTTTTGGGAGGCTGGCCATTTTAATAATGTTGATTCTTCCAATCCATGAGCAGGGGATGTCTTTCCATTTCTTTGGGTCTTCAATTTCTTTAAACAACGTTTTATAATTTTCTGTGTATAGGTCTTTCACCTTTTTTGTTAGGTTTATTCCCAAATATTTGATTTTTTTTTGGTTTCAATTATAAAAGGGATGGTTTTCTTGATTTCTTCTTCAGATTGATTGATTGTATATAGGAAAGCTCCTGATTTTTGTGTGTTGATTTTGTATCCTGCTACTTTACTGAACTGGTTGATTATTTTGAGTAGTTTTCTGTGGAGTTTTTAGGGTTCTCTATGTATATTATCATGACATCTGCAAATAGTGATAGTTTTACTTCTTTCCCTATTTGGATTCCTTGTATGTCATTCTCTTGTTTTATTGCCCTGGCTAGGACCTCCAGTATTATATTGAAGTGCAGTGGTGAGAGAGGACAACCCTGTCTTGTTCCTGATCTTAAAGGAAAGGCCTTCAGCTTTTTGCCATTGAGAATAATGTTGGCAGTGGGTTTGTCATATATGGCTTTTGTCATGTTAAGGTGTGTTCCTTCTATCCCGAGAATTTCAAGGACCTTCAGCATAAATGGATGTTGGACTTTGTGGAATGCTTTCTCAGCATCTATTGATATGATCATATGGGTTTTATTTTTCTTTTTGTTGATGTGTTGGATTACACTTAGTGATTTTCTTATGTTTAACCATCCTTGTGCCCCTGGGATGAATTCCACTTGATCGTGGTGTACTATCCCTTTGATGCATTGTTGGATTCTTTTGGGAAGGATTTTGTTGAGGATTTTTGCATTAGTGTTCATTAGGGAGATTGGCCTGTGATTTTCTTTTTTGTTCTGTCTTTGTTTGGTTTGGGTATTAGTGTAATGTTGGCTTCGTAGAACATATTTGGTAGTATTCTTTCTTTTTCAAATTTTTTGAAAGAGTTTGTGTAGGATAGGCACTAATTCACTGCTGAATGTTTGGTAAAATTCATTTATGAAGCCATCTGGGCCTGGGCTTTTGTTTTTGGAGAGTGCTTTGATTACTGCCTCAATTTTGCTGCTTGTAATTGGTATGTTTATTTGTTCTATTTCTTCTTTGTCCAGCTTTGGATGATTATATCATTCTAGGAATTTGTCCATATCTTCTAGGTTGTGGAATTTGTTTGTATAATCTCTGATTATTCTTTTGATTTCTACTGAGTCTGTTGTGATTTCTCCTCTTCCATTTATTATCCTATTTATATGTGTTTTCTCCTGGTTTTTCTTTGTGAGCCTCGCTAGAGTTTGTCTATTTTGTTTATTTTTTCAAAGAACCAACTTTTGGTTTCATTGATCTTTTGGATTTTTTTTTAAATTTCCAATTCATTTATTTCTCCTTTGATTTTTATTATTTCCTTTCTTCTACTGACTTTAGGGTTTTTTTGTTGTTCTTTTTCTAGTTCTTTGAGATGTGAGATTAGGCTGTTTCTTTGGGTTCTTTCTTGTTGGTTGATATGAGCCTGTATTGCTATATATTTTCCTCTTATTACTGCTTTTGCTGCATCTGGAAAGTGGTGTCCTCCTTGTCATTCAACTCAAAGTATTTCTTTTTTTTTATATTTTATTTTATTTTTTTATAAATAATAAATTTTGTTTTTATATTCCCCATACAATTGCAGCCCCCCCCCCATTCTGACCCCAATCCCTCCCCTCCAGCCCCCGCCCCCCTAAAAGTGTCTCTGGTTCATAGTTTTTTGTTGATTTTGATTTTCACTTTCTTATAGTTAATCATTTTCCTGGTCCCTTATTTAAGTTTTCTAGATTCCTGCTATGAGTGAGACCATCCGGTATTTTTCTTTTTCTTTCTGGCTTATTTCGCTGAGCATGATCCCTTCCAGCGCCATCCATGTTGCTGCAAATTGCATGTGTTTATCTTTTTTGAATGCTGAGTAATATTCCATGGTATATATGTACCACATCTTCTTGATCCAGTCATCTATTTTTGGGCATTTGGGTTGTTTCCAAAGCTTAGCTATTGTAAACAGTGCTGCTATAAACATAGGGGTGCAGGTGTTCTTTGGAATTGATGTTTCTGTGTCCTTTGGGTAAATACCTAGGAGTGGAATTGCTGGATCATATGGAAGCTCTATGTTTAGTAGGTCCAGAAATCTCCACACAGCTCTCCACAGTGGTTGGACCAGTTTGCACTCCCACCAACAGTGCAGGAGAGTTCCTTTTTCTCCACACCCTCGCCAACATTTGTTGTTGCTAGTTTTTTTAATATGTGCCATTCTCACTGGTGTAAGATGGTATCTCATGGTAGTTTTGATTTGCATTTCCCTGATGACAAGTGATGTTGAACATTTTTTCATATGCCTGTTGGCCATTTGCATTTCCTCTTCAGAGAAGTTTCTTTTTAGCTCTTCTGCCCATTTTTTGACTGGATTATTTTCTTTGTTGTTGTTGAGTCTCATCAGCTCTTTGCAGATTTTTGTGATCAGTCCTTTATCATTAGTGTTGGGTGCAAAAATGTTCTCCCAGTTGGTGGGGTTTCTCTTTGTTTTTGTTATTGTCTCTTTTGCTGTGCAGAAGCTCTTTAATTTGATGTAGTCCCAGCTGTTTATCTTTGCCTTCACTATCACTGCTTTGGGTGATGTGTCTGTAAAGATGTCTTTGATGTGCAAATCACATAGTATTTCGCCTATATTTCCTTCTATATATTTTATGGTTTCGGGTCTTATGTCAAGTTCTTTAATCCATTTTGAGTTGATTTTTGGGTATGGTGTGAGGTAGTGGTCAAGCTTCATTCTTTTGCATGTAGCGACCCAGTTTTCCCAGCACCATTTATTGAACAAACTTTCTTTGCTCCAATGCATAGTCTTTGCTCCTTAGTCAAAGATTAGTTGACCATAAATCTGTGGGTTTTTTTCTGGATTTTCTATTCGATTCCATTGGTCTGTATGTCTGTTCTTGTTCCAATACCATGCAGTTTTGATGATTATGGCTTTGTAGTATAGTTTGAAGTCTGGGAGTGTGATGCCTCCATTTCCTTCTTTTTTTTTCAGGAGAGCTTTGGCTATTCGGGGTTTTTTGTGATTCCATATGAATTTCATCAATAATTGTTCTATTTCTTTGAAGAATGACATTGAAATTTTGATTGGAATAGCATTGAATCTGTATATTGCTTTTGGTAGGATGGCCATTTTAATAATGTTTATTCTTCCAATCCATGAGCAGGGGATGTCTTTCCATTTCTTTGTGTCTTCTTCTATTTCTTTTAACAGTGTTTTATAGTTTTCTTTGTATAGGTCCTTTACCTCTTTTGTTAGATTTATTCCCAAATATTTGATTTTTTTTTGTTTCGATAATAAAAGGGATTTTTTTTTTATTTCTTCTTCTTCAGATTTATTGTTTGTGTATAGGAAGGCTACTGACTTTTGCGTGTTGATTTTGTATCCTGCCACTTTACTGAATTGATTGATAAGTTGAATTAGTTTTTCTGTGGAGTTTTTGGGGTTCTCTATGTATATTATCATATCATCTGCAAATAGTGATAGTTTGACTTCTTCTTTTCCTATTTGGATTCCTTGGATGTCTTTCTCTTGTCTTATTGCTCTGGCTAGGACTTCCAGTATTATATTGAAAAGCAGTGGTGAGAGTGGACATCCTTGTCTTGTTCCAGATCTTAATGGAATTGCTTTCAGCTTTTCACCATTGAGGATGATATTGGCTGTTGGCTTGTCATAGATGGCCTTTATGATGTTGAGGTATGTTCCTTGTATTCCAAGAATTTCAAGGGCTTTTATCATGAATGGGTGTTGCACTTTGTCGAAAGCTTTCTCAGCATCTATTGATATTATCATATGGTTTTTATATTTCTTTTTTTGATGTGTTGGATAACGTTGATTGATTTTCTGATGTTAAACCATCCTTGTGTCCCTGGAATGAATCCTACTTGGTCGTGGTGAATTATCTTATGGATACATTGTTGGATTCTGATAGCTAAAATTTTATTGAGGATTTTTGCATCAGTGTTCATTAGGGAGATTGGCCTGTAGTTTTCCTTTTTTGTGTTGTCCTTATTCGGTTTTGGTATTAGTGTAATGTTGGCTTCATAGAACGTGTTTGGTATTATCCCTTCCTTCTCAATTTTTTGGAAGAGTTTGTGAAGGATAGGCACTAATTCGTCTCTGAATCTTTGGTAGAATTCATTTGTAAATCCATCAGGTCCTGGGCTTTTGTTTTTGGGAAGGTTTTTGATTACCATTTCAATTTCGCTGCTTGTAATTGGTCTGTTTAGGTGTTCTATTTCTTCTTTATCTAGCTTTGGGTGATTGTAGAGTTGTAGGAATTTGTCCATCTCCTCTAGATTGTTAAACTTGTTTCCATATAACTGTTCATAGTAGTTACTGATTATTCTTTTGATTTCTGCTGTGTCCATTGTGATTTCTCCTCTTTCATTTATGATCTTGTTTATTTGTGCTTTCTCCCTTTTTTCCTTTGTGAGCCTGGCTAGGGGTTTGTCTATTTTATTGATTTTTTCAAAGAACCAGCTCTTGGTTTCATTGATCTTTTGGATTGTTTTTTTAGTTTCAATTTCATTTATTTCTGCTTTGGTTTTTATTATTTCTTTTCTTCTACTGGTTTTGGGTTTTTTTTGTTGTTCTTTTTCTAGATCTCTGAGCTAGGTTCTTTCTTTGAGTTCTTTCTTGTTTTTTGATGTGAACTTCTATTGCTATATATTTTCCTCTTATTACTGCTTTTGCTGCATCCCATACATTTAGGATATTGGTGTCCTCCTTGTTGTTCAATTCAAAGAATTTTTTAATTTCTTCTTTGATCTCCTCATTAGTCCAGTGGTCTTCCAGTAGTTTGGTTTTTAATCTCCATAAGGTAGAATAGTTCCTTGCCTTCTTTTTAAGGTTTATTTCTAGTTTGATGCCTTCATGGTTAGAAAAAATGTTTGGTATGATTTCAGTCTTGGTGTATCTGTTGATGTTTGTCTTGTGCCCCAGTATGTGATCGATCCTGGAGAATGATCCATGTGCGCTTGAGAAAAATGTGTACTCCGTTTTTTTTGGGTTTAGTGTTCTATAGATGTCTGTTAAGCCCAAATGCTCTAGGTCCTTATTTAGAGCTTTAGTTTCTTTGCTTATTTTTTGTCTTGTTGATCTATCCATTGTTGATAGTGGTGTGTTGAAGTCTCCCACTACGTATGTGTTTTCTCTGATGTCTGTTTTCAGAGAGGGCAACAGTTGTCTGATATATTTTGGTGCTCCTTCGTTTGGTGAGTATATGTTAATGAATGTTATTTCTTCTTGAAGTATTGTCCTCTTGATCATAATGTAGTGACCACTGGGGTCTCTTTTTATTTTTTTGAGTTTGAAGTCTGTTTTATCTGATATAAGTATAGCTGTTCCTGCTTTCTTTTTGGTCCATTTGCTTGTAGGATTGTTTTCCATCCTTTAACTTTAAGCCTATTTTTATCTTTTGTAGCTAAATGTGTTTCCTGGAGACAGCAAAAGGTTGGGTATTGTTTCTTAATCCAGGCTGCAACTCTGTGTCTTTTTATTGAAGAGTTTAGTCCATTTACATTTAGAGTTAATAATGATATGTTAGCATCTGTATTTGCCATTGTGATTTTCTTTCCTTTGATTTTATTTATTTATTCTTTTAATAACTTTTTTTTTTTTGGCCTTCTTTCATTGTTATTCATCCCTCTGAGTTTCTGGCTTTGGGACTCCTTGTAGTAATTTTGGAGTGGGGGTTTAGTTGTAATGAAATTCCGGAGTTTCTGTTTGTCTGGGAAGGTCCATATTCTTTCTTCAAAGAGGAAGGAGAGCTTTGCGGGATAGAGTATTCTTGGTTGGCATCTGTTTTCTTGGAGTCTGTTGACTATGTCCCTCCACTCTCTCCTTGCCCGTAGTGTTTCTTCGGAGAAGTCTGATGTCAGCCTGATTGGCTTTCCTTTGAATGTTATCTGTTTCTTCCCTCTTGCCAGCTTCATTATTTTTTCCTTGTCCTGGATTCTTGGGAGCTTTACTATGATGTGTCTTGCTGTATTTTTCCTTTCGTCGTGGAAGTTTGGTGTTCTTCTTGCTTCTTGTATATCAATTTTCAGCCCCTTCTTCATATTTGGGAAGTTCTCTTCAATTATCTCTTTGAATATTTTCTCTGTTCCTACATCTCTCTCCTCTCCTTCTGGTATTCCTATAACTCTTATATTTCCTTTCCTCATGGAGTCAGATAGTTCCCGAAGTCTTTCTTCGTTCTTTTTCCTTCGTACTTCTCTTTCCTTTTCTGTTTTGGTTCTTTTTATTTCTGTGTCTTCAAGATTACTTATTCGTTCTTCCATTTCATCTATTCTGCTTTCATTGCTTTTCCCAGAATTCTTTAGTTCTTCCATTAATTCTTTGATCGCCTGCATTTCTTTTACTTCCCTCTTTAGGGACTCAATTTCATTCTTCTGACCATTGTTTTCCCTCTCTAGGGACTCGATTGCATTCTTCTGATCGTTGATTATTTTTCCCTTATCATTGTTTTCCTTTATGACTTCTGTCAGTTTTTTAATCACGGCAATTTTAAATTCTCTTTCTGGAAGGCTCAGAAGTTCTTCCAAGTTACTGTCGTTGCAATCTGGGGGCTGGTTTTCTTTTTGTGGTGTGCTTTTTCCCTGGGGAGTTGCTAGGTTGCGTGTGGTTCTTCTACTCCCTACTGTCTGTTTTCTAATTTGCCGTATGCATTGGGACAGTGTGTTGTTGGGACTGGCCGGCATCTTGCGTGAGCTTCTCTGCTCCCCTCTGGTTCCTCCTGGAGCCATATGTCAGTTTCAAGCAGTCTTTACTGGAGAAAGGTCCCTGTTCTAAAATGCCGATGTGAGGACACACTCCCCTGTGCGCCTGGTCTGCCCTGGAGGTGGGTTCCTGCTCCCCCTCTGGGCTTGGACTGCAGGCCAGAGGGGGTCTGGCGTGGGCGGACTTCCCCCGCTCACCTCTGGCTCCTGAGGAAGCCTTCTTTACTGAAGAAATGTAGTCTTTACTGAAGAAATGTCCCTGTTCTAAAATGGTGATGTGGGACACACTCCCCCTGCGCGTCCGGTCTCAGGCACACTCTTCTGCGCGCCTGGTCTGCCCCGGCTGTGGGTGCTCGCTCCCCCTGTGGGCTCAGACTACTGGTCGGAAGGGGCCTGGCGTGGGCTAACTCCCCAGCCACTGGCTCCTCCAGGAGCCTCTGCTGGCTTCAAGTCGCTAGGTGGCGCCAGAGATCTCTCCTAGAGCCCTTGGGGAGCTGATTTTCCACCCTGTGGGACTGGGAACAGAGCGGGAATGGTAGGGTACACCTCAACAGCTTTGGGGTGCTGTGTCTGCCTTATGCCCCACCGTCGTGGGGAACCCACGCCCCTAATTTAATGCCCCGGGTCTCAGTTCCAAAGCTCTCAGTTCCAGGACGTGGGCTGTAGCCCAGTTCAGTGGCGCGGGAATGGCGCCTTTTGAATCCGGCTCCTGTGCCTGGGCGCCTGGTTTCTGCTCACTCAGTGAGGGCCTCCGCGTCTACCCGCAAGCCTAGGTAGTAGGCGCGGGGACCTGCGCTTGCTTTTCAACCGCACTGCTTTTCCGCGCGATTCCGATTCTGGTCTGCGCTGCTTTTCAGCGCAATCCCGATCCCGATCCGCGTCTGGTTTTCCAGCGCGCCACTTTTCGGTGTAAGCTTACCGGGTGGCCTGGGGCTGTGTGCTGGTGCTGGCCTCCTCCTGGGGGGCGGGGTCTCTCTTCCTGGAGCTCACCGCTGCGGCGGATCCTGCAGGATTCTCCACAGCTCCCATTCACGGGGTGTGGTGGCTGAAATAGTTCCTTTCCACTCACAGTCCCGCTTGCTGCGTAGTTTGTTCTTGTTGGTCCTTTTAGTTTGTTGTTTTCCTCCTCTCTGCGGGTCGGAGAGTGCCGCCTCTGTGGGCGGGGTAGGGGAGCAGGGTTTTGCGCTTTCCTCCCTTCTGGTCCTCTTTTATGGCCACTTTCTTCTTCGGGCAGTTTGCTGGAGTCACCCGTTTATCTTCCGTGTCCCGGTTCTCACTGGGACCTGCCGCTTTTCCTCCCTATTAACTTTTTTTAATGGGAGATCTTACTCGCAGCGTCTCCTCGCCACCATGTTGCTCTGCCCATCCAGTTAAAGTATTTCTTAATTTCTTCTTTGATGTCCTCATTAGTCCAGGGGTCTTCCAGTAGTGTGGATTTCAATCTCCATGAAGTGGGAGTCTTCCTTGTTTGCTTTTCTTGATTTATTTCTAGCTTGATGCCTTTATGATCAGTGAAGATACTTGGAATGATTTTGATCTTCATGTATCTGTTGATGTTTGTCTTGTGGCCCAGTATGTGATCGATTCTGGAGAATGATCCATGCGCACTTGAGAAAAATGTGTACTTGGATTTTTTTGGGTGCAGTTTCCTATAGATGTCTGTTAAGTCCATGAGTTCTTTGTCTTTATTTAGGGCTCTAGTGTCTTTGTTTTATTTTTTGTCTCGTTAACCTGTCCATTGGTGAGAGTGGGGTGTTGAAGTCTCCCACTATATATATATGTTTTCTTTAATGTCTGTTTTCAGAGCTGATAATTGTCTAATATATTTTGGTGCCCCTTCATTTGTTGAGTATATGTTGATGAGTGTTATATCTTCCTGATGTGTTGTCCCCTTGATCATAATGTAATGTCCATCAATGTCTCTTTTTACCTTTTTTACTTTGAAGTCTATTTCATCTGATGTAAATTTGGCTATTCCTGCCTTCTTTTTGGTCCATTTGCTTATAGGATTATTTTCCAACCTTTTACTTTCAGTCTGTGTTTATCTTTTGTGTTTAAATATGTTTCCTGGAGTCAGCAGAAGTTTGGATTTAGTTTTTTAATCCAGCCTGCTACTCTGGGTCTTTTTATTGATGAATTTTATCCATTTACATTTAGAGTTAATATTGATATGTTGGCATCTATGTTTGCCATTTTGTTTGTCTTTTTTGTGAATTTATTCCTTGCTTTATTCTGTTCTTTTTGTTCATTCCTCTGTTGGTTTTGGCTTTAAGAATTCTTGTAGAATTTTTTGGAGTGGGGATTTAGTTCTAATGAATTTCTGGAGTTTCTGTTTGTCTGAGACGGTCCATATTTTTTCTTCGTAGAGGAAGCAGAGCTTTCAGCAAATAAATCTTATAGTATTATATTTTCCTCTCTCTCTCTCTCTGTCTGATTTATTTCATTTGTCATAAGACTCTCAAGGCCCATTTTTGTTGTCACAAAAAACAAGATTCTGTCTTTCTGTAGCTGAGTAGTATTTCTTTGAGTATGTATACCACGTCTTCTTTATCCATCCATCCTTTGATGAGCACTTAGCTTGCGTCCATATCTTGGCTATTGTAAAATTCTGCCTCCGTGACTCTGCGGGTACAGATATCTTTTTTCAATAGTGCTTTCATTTCCTTCAGATAAATGCCCAGAAGTGGAATTTCTGGATCATGTGGAAGTTCTATTTTTAATTTTTGAGGAACCTGCATAGTGTTTTCCACGTGGCTGTGCTAGTTTGCATTCCCAGCAACACGAGGGCTCCCTTTTACCACATCTTCACCACACCTGTTTATTGTCTTTTTGATAATAGTCATTTGCCACAGGTGTGAGGTGACATCTCATGGTGGTTTTGATTTGCATCTCCCTGCGCTTTTATGATGCTGGACATTAGCTCATATATTAATTTTCACTGTAACTCTATAAAATAGGGATTATTATTATTCAGTTTTACAGCAGGAGAAACTGGGGCACAGAATGGTCAAATAACTTGCTCAAGGCCACACAACTAAAAAGTAGCAGATACAGAACTTGAAACCAGACTGGCTCTGGAGTCTGCACCCTGAACCACTATGCTATACCCAGAATTCTCTTTAACTCCTGGTATATAGCTCAAATTATCTTTTCAGACAACAGCTACTGCCCATTGAGTATTAATGCTACCACTACTGGGAGACAATTCTCTCTCTGTCTCTGGAATTTTCACACAACGTATAAACAGGGGTGTGTACAATATTTGTTTGGGCTTTCTGTTCAAAGATGTTTGTATCACAAACAGTCTTGGAAGACAGAATTTCTTTTTGTAGAGCAGAGGGAAGATTAGCTATCCACATAATGAAGATAATGCCTCCTTCTGACATAGAGGTAGGGTCTGCTTCTTTGCAGTTCACTAGAAGAAACTGGGAATTCTAAGCTGGGAGGTCCTCAGCTGTAATGTAAGCCCATCCTATGACCAGTGCCTATTTGGGTTCATCTGCATTGTCCAGGGGACTTGGGAAGCCTGGCCAAAGTTCATGCTGCCTGCTGTGCCTCAAGTATTAAGAATACTTTGTCTGAGTCTGGAGCCTCTTGTCTTCTGGAAGTACCTGTGAAACTGTGGCAGGTTAAATTATCAGCTTGCACATAAAGTCATAGGCCCCTCACAGTTCTAACACCTACTTCTCCCTGTGAGGCCACATGTCACCAAGGTGTCTCTCCTGGGACACTGGATTTAGCATATTAGGTCCTACCTCAGCTGCTGCCTTACCTGATGCTGAGTTGGATGGTGAAGAGTTGAAGCATGCCATCCCCTTAAGGCTGATTTCTCAACCTTGACATTAACATTTTGATCTGTATCATTCTATAGAGCAGGTTTGTATCTGAGCACTGCAGGGTGCTGACATCCCTGGACTCTGCTCTCTAGATGCCATTAGCAGTCCACCTCCAATCAAAAATGTTTCCATATGTTGCCAAATATCCCCTGAGGGGTAGGCTGAACCATCCTCCTTGTGAGAAGTACTCCTTTTAGGAAGAACCACTATCTTAGGCATCTAGCAAAACTATCTTATTTGGTATAAGGAATCTATTTTTTTTTTGAGAAATCTCTTTATACTTCCAAGTTATGTAGATATTATTCCTAAAGTATCCTCAGTTCGAACATTTATATATGAGAATTTATGGGACCTTAAATGAATGCATGAATTATAAAAAATAACAAGATTGCAGGCTCCTGTGCATAGCAATATTGTTTGTAATATCCAAAGATGGAAGCCATTTAGAGTCCATGGACAGATGAAAGGATAAGCAAAATGTGGCATATAATGCACTATTACTCAACCTTTAAACGGAAGGAAATTCTGAGCTATGTTACAACATGGATATGCTTGAGAACATAGTTTTGTTAGGGGGAAAGGATGTCCTAAGCGAATTCTATACAGGCTTTGTGGATGCCACCCTCACTCCATCAAGACACTGGGAACTACAAATCCCATGATCCCCAAAAGGAAGTTGCGAGGATCTAAGGGTGGAGTTAAGCAGCCATTCTCTCTGTTTGTAAATAAAAACCAGCCATGTTAGTGGGGTCTGAGACACTTGGCTTGTGCTCTTGGCCAGGCAGGTTTGGTCTGGGCAGGTCACTTGGGATTCTAGGTTGGCAGAATGGGTAGGAGGCATTTAAGAATTTATCTCCCTCCTTTTTCCTTAAGTTGTACATTTCCTCATTTCCCTTTCCCTTGTAAATAAACCTTTGTTAACCTTTTGTGTGTGCCTTCAGTGTAAGTCCCTTTTAAGTGCATGGATGAGGACCCATAGTAAGGCAACCTGTTATAAAGCGGGGTTGCCCTGTAACAGTTTGAGTGAAATAAGTCAGTTGTGAAAGGACAGACACTGTAGAAGTGCACTTATATGAGCCTCTTAGAGTAGTCCAAATCATAGACTCAGAGAGTAGGATCGTGGGTACCAGGAGCTGGGGGAGGGGAAGGAGAGTTAGTGTTTAATGGGGACAGAGTTTCAGTTGGGGAAGATGACAAAGTTCTGGAGATGGAAGGTGGTGGTGGTTGCACAACAGTGTGAATGTACTTAATGCCACCAAACTGGACACTTACAAATGGTTAACATGGTAAATTTTATGTTTTGTGTAAAATAAGTAACAACAGTAATTAGTAACATTTGTTGAGTACTTACTGTATACCAGGGTCCAAGTAAGTGTTCCAGGTGCACTATCAGTTATGCCAAATCACTGCTACGTTTTGTCTATGTATCATTTTAGGTTTACCAAAAGTGGACCCCAAACGAGGATTTGTGGGAGGTGGTCCCTGGAAGCCCAGTGAAAACGTAGGAAAAAGAGACAAGGAAGGGAGGCATATCCCTGAGTGGGTTACTGCTGTGGGCCATTGGGGCTTGGTTCCCCTGTGACCTCTGAGTGACTTCTGACTTGTTCTGAAGACACCTTAGAGTTATCCCATTGAAGGGTCAAGAGTCTGGGAGTAGTTGTTTAACCATGTCTTGACTGTTATTGATTGATGGCTGCTTTCTGCTCATTAATATCCTGGCAGTCTATCTGTTCCACCCAAGACTAATAATGCTCTGTATTGGAAGTTGTTAGTGTATTATGGGAACTGTCTGTATGTGACCTATGGGTAGATTGAAGGAATGTGGGGGCAGATAACCAACAACAAGCAACCAACTTACAGTGACATTTAGCTCTTTCCAAAAACTTCTAGAAAACCAACACAGTAGACATATGATCTACTTTTCTAGTTAACAGATGATGGTAACACAAAAATGATGTTCTTTGGCATAACAAGAGCTACCAGCAATCTGGCCTGCAATCTTTGTGTCCTGTCAGTATATTAAGCTAATGCAAATAGTTTTTCATTTTTGTGATGATAACATCACACTTCTGGCACCAATTTCTTTATTAGAGTAAATGTTTGTAGTATTAAAAAATGACTGGCAAAATATACTCTGGACATTTTGGCAAGGACCAAATACATCATTGGACATTCTGGACAGGACCAAATGTACTTTAAGGAATAAGGACCTTGCTTCCCACACAAGGCTATTGTTTCAGATGACTATTAACTTATGGACCATTAACAAAGATTTGGCAGTTCTAGGGATAAAATACTACAAATTAAATAGACATAAGAACTCTGGCTTGAAAAGGAATATTTGTTGTGGTTTCTCACAATGACATGAACTAGAAGCAACAGACCAGATGCCTACAATTTTTTAGGTGTATTGTTGCTAAAGAAGTAAACAGTTCAGTCTGAAAAAACTTACGACTTTTGAACCTTTGTATTTTAGGCCTTTTTGTTACAGCATCTAAATCTGAGTTTTAAGCAAAGTGAGACTAAATACTGTTTTTTAGGGCAATATGAAGGAAATATCTAAGATCAGAACTGTGCAGGAGAATTCGGTGCAGATGGGCACTGACACTCAGATGTCATAATGCTATGGTTACCTAATAAAAGCTAGCTTTCTGCTGAAGAGGGCTCCCAAGGCTCCCTTCATGTCATTATTACGAAGGCTGTAAATGAAGGGATTCATCATGGGAGTGACCACGGTATACATCACTGCAGCGGCTGTGTCCTTTTGGGCTGTGTGGGAGGACATAGGACTGAAATAGACTCCAATGAGTGTTCCATAGAACAGGGACACCACAGAGAGATGAGAGCCACAGGTGGAGAAAGCCTTCTGCTTGCTTTTTGTGGATGGGATCCTCAGCACAGCTGCAAAGATATTTGTATAGGAGACCAAAATGCCCACAAATGGGATGAAAAGGGGCAGGGCACCCACAGTGTTCAGTACTGCATTGATGAGAGAGGTGTCAGAGCAAACCAGTTTCAGCAGAGGGCTGACATCACAGAAGAAATGGGGGACATGGTTGTGGTTGCAGAATGAGAGGCGGGCCATTAATACTGTGTGGACCAGGGCATTTCCCAAGGCTGCCGTCCAGGATACTGCCACCAGAAGGAAACAGACCAGTGGTGTCACAGATGTGGCATAGTGCAGAGGGTGACAGATGGCAGCATAACGGTCGTAGGCCATGGCACCCAGAAGGAAGCTGTCAATACAGATGAACCAGATGAAGAAGAACATCTGGGTCAGGCAACCCGTGTAACTGATCCCTTTGTATCCTGTGACGTGATTGACCAGCATCTTAGGGATGGTGGTAGTAGTGAAGCAAATGTCCACAGAGGCCAGGTTGGCCAGGAAGAAGTACATAGGGTTGTGAAGTCGGGTGTCAGTGACAATGGCCAGGATGATGAGCAGGTTCCCCAGCCCTGTGACCAGGTACATGCTCAGGAAGAGTATGAAGAGCAGCTGCTGTTGCTTTTGGTCCTCTGAGAGGCCCAAGAGGAGGAACTCAGAGATCTGGGTGAAGTTTATCCCTTCCAAACTCATCCTGGATGAAGCAGAAAGGAAATGGAGGAGCTGTCCATGGTCCTGCCCAAGACCAGCCCCTCTACTGAACCCTGTGCCTCATGCCCTCTTGTTAGTTCCCACAGTCATCAGTTCTTCCCTTTGTTTTTTGAAATAGGATCCCTCATCCATTTATTGCATTGTTTGCACCATTTATCCCCACAACATACCTGCAATGTCTCCTGCAGCTTGTGGGCAGGTCCCATGCTTTCTCGTTGCTTCTTGCTTCCATTACCTGTATCTATGGCCCTGGGCTTCACCTGGCACTCAAGAAACATTCTCTATCCTAGGGTACTTATCATTGTCTTCAACTTTGAAGTTGGTCTTCATTTTTAAAAGTTAAGATTAATTTCATTTTTATTGTTTTTGCATGCATTTTTGGTGTAAGTTATAAATCTGTTATGCTTTGATAATTACAAACTAAATCATTTATTTATTTAAAAATATTAGAATAATACTGACAGTAAGAAAGACAACAAGTATCAGGTAGGCGTTTAAATGTTCCTGTTAAATATCATGAGTAGCAATTGCTGCTTTTGTGGGAGAACCAAGAAAAATTGTGTTCACAGTGATGCAAGCCTGAAACTTCCAAATTTTCAGTGGTCAGAGCAACCTGGAGTATTTTTATGTTGTGTAGTAACCACTGTAAACATAGAAATTGTATATTTTTGGAATTGAAAACATTCTTTAGTATAAAAATATGGGTTCAGGACATTATGGAAGTCCCTAAAAAATTAAAATAAAGCTACCAGAAATTTCAACTCTGGGATTTTAGCCAATGAAAATGAAAGTATACTCAAAAGACATCTGCATCCAATGTAGTATAATTTACAATAAAGATGCTGTGGAAATCACCCAAGTGTTTATTGATTAATGAGTGGATAAAGAAGATATGTATATATACAAAAATAGAAATACCACAGAATACAACTAATTCATGAAAAAATGAAATCTTTGCCATTTACACCTGAGGGGAGAAATAAAATACTGTCTAAAAATTAAGAACAATGTAAGAAAATTAAAAAAGAGAGAGAACTGGGTGAAGGTGGTCAAAGGTGTAGACTTCCAGTTATAAAATAAATAATACCAAGG
Organism: Talpa europaea; assembly: GCF_964194135.1. Classification (NCBI taxonomy): domain Eukaryota; kingdom Metazoa; phylum Chordata; class Mammalia; order Eulipotyphla; family Talpidae; genus Talpa; species Talpa europaea. The sequence continues at coordinate 46,089,967 of NC_140079.1, read as the reverse complement.
TCTTAGTGTACAACATGATGACAATAGTTAATAGTGCTGTATTTTATATTTGAAAGATAAGGGCCTCCCCAGTGGCACAGCGCTTGAGCGCTGGGTTGCGAAGCTGCCCGCAGCCTCTGCAGCGCCGGTTCCATCCCCGGCTGCTCCCCTGCCACCGGAGGAGGGTCCCACATGGCGAGCAGACCTCTCCTGCCGCCCGCTGCTCCCTCAGCAGTGTACTTCGGTCCTTCTGCCTGCTCTGCTCCCCGCTCTGGCTCTGGTGAATTCTCTCACCCTCCCGCGCTTCTGATTGTACCCAGTGCTTGTATAAATAAATAAAAATAAATGTTAAAAAAAAAGAAAAATATTCAGAGAGTAGTTCTAAAAATTCTATCACAATTAAAAAATAACTGTATGGGGCCTTCCCTGTGGTGGAAGGGGTTAAGCACCACACTATGAAGCAATCTGCAGCCTCTGCAGCACGAGTTCCATCCCTGGCCAGGCGGAGAGAAACCCACACGGCAAAGCCGACCTCTCCTGGCTCATCTGCTGCTCCCCTCAGAAATGTATTTCAGTCAGTCTGCCTGTTCTGTTCTCCACTCTGTCTCTGGTGAATCTTCTCACCCCCCACATCTCTGGCCTGTGCCCTGCTCTTGTATCCATAAAGAAATAAATCTTTAAAAAAATAACTGTATGGTGGAGGCTAGCTAGACTTATAGTGGTGATCATTCACAATATACACAGCTATCGAATCATTATGTTGAATGCCTACAGCTAATACAATGTAATATGTCAATTACATTAAGGAAAAAACTATATGGGTAGTTAATGGTAAGATTACTATACTATACCATGCTAATGGTAAGATTAATATTTTTAAAATAAATGATTTAGGTAATGGTAAGAATACTATAAATATTGGTGCAAATGATGTTCAACGGATATTCTTTCAACCTGGAATTGTTGATACTTAGATATTTCATCTGAATGGCAATTTTGTTTAGTTTTGACTCAGATAAAGAAAATCTGCAACAGTCAATGAGAAAAAAATGAAAGAACTTACTCTTCAGAGTTACATTAAGAACACTGGAATAATAAAAAGCTACTTTATTTCAGTATATGTTAGTAAAGCAGACAGGAAGCATTTAGAATGTAATATAAGACTTTTTCAACACTCTAACGTACAGTTTAAAGTAATTATAGTCTCAAATATGAATTGTTTAACAGAACTTCAAAAACATAGTTATCAAAGTGTGCATGACATTGCTGTTAAACTTATGCTCCTGCTTGTGGTGAAACCTGTTTACTGAAAAGAGAAAACAGATTGTGGAAAATACACCAAGTTAGTAAAATTCCACCATTATTAAAGAAGTTTCAATGTAGTCACTAAAATTGTTTATGTAATTTATTCAAAAAGTGAAATTTAAGGCTTTAAGGTAGTTCAATGTTTGTAGCTGATCACAAGAGATTATGTGATTTATATCAGAACATTTTAAATAAAATCTGTAAAAAGAAAAGAATTTATTTACTTTAAAACAAGGTCAAATGCTATTTGTGATGCTCTGGTGGTATTTTAGAAATGTCACTTCAAGGAAAAATATTTATGTGAATACTTTTTGGATTTTGAACAGATATAATGTAAGTCTGGAATTCCAGGTAGAGTTTATATAACTTTCTGGGTGTTTTAATTTGGTATCATTCTATCTCTGGATAATTCAGAAGGTTGTAACTAGAAAGAGATACTTGAATTGTTTTTCTCAAAACTTTATATATCACATTACTTCTAATAAGCACAGAGAGAATAAGCCAACCTAACTAAAGAGCTGGCTTTGAAATAGTGAAACAGAAAGAGTATTTGATCCAGATGGACAGCCTGAGAGGTAGGAGCTATGAAACCATGTCAAATCTGTAAAACCTCTTAATAAAAGTTGTGAAAAAGGAGTGGATAAGCATTCTAACAGGGATATCAATACTTTATTTCTTTTTGTTAGGAAGTAATTATTGAACACATAAAAATAAAGTAATAGAAGCAATAGAAATATAAGACATTTTAGAAATGAAAAAATGTGACATATTATTTGGAAACTTAAAATAATATTCATTTCAGTATAAGAGAGCACTGTGGGGAGTTTTTAATAAATTTTATAAAAATGAATTTATAGCTTGATGGCAAAAATAAATTAATTGAATCATAGAAACTGGTCAAAGATTGAAGGTCTGTGGAACAAATATATTTAACAATTAAATCAATCAAATGAATATAACAAGTAAACACTTGCTAGACATGAGGAAGTATTGAAAATATAAAAATATCAGAAGGGCTTATGAGAACTAGGACTTTACATTTGATTATGAATCTCTTAATTAAGTAGAAGCTGAACTGGAACAGGATATCAAAGACATACCTTCACTCATGATTAGTGAAGCATTATTCATAATAACTGAGATATGGGAACACCTAAGTTTCTACCAACGGACAACAGATAAAAGGATAAAGATGAATAAGAACACACACACACACACACACGCATACACAGGGCTACTATTACTTGCCATTAGAGACAACATGGATAAAACCTGAGGGTCTTAGGCTAAATGAGGTAAACCAGACAGAGAAATACACATACTGTTTGGTACAACTTATATCTGAAATCTAAAAAAAAAAAAAAAAAAAGATTCAAATCATACAAAATTAGGTCCTTGATGACCTCCCCAAGTTCTACTCAGGTCACATAGTACCAGTCATGTGGTCTTTTTTTATGTCATTGGTCCTGCCTTAGGGTCTTTGCACCTGCTAACTTATCTGCCTCCAAAGCTCTTTTTTCCGGACTTCCTCCAATTTTCAAGACCCATCCCACATTCTTCCTTCCCCTGTAGCTCAGCCCTAGTGGCCTCTCCATCCTCTTTCCACCTGTGACTTTTATTTTCTGGACCTGGAATCTTCTCCCCAGTCTCTCTGCCTGTTTCTCTGTATCTCTCCTCCTTTTCCTAGGAGTCCACACACACACTTTCTCACTTCCTTGTTAATTCTCAAGCATGTATTGAGCATCTTGCCTTATGTTAATAGGAATTACAAGATTGACACTTACAAAGACAAAGACCCCCTCCCACTCCAGCAGAAAATGCAAACCACAGATGGGTCATCTCCCACACCTCCAAAATATTCAGTAAGCAAATTACAAGATGCACAGCCTCACCAAACCAGGGGCCAGAAATCACAATGATGTGCATTGCATACCCACCAGTCTAGACAAAGTCAAATTATCTAACAATGCCAGTGTGGTCTGGTCATGGATCAACGGGAACACCCACACATCAGGAGGCCTTCTGGACACATTCCTTTCCACATCTAATGAAGTTGGAGCCATGAGTTCCCTGTGACCCAGCAAGTTGATCATAGAGAAATTCTGTCAAAGGTGCCGGTAAAGCTCCTTCAAGGACATTTGGGAAGAGGAGTGGTTGTCCTCAGTAGGGTGCAGAGATCAAATGTGGTAGCCTACCAGTTGGACATTTCCATAATCAGAAATGAGATAAATGTGGAAGCCACTTGAACCAACCTGGATAAGCCTCAAAAGCTTGGGCAGAAGACAACAGTCACAGAAGCATGCACACAGAACCATGCCTCTTCTGTCAGGTCTGAAAACAATTCTACACACTGTGTATACATTCTGTGTGGTGATGGTAAAAATGGTCATGGGAGAGATAAACCCTGGATATAGTGGATATAGGATGTTGGCTTGCTGAGGTGGTAGGGGTGGAGGAGAGAGAGAGAGAGAGAGAGAGAGAGAGAGAGAGAGAGAGAGAGAGAGAGAGAGGATGTGGATGTTTTACTTCTTGAATGATGAATGCAAGATGTGTCCCAGCTTCATTTATCATTTCTATTTTTTTGAATACTTGAAATAGCACACACACATGTGCACACACACATCATGGTCCCCCGCCTCAAGGCACTCCTCAGGAGCAATAGAGTTGGTTGGGTGGGCAAGTGAATGATGAATCCCAACCCCATCCTCTAACCAAGGTCACTGTGTCCCCCCAGCTCACATCTGGAAGGGCCATACACACCTCTTGGATGCTGAATTTTCCTGAGCACTCCGTTTCTCCCCCTACCCGCCCCAGACCCTGTGCCAAACCCAGCTCAGCCTCTGCCCCCATCCTTTACTTCCTTTATACTCTAGCTTAGCACTGGCCATGATGACCACCTGTGGCCAGAGAAGCAGATGACAGCTAGTTCTTCTACCCCACTCACAGCATCATGGGGCTTTTACCTGCTGCCTCTCTTCTTTTCTCCACCCCTCCTCCCCTTCCCAGCACACCACCAGATTCTCATCTTGTTACTCTTAGATGTCAAACCTGCCCCTTCTCTGTTCTCTTTGGCTCCAGACTTGTTCTTCTAGTTCATCTCCATAGTGGGATCAATGGCTAAGCAAAATGATTGCTTCTCCCTTGTTAAAATCCTGCACTGATTCCTCATTGTCCTGGTTCTAGTAAGATAATGTTTCTTGTGTTTGCTGTACTCCTGACCCCACGGCAGGGCATTTGACATGTTTCATCTTACTCAGTCCTCTAAGATGGCATCTTACCTCCATTTATAAGATGAAGAGACTTGGAGAGGACAATGCACTGCCCAGAGTAAGCTCTTGAATCTCTGGGATGCAGACCCCAAACCTGGAACCTCTTAGCATGGCTTGCACACAGACTGCTTCTGTTTTATTTTGTTTCATTCAGTGGAATGAAAAATGAGCCCAGAGATACATAACCATTTCCCCGATGTTATGCGGCAGGCCTTGCTGGTGTCTGCAGCCTCCTGCTCGCTGTTTCCTTTCCTCCCCCTATCTCCACTCACCTGGAGAAGGTGTAACTTCTTGCTGTGAACCTCTCTGCTGGAGATGAGTCAGTTTTTGCAGGGAGAGTGTCCTGGCCTGAGTTGGACGTGGAAGCAAGGTTTACAGGTAGATTTTAGTTTACAGGTAGATTCCAAGGACCTGGCAGACACCATTTTATCCTCCATCCTCATGACCTGGGCTCTATCCCTAGTGTCTTGTTAGGGCTCCTGCTAATTGTCCGCTCTATACCCCTCTCTGCTGAGCCTGTCTCTTTGGGGAGGAGGAGGGCAATTGCAGTTTGTTCTGGGATTTTCCCTCTGTTCCTGATCTGAGGTTGATGGGGATTCTGGCCTTTGGGGGACCTCCCTGAGGGTGTGTGATCCAGAGAATTCCACCAGTACTGCTTGAGCACTGGGGTACATCCATGGTTCCTCACTGGAGAGAGAAATATCATGCTAAGATTTATTTTCATTACAATTTTTTAAATTGAAGTAAATTGCTTTAAGATAGTATACATAAAGGTTTCTGGTGGATAGCATTATTATCTGACATCTGTATATACTACTTTATGATCACACCAACAGGTTCGGTTCTATCTGTCACCTTATAATAGCCCCTACACACACCCCTGCCCCCTTCACTTGATTTTAGCCACTCTCCTTCCCCTTTTCTTTTTGTAATTACCATCCTGCTTTTTATAATATGAATTTGTTTTTATCTTGTTTATTTATCGTTCATAGATGAGTGAAATGATATTGTATTTGTCTTTCTCTGTCTGACATATTACTTAGCATAATACCTGTAATACCCAAATGGCAAGATTTTTTTCTTTCTCCTGTCATCTGCAACTATGACAGTTTTACTTATTCCTTTCCAATTTCAATACCTCCATTTCCTTTTCTTGCCTAGTTTCCCTCTCTGGATGTCCAGTGTTATTTTGAACAATTGTGATGAGAATGAGCATCCATGTCTTGGTCCTGATCTTGGACAAGAAACGTTCAATTCTTCATCACTGAGTATGATAGTACTCAATGTGGGTTTGTCATAAATAATCTATGTTATATTGAGGTACATTTTCCTTTTATAGCCATTTTATTTAGCATTTTTATCATGGATGTGGAATCTTGTCAAATACTTTTCCTGAATTTATTGAGATGATCATATGATTTTTATTCTCTCTGTTTGATGTGGTATATCACATTAATTGATTTGCATATGCTGAATCATCCTTACATTTCTGGAATAAATCTTACTTGATAATGGTGTATAATTCTATTAACTATTGCTAAACTGATTTGTTAGTATTTTGTTGAGGATTTTTCCATCATTGTTCATCAGAGTTATTGGTTGAGTTTTTTTTTTTTTTTTTTGCTATTGTCTATTTTTGGCGTAGGGTAATGTTGGCCTCATAAATGTGTTTTGAAGCTTTTTTTCCTCTAACTTTTTGGGAAAGGTTGAGAAGGATAAATATTAGACATGCTTTGAAAGTTTGGTAGAATTTACTAGTCATGTCTGCCTCCATGCTTCTTTTCTTGGAGTCTTTTCATTACTGCTTTAATTTCCTTAAATTTACTCAGAATATTCAGATATTCTTCCATCAGTATTGGAAGATTGTATGTTTCTAAGAATTTATCCATTTTTTTCTAGATGGCCCAATTTGTTGCCATACAGATACTCTTAATTCCTTTGTATTTCTGAGTTATCTGTTGTAACTTCTGTTTTCTTTATTTATTTGAATTTTCTATTTTCTTGTGAGTCAGGCTAAAGTTTGTCTTTTTGTTTATCATTTCAAGGAACTAGTTATTGATTTTTTTTCTCTTGTATTGCTTTTTTTTTCTTTTAAAGATTTATTTATTTATTTATTTATACAAGCACTGGGTACAGTCAGAAGCGCGGGAGGGTGAGAGAATTCACCAGAGCCAGAGCGGGGAGCAGAGCAGGCAGAAGGACCGAAGTACACTGCTGAGGGGAGCAGCAGGCCGCAGGAGGGGTCTGCGCGCCATGTGGGACCCTCCTCCGGTGGCGGGGGGTGGCGGGGGGTGGGGGGGTGGGGGGGATGGAACCGGCGCTGCAGAGGCTGCGGGCAGCTTCGCAACCCAGCGCTCAACCGCTGCGCCACCCGGGAGGCCCCGATTTTTCTTATTTCTTGAAGGTAGATCTGTGTTGCTGTAAACTTTCCTTTTATTGTCACTTTTGTCCCATCCCATAGCTTCTGGTAACTCATGTCTTTATTTTCATTTGTCTCCAGGTATTTTAAAATTTTTCCTTTTATTTTTCTATTTACTCAATAATTGTTCAATAGCATGTTGCTTAGTCTCCACACATTTGTGATTTTTCTTTCTTCTTTTGGCTAATTTGTGGTTTTATATCATTATGATCAGAAAAGATGCTTCCTATGATTTCAGTCTTCATAAATTTTTAAGACTTGTTTTGTGCCAAACATATGTCTTATCCTTGAGAAAGTTCCACATGCACTTGAGAGGAATGTGTATTCTATAGTTTTGGGCAGGATGCTCTGTAGGTATCTATGAAGGCCATCTCATCTAATTTGTCATGTAAGGCCTTTGTTTCCTTGCTGATTTTCTGTCTGAATTCTCTGTTCATTTATGTACGTGGGGTGTTACTGCATTGCTGTCAATGTCTTCCTCTAGTTCTGCTAAATTGTGTATTTGGTGAGCCTGTGTTGGGTGTGTATATATCAATAAGTGTTATGTCTTCTTGATGGACTGACCCCTTTATCATATAATGTTCATCACCACTTATTTTTTGTCTGGAAGCTTATTTTATTTAATATAAGTATAATTCTTCCTGTTACTATTTTAAAGATTACTGTTCACTTGCAGAATCATTCTCTAACCCTTCACTTAATTTTTTTAAATTAATCAATTAATTAATTCATATATATTTTACATCTTTTTTTCATTTTTTTTTACAATGTTTGCTTTCTCCTCTCAGGTGTAGTCCCTGTAGAATTTCCACCACCATTTCACCCGTGTACCATCACCATAGTCCCTTGTGCTCTTCCCTCCCTCATATTGATCCTTCTTTTCTCCCCTTCGCCCACAGAAAGTCTCTGATTTATATTTGTCTGTTTATTTTTGTTTTGTTTTGTTATTTTTTATGCTATTATTTTTTCCCTAATGCCTTATTTGGTTCCCCTATATTCCTCCTATAAGTGAAACCATCTGATATTTTTCTTTTTCCTTCTGACTTATTTCACTGAGCATAATCCCTTCTAGCTCCATCCATGTTGCTGCTAATGTTATTAGTTTATCTTTTTTAATTGCTGAATAGTATTCTATTGTGTATATAGACCACATCTTCTTGATCTAGTCATCTACTTTTGGGCATTTTGGTTGTTTTTAAGTCTTACCTATTATAAATAGTGCTGCCATAAACATAGAGATGCAGGTGTTCTTTTGAATGAGTGTTTTTTTTTTTGTCCTTTGGGTATATCCCTAGTGGTGGAATTGCTGGGTCACATGATAGCTCCAGTTTTAGTAGTCTGAGGAAACTCCGGACAGCTATCCATAGTGGTTGGACCAGTTTGCACTCCCAGCAGCAATGTAGGAGAGTTCCTTTTCACCACATCCTTGCCAACATTTTTTGTTGCTAGTTTTTTTAATATGTGCCATTCTTACTGGTGTAAGCTGATACCTCATTGTGGTTTTGATTTGCATTTCCCTTATTTTGAGGGATGTTGAACATTTTTTTCATATGCCTGTTGGCATTTGCATTTCCTTTTTGGAGAAGTGTCTTTTTGTTCCTTATGATGCTGGGAAAACTGGCCTACCATAAACAAAAGAATGAAACTAGACCACTACCTCACACTGTGCACAAAAATCAACTCAAAATGGATAAAAGATCTGAATATAAGACCTGAAACCAAAAAATATATAGAAGAAAGTGTAGGTAGAATACAAGATATACATCTCAGTAACATCTTTAAAGGCTCATCCCCCAAAGTGAAGAAAGTGAAGGAAAAGATAAACAGTGGAATTACATGACACTAAAAAACTTCTGTATAGCAAAAGAGACATTAACCAAAAGAAAGGGATTCCCTACTGATTGGGAGAAATTTTTATACTCCAAACAACTGATAAGGGATTGATCACAAAGATACACAAATAACTCAAACAACTCAGCAAAAACAGCCCTTCACTTTAAACTTTGGATTACTTTTAGAGCTGAAGCGCATCTATGGGAGGCAGCATATGGTTGAATTTTGTTTTTAATCCATCCTTCCACTGTGTGCCATTTGATTGGTATGTTCAGTTCATTTGACCATGCTAGTTCTAATTTTTTCCTTCAGTGTTTTTGTTGTCACAAATTATTCCTTTTTATACTTTCAGATCTTTTTCAATTTAAATATCTATAATTATTTTAACACTTCTTTCCCACTAATAAGTATGCTATAATTTAATGTTTAATACTGTGTTCTGAACTGCAAGTTTCTGATTTTGTCTATAACTTAATTCATATTGTTGTGTACTTTTGTTTTTTTCATTTCAAATTGAAGACTCCTTTCAACATTTCTTATAAGGGAGGTTTGGATGGTTTTGTCTGTTCCTTTGCTTTATTTCTCTATCTTCCACACGTGTGTGAAATAATCAGTATTTGTCTTTCCTCTGACTTATTTTAATTATAACCCTTTCTAATTCCATCCATATTGTCACAAACAGCTAGATTTAATTTGTTTTAGTATCCGAGTATTATTCTATTGTGTACCTATGCCACATCTTGGTACATTTATCTGTCTTTGACACTTAGGTTTTTTCCATAACTTGACTATTGTACATAGTGTTGTAATGAGTTAATATATAAACCAATTTAAATTAGTGTTTTTATATTCTCTGGATAGATTCCTAGGAGTGAAAATATTAAATTATATGGTAATTCTATTTGAAATATTTTGAGAAACCTCCACAATGGTTTCCATAAATATTAAATTTTAATTTAATGTTTACATATTAATTTAATAATAATTACATATTAATTTAATATTAACCATAAATATTAATTACATAGTAATTTAATATTAACCATAAATATTAAATTATATGGTAATTCTATTTGAAATATTTTGAGAAACCTCCACAATGGTTTCCATAAGGGCTGGATAAGCCTACATTCCCACCAATAGTGTATGAGGGTTCCCTTCTCTCCACTCCCTCTCCAGCACCTGTTGTTACTTGCTTTTTTGATATGGGCTATTCTCACAGGTGTGAGGTGTTATCTCACTGTGGTTTTGATTTGCATTTCCCTGACAATAAATGGTGATGAGAATTTTTTCATGTGCCTGTTGGATATCTGTATGTTTTCTTTGTAAAAGTGTCTAATTAGCACTTCTACCCATTTTTTTGGATTAGCTTATTTGTTTTATTGTTGCTGAGCTGTATGAGTTTTTTGTAGATCATTGATATCAGTTCCTTGTCAAATGTATGGTTTGCAAATATTTTCTCCTTTTCAGTAGGATTTCTTTTTGTTTTAGTGATAGTTTCTTTGGCTGTGTGTTTGGAAGCTTTTAGCTTGAGGTAGTCCCACTTGTTTATTTTTACTTTTGTTTCCTTTGCTGTTGGAGTCAAATCTCCAAAGACATCCTTGAATCCAATGTCACAAAGTGTTTTGCTTATGTTTTCTTCTGTGATCTTCTGCTTTAAGGTTTTACATACAAGTCTTCAATCCATTTTGGGTTACCTTTTGTATATGATAGTGGCCTAGTTTCATTCTTTTGCTTCATTTTCCCAATACTATTTATTGAAGAGATCTTCCTTTCTACAGTATATACTTTTGGCTCCTCTGTTGTAGATTAACTGTCCCTTTAAGTGTGGGTTTATATCCCATTGCTCCACATGTCTGTTTACTCAAATACTATACTGTTTTAATTACTCTAACTACAAAGTAATTTGAAGTCTGGGATTGTGAAACATATTTTCTTTCTTTTTGTCAAGATTGTTTTGCCTATTACAATTATTTTGGCATTCCATATATTTTTTAGTAATGTTTGTTCTATTTCTTTGATGTATATACTTGAAACTTTATTAGAGATTGCATTGAATCTATATATTGTTTTGGGTAAGATGGTCTTTTTTTAACAATGTCAATTCTTCCAGTCCATGATCAGGATTATCTTTCAATTTCTTAGTGTCTTCTATTTTATTTCATTCATTCATTCATTCATTCATTCATTCACTCACTCATTTATTTATTTATTTATTTGTTATTTTTAAAAATATTTATTTATTTATTTATTTATACAAGCACTGGGTACAGTCAGAAGTGCAGGAGGGTGAGAGAACTCACCAGAGCCAGAGCGGGGAACATAACAGGCAGGCTGACGAAATACACTGCAGCGGGCGTGGCAGGAGAGGTCTGAGCGCCATGTGGGACACTTGCTGGGGGCCGGGGATTGAACTGGCGCTGTAGAGGCTGTGGGCAGCTTCTCAGACCAGTGCTCAACTGCTGTGCCACCCAGGGGAGGCCTGTCTTCTATTTTATTTAACAATGCCCTATAGTTGTACAGATATTTCACCTCCTTTGTTAAGTTTATTTCTATGTCTCTTATTCTTTTGATGTGATTACAAATGGTATTTTTCCTTGATTTCTTTCTCTTTTAGTTTGATGTTTAGTTTGATGTACAGGAACACAACTGATTTTTATATTTTGATTTTGTAGCTTGCCACTTTACTGTACTTTTTTATTGCATTTGATAATTTTTTAGTGGAGTCTTTAGGGTTTCATATGTATAATATCACATCATCAGTAAATAATGAGTTTTAGTTTTTTCTCCCAGTTTGGTTGCTTTTTGTATCTTTCTCTTGCTTAATTGCTCTAGATAGGACTTTCAATGCTATGTTGAATAGTAGTGGTGATAGTGGACACCCTGATCTTGTACCCAATCTTAGCGATATCTTTCAATTTTTTTTTTTACCCATTAAGTATGATGTTAACTGTGGGTTTGTTACATATGGCCTTAATTATATTGATATAAGTTCCTTCTATTCCCATTTTGGAGAGTTTTTATCATATATGGATGTGAATCTTGTCAAATGCTTTCTCTTTATCTAGTGATATGATCATGTGATTTCTATCTTTTTGCTGATGTGGTAAATGACATTGATTGACATGTGGGTGTTGAACTACCCTTTCATTCCTTGACTAATTCCCACTTGGTCGTAATGTATAATCCTTTTAATGTATTTATATTCATTGAGGTAAGATTCACATATCAATGGCTCATTTTATAATTAATTCAGTTGTGTCTATGGCATTCACAATTTTGTGCAACCACCACATATATTTAGTTCCAGATCATTTCATTACTCCAAAATAAAACCCCATTCCCAATAGCAGTCACTTCCCATTCTACCTCCCCCATTCCCTAATGTTCACTAGTATATTTTTGTTTCTATGACATAATTTCCTTTTCTGGACATTTTATATAAAAGGAAATATATAATGCATGATCTTTAATGTCACATTTCTTTCAATTAGCATGCTGTTTTCAAGACTCATCCACATTGTGGCATGAGTGGCAAATGCTTCATTAATTTTTATGGCTGTATAATATTTGGTTGAATGGACTTATCAGCTTACTTATTCATATCCAATGATGTACCTGTGGATTGTTTTCATCTTTGGGTAATTTTGAATAGTGTTGCTACGGACATTGGTATAGAGGTATCTCTTTAATGCATGTTTCAGATCTTTTGGGTATATTCATTAGAATAGAATTATTGGGTCATGTGGCAGTTCTATGTTTAGCTTTTTCAGGAACAAAAATGTTTAGTTTTCCACAGTGGCTGTACTATTTTGTACTCCCTCCAGCAATGCACATGTATTCCAATTTATATATACCCTCACTAAAACATGTTAATGTCAGTCTTTTTTATTACAGCCATCCACATGGGTGTTAAGTGTCATTTCATTGCTATTTCAAAAAGATGGTGCTAAAAATAAGGAAGCCCATGCTCCTCCTAAAGCTAAAGCCAAAGCAAAAGCTTTGAAAGTCAAGAAAGTAGTACCAAAAGATATCTGCACGCACAAGGAAAAGAAGATCCACATTCACCTACCTTTCAAACATCCAAGACACCATGACTGCAAAGGCAACCCAAATATCCATGGAAGAGCACTCCTAGGAGAAACAAGTTGGAATACTACTCCTTCATCAAGTTCTCCCTGTCCACTGAGTCAGCCATGAAAAAAACAAGAAGAAAACAACACACTTGTGTTCATGGTGGATGTCAAGACCAACAAGTATCAGATCAAATAGGCTGTGAAGAAGCTCTATGGTATTGATGTAGCCAAGGTCAACACCCTATTCAGACTGGATGGACAGAAGAAGCCATAGGTTGGATGGACTCCTGACTATAATGCTTTGGGTGTTGTCAACAAAATTGGGATAATTTCAACAGAGTACAGCTGGCTAATTCTAAACATAATTTATCATTGTCTAAACAGTGTCATCACTGTCATTTTAATTTTGCTTTCTCTGATGCACATACATATTCAGCAACTTTTCATGTTCCAATATTCTTGTTCTTGCAATCTTTTGGTCAAATATATTTGTGCGAAGATCCACTATACGTATATTTATTTACAAACTAAACTTGTGCCTCTGTAGTAATATTATGAACATTATAAAACAAGTTTGTGAAATTCAAACTTAGAAAGGAAACAATTAGGATAAAATAACCTCTTGTTATTTTCAAACAAACAAAACAGTAATACCGATAGTAGCTACTACTTCCTGCAGGCAAAGTTCATGATTAAGGGTCATTGGTAAGACCTTTTAATAATTGAACAATGTTTGGCTCTTTCTCATCACAACTGGTTTGTTGTCTTCCCGCCCCACCGCCCCACCACGATGTTCAGAAATAGAGTGATTTTAGAAGTAGAAGTATCTCCACCAGCATTTTTAGTTGGTATTAGGGTCAGACTGAGTTCATTCAAGTCAATGGTTTCTTTTTTGATGATTGATTGAGGTAAAAATGAAAAATACAACCTTAGATCTACTGATCCTGGCGGTGGAAAGTACATCATGAACATCAAAACTTGCTGAAAGCTAAAGAGCCAACCAAGCAACTTACTAATTAATTTAGTAACTAAAATGTTAGGAAAATACATGTCTTTTTTTAATCTTTTAAGAGGTTTTCATTTTGAAATAAATTTTGTCCCATACAGAGCTTGCGAAGACATAGAGAGGTCATAGTCAACCTTCATTCAGCCTCCCCCAGTAAAGACATCTTTATAACTATATATACAAGTAGTTATATATATAAGTTATATATACTTATAACTATATATACAAGTAATTATATATACAAGTAGATTTATTAAAATGAAAGTGTATATATATGAATATTATGTAAAATCATAGTACAATTAGAAAATCTAGACATTGGCTTTGACGTAATAGTATTAACTAAAGACCCTATTTAGAATTTACTAAATTTTATATGTATTCAATTGCTTTAAAATATTCTGGAATTTTTTGTCACTTGCATAGTTTCATGTAGCCACTGTCACAATGAGGTGCAAAACTGTCCCATCACCCTCATGCTGTGCTTTTGAGTCAACCACCCCTTCCTACCCTAATCATGGCGACCATAATCTGAGAAATCTATCCCACATATTTCTGTCATTTTAGGATGTCATGTAAATAATATACTATAGTACGTGACCTTTCAAGATTTGCTTCTTTTACTCAGTCCAATACTTGAAATCCATCCAATTACTCACATGAATCAATTGTCTGTTTTCAGTGCTGAGTATTATTCCATTGTGTAGATATACTGTTTTTAGATATTTTCTTACTGAAAGACATTTGTGTTCTTTCCAGTCTGTGACTATTACAAATGAAACTGGTACATATATTTGTGTACATAAATTTTCATTTCTCCAGGATGAATATTCAGAAGGGAGATTGCTGGGTAGCATGATAAGTTTAAGTTTATAAGAAATTATATAGGAATCTGTCAAATCAATTTTCAGAGTGACCATACCATTTTGTTTTCTCACTAGCAATTTATGAGAGCCCTAGTTGTGTGTATTGTCAGCACTTGGTATTATCACTATTTATATTATAGTCATTCTCATAATAGGTGTGTTGTGGAATCTCATCATGGCTTTAATTTGCCATTTCCTAATGGCTAATCATGTTCTATTTTGTCATCTGTTTTGTGGAGTGTTTATGTATAACATAATTTTGTAAAGTGTCAAATTATTATTATTTTAAAAGTTTTTAGAACTTTTTAATGACTGTAAATGAAAATTCTTAAAATTTGTTCTTACCTGCAGAACTAATGTATGGTATAATTCCCCTGTGTACTCTCTCTGTGTGTGTATGCATGTACTTTTATTGTGACCTGTGATTGGAATCCCCTGAGCTTATTGCAGTGCACAACTTACTCCACTGTTCCTACTAGTCCTGTTTGATTCTCTTTGGAGTATCTGGCTTACTCACTTTGACAACAGTTGATGCTGCTCTATTTTGTTATGGGAAATGGTCTAATCTCACTCGATTTGCAATTGAGTCCCTTAAAAACTGGCTACCATGTCCTTGATAATTTCCTATAGCCATTCCATCTCTACTCTGACCTAAAATCATGCTTCCTCAAGCCCTCAGGCTTTTTTGTATGTGTCCCTTTGCTAAGAATGCCCTTCTTCTGTAGATTATTCCTCATACCCTGCTTTCCATGCCAAGTTCAAGTCCTCTCTCCCGGGTCTTCCCTTCACTGATTTTCAGCCCTGAGATCCTTGCTTTTTCTTACCCCTGAATATTTGGGTGGGACTATTTGTGTCTAACTCACTCCTCCCATTCACAGATCGGAACTTATCAAAAGCAAGATGTGGAAGCAAGCTTTCTCTGATGCCCACCACCATCATGTCCCGGGCACAGAGAACAGCAGAAGGAGAGGCACTATAGTTGAAATGAATTGACATGAGTTTCAAAGAGGACTTTATGAGCCAGGATGCACATTTTACCATATGAACATAAGAATTTTGAGTTATAAGAGAAGTCCATACAAGAACAGGACTATCATGCTCATAGACTTATTTGTTCACTCATTCATTCATTCCATTGTTTCTGAGCACTTACTATGTGCTAGACCCTAGGTTAGGGAAGAAAGGACTACATTTTGCCCACAGTTGCCTAAAGAAGACAGAAAAATCCAATAATTGCCCAAATAATAAATTTATGGTGTCATGTGGCAATGGTGTTGAAGCAATTGATGCTAAAATAGGGAATAATTAGGGAACCCATTTGTGGTCTTCCCTAACAAGATGACCCTAAACTGAGATATAAATGGCAAATGGGGGGGTGAGTTGAATAAGGTGTGGAGGGGAGAGTGACTCAGGTCCAAGGAACATCAGGGAATGCAGGCACCCATGGGCACCTGCTTTCTTGCAGGTGCCACCCTGCCTTATGGCAGACACAGTAAAAAAAAAAAAAAAAAAATCTCACATTTAAATATATTTCTTTATCTGTAAAAAAAAGGTAGAAAGAATCATTTTGCTTTTACTTTTTGTATTATTTAGATTCATGATAAAACACATTTACTGTTGTGCATCTACAGTATTCTAGCACGTGGAGAATATCTAACCCACTTTCCCATAATTTTCCAAAGTGATGTCACTTGGTGAGGAAGTTAAAGCCAATTGTGAATGAAGTTGAAGTTGATACTATGTTAGTTTAAGAAGGCATTTCATTCAAAAACATTGATTTTGCTTTTGCTTTTTCACACTTGATTTTAAAATTTCAATCATCCAGTGATTACAATTTTAGAGTTTTTTCTTTAAGGGCGTGAACATTTTCAGACTTCTGGTAAACCTGCTGGAGCGGCAATGTTCTGCCGCCCCCCAGCGTCCTAACCGGGAAACACACCTGCGATGGGACAGGATCATCTTCTCTGGGCAGCAGAAATATCAACTTAGAGCCATTGGTGGGCTCTCGGCTCCCCTGACTCTTCTCTCATAATCACCCAATCTCCAAAAAACTCACCCTCCAACTAGAAGGAAGTGCCTTTCTTCTCCGACACTACACTCTTTCCTGCTTCTGTTACATCTGAAATTCGCTCTCTGTTTATTTTTATTTATCTATTTCATTTCTAATTTGATCAAGGCCGTGGATATAATACAACATTGACCAATTGGCAGGGGCTTAACGAAATGATGTTGCACAAAATGACATTATTCTGGGCTCTGTTGAACATACCTCTTTCTGAACCATTTGAGGGTAACCTGCAGCTATAAAGCCTTTCTGCCCCCTTGTACTTTACTGTGTATTCCTTAAAAACAAAGTTATTCTTTTTTCATAGCACAGAAAATTTCTCAAATTCAAGAACTTATACAGTTCTATTATCCAATAGACAGTGCTGATTCCAATGTTTCCAATTGTCCCCCCATTGAAGATCCAGTTCTGGACCAGGTACATCTCTTATTTCATGATTTTTTTTTTCTAATTTCATCTAGAAAACTTCTTTGGCATTTTTGGCCTTTGCTAACATATAATTAAAATATATATAATTTTAATTATAAAATCTTCCAATGGATGCAGTGGCAGGTAAGGAAAAGTCATGCTTCTGTCATGGACAATGCAAGGGCAGAGATACATGGGCTACAGTAGGAGCCCCTGAGCCCATGAGCCCAGTATGAACTTCTACAAGGGAAACACTTAGCAAACAACCAAGTGCCTCTGCAGAATTTGCATGGCAGCATGTGGACAGCACAGTGCGGTTTCTGTAGGAATGGCTGTAGTTTTCTGCAGTTGCTGATATTTGGGTAACACTGTTAGCCGGCGGATGGGGGGACCCTGGGACCCCCAAACCTGCACTCTTTAAAAGGTTTCTGCCATCCATCACGTAAAGACAAAACATAATCTAGTGCTTTAAGCCTTCACTAGAAAAGAACTTTAATACAATTAGTGTATAATAGAGAGAAGAGAAAGAATACAGTTGAAATAGTTTCCCCATGAAATAGTCAAAGTTTCCCATCCTCTGTGGGTAAATGCCCAGCCAAACAAGGCCAGTCCAAGGCAGGGCCTTTTACGCCGAAAGCTTACCACAAAGTCTAAGGCATTTTCTGGTGGGGACCCATGGTAAAGGGGCAGATGGCACCAGGCAAGCCTGGAAGGAAAGGAGCAAAATCAAAACCCAAGTCAAGATAAGGCCTCCCTGGTGGCGCAAGGGGTTAAGACGCAAACTATGAAGCTGTCCACAGCCATTGCAGCACGAGTTTGATCCCTGGTCAGCCAGGGAGCTACCCACATGGCACAGCAGACCTCTCCTGTCTCGCCTGCTGCTCCCTTCAGCAGTGTATTTCAGTCAGTCTGCCTGTTCTGTTCCCCACTCTGTCTCTGGCGAATCGTCTCATCCCCCTGCACCTCTGGCCTGTACCCCAGCTCTTGTATGCATAAATAAATAAATCTTTAAAAAAATAAAAAGATAAAGGCTGCCACTGTCAGTCTCCCCATTGGTATTTCACCCACATCTCTTCCAAGTGTCTCCTTCCATGTCCCCCAAGTCCCTGGTACAAGTTCAAGGCTGAAAAGCAAACATGTCTTCTTCTTCACATGTCTCTCTGCTCCATGTGTGCTCCAGGTCTTCTTCCTCCTTCCTTCCTATCTTCTAGTCTTCTTCAGCTTCTCTTCCCTGCTCAGCTCCACCCTTCTTTGGTGGGGCAGGGAACCTAGGACCTCCCTTTGTATGGATATCACACTGTCACATCACATCTTTCTCTTTGGCTCACCTTGTTCCTCCAACAATCTTATTATTTGTGTCCCTGTTATCTATTTCAAGTACCTAATGTAGTTTCTATTTGTCCAAATTAAACCAACATATGTGGTCTTTGGTTCTAGGAGTAGCCCCAGGAAATGTACTCTCAAAGCCATGATTTTAAGATAGGTTTTGCTTTTTGCTTGGAATTGAATGCAGTGATGATCTAAGTGTCAGTGGAAAATGGGGTTTGGGTAGGCAGTGGCAAAAAACTTTAATTACTGCCTGTGGTTTCTTCCATGAAAGATCAATGTTGCTGCAATAGTGTTACAATGACAATGACAATGACAAGCAGAGTGCTGTGGTGTTGAAACAGGGTAGTCCCCAAGGAGGGGTGGAGCTGGGCAGGGAGGTAAGCCTAGAGAAGACTGGGATAGGAAGGAAGGAGAACAAGAAGGGGACCTGGAGGGGCACATGAAGCAGAGAGACATGTGAGGAAGCTGCACTTGCTTCTCAGCCTCGGACTTGCACCAGGAACTTGGGAGACATGGAAGGGGACACTTGAAAGAGACAGAAACGTGGGTGAGAGATGCATGGGGAGGCTGACAACAATAGCCTTTATATTGACTTGTAATTTGATTTTGCTCTTTTCCTTCCAGACTTGATTGTTCCAATCTGCCCCTTTCATATGGTCCCCCCCCCCCCCCCCAGAAATGCCTTAGACTTGTGGCGAGTTCTTGGGCCTCAGCAGTCCTTTGAGCCAACCTGTTTGTCTGGTCATTTACCCATGAGAGGATGGGTAACTTTGGGTGCTTGATATGGAAACTCTATTTTTTCTCTTCTCTTCTTTTAATTGCACACTAATTGTATTAAATTTCTTTTCTATTGAAAGTTTTACACATTAGAGTATGTTTTGTCTTGACCTGGTAGATGGCAGAACCCATTTAGAGCAGGCAATTTGGGGTTCCTGGGGTGCCCCTCACCCTACCCTGTAACAATATGAAGTGTCATTTGATCCCATTTTTATTGAGAAATAATTGACCCACATCACTTTGTAAGTGTAAGGCATATGGCATGATGATCTGAATCACACATATATGTGCAATGACTGTGACAGTAGGTTTGGCTTACACCCATCTTCTCATGGAGACAATAAAAAGAAACAAGAATCAAGGGAAAAAAATTTCTCTACGTGATGAGAGCTCTTAGGATTTACTCTCTTAATAGCTTTTCTATGTGTTATGCGACAGTGTCTATGCAGTCAATGTATTGTACATTACATTTCTAATACCTGTTGAAATTATAACTGGAAGTTTGTACCTTTTGACAGCTTCCTCCAATATTTTTCCCTAATCTCTGAGACCTCTGCTAACCATAGTCTGACTTATTTTTCTGAGATTTAAAAAAATTTAGATTCCACATATAAGTGGTATACAGAATTTTTCTTTCTTTGTCTAATTTCTTTAACATACTGACTTCAAGGGATATATTTCATCATAAATGTTCAGATTTCCTTCTTTATTTCAGAATAACATTCCATTGTATTATCACAATGTCTTTATTCATTTATTGATGGACATTTAGATTGTTTATATATCTTGGTTATTGTGAATATTAAATAGATTTGCAGATAACTTTTAGAGTACTATCTTACAGAAGTGTTCTCTTCCTTTGGCTATATTCTCAGAACAGGAATTGCTGGATTGTATGGTAGTTTCATTCTTGTTTTTTTGAGGATCAACCATACTGATGGAGGCTGAGTAGGAAATTTAGGATGGAGGAGTCACAAGACCACAAATGATTAACATAGTTGTAAATTGGTTATAGAAATGAGAAATCCTTAGGTGCCAACTGCTGTAGTCAGTATCAGACTGCTGTAGAAAGAATCTGGAGGCACAGACCAGCGTTGGGGAAATGGAGATGGAGGGCCCTTACAAATCAACCTCGTCACACCCTAGAAGTAATTAATTTAACATTAGATAACAGTTCCACAAAAGAATGAACCCTGCTCCTGAAAAGGACACTGTATCAGTACAATTTCTTCCCTGGCAGGGAAGTGACTATGCAGGTGCTTCTTTCACCAACATTTTCCCTTTGCAAAGCAGCAGCGGCAGCTCTTCTTGTCTGCTTGTGTCTGCCCTTTTGAATACAACCTAATAAATCTGTCCTTTTGTATATGTAGGGCAAGGTAAAAAATCAGGCTTTTCTGCCCTCCCGCCATCAGGATAGATGAGGGAGCCCTATGATCCTGGGTGCATGCCTGATGGCGGGCACCTGAAGTGGGTCCACCTGAGCTAAGAGACTGATTTATAAGGGTGGTGCAGCAGAGTGCGGGGTGGTGGTAGTGCAGTGTCAAGGGTGGCGGAGTGGAGTGTACGGAGGAGTGCGGCGACTACAAACAATGGCATAGAGCATGTGGCTGCTAGAACTGTTCATAAACCTGCCCGGAATGGGTTGGTTGCTTTACAGTATATAACCTAAAGTCTCTGCCTCATGGGGAAACCTGCTGTGTGCTGCTGAAAGGGGGACTGTAGGGTCAGGACTGAACACAGTGCAGGTTTCCTAATATCCAGCAGATTGGGTAAAGGAGGAGTAAGAGTCCTAGAGCCCTCAGCGGGTTTTCAGGTTTTCATTGGGGTTCACCAGGCATATGGCAGGCAGGGGTGCTGGGGGCCCGGGAGACCGGCAGTGCTCCCAGCCCCCAGCAAATCCTCACTCTCTCTGGGCTCTCTGGCGTTCTCTCTGCTTCTCTGCTCTTCTGTTCATTCTGCTGCTTCTCAGCTTCTCTTTCAGCTTCTGCTAGCGTCCTCATGACATCACCCTTAAAAGCCCAGTCTTAGCCCAGGTGAATCCCATCTACCTATGCCCACACCCTATACCAGGTGCCCGCCATCAGGCATGCATTCAGGACCGCAAGGATCCATCATCTATCCTGATGGTGGGAGGGCAGAAAAGCCTGACATTTTTTCTTTACCCTACAGGGACTCTGGTAAAACTTTTCCAGAAGTAACCTAAGGACCCCTCTCATGGAACCCCATACATCTCCAAAATGACATCACACACTATTTTCCATAGTGGCTGTGTCAGCTTACAATCTCACCAATAGTGTACAGTTTCTTTTTCTCCACCTGCACAGCAGCATTTGTTTTCTTGTCTTTTTGTGATGACCATTTTGAACAGGTGTAGGGGGTTAGCTCATTGTGGTCTTGATTTGCATTTCCCTAATTGCTAGTTGTGGTGAGCACCTTTTCATGAGCCTGTTAACCTTTTGTATATCTCCTTTGGAGAAATGTGTTTTCAGGTCTTTTACTCATTTTTTTTAAAAAGATTTATTTATTTATTTATACAAGCATTGGGTACAGTCAGAAGCGTGGGAGGGTAAGAGAATTCACCAGAGCCAGAGCGGGGAGCAGAACAGCCAGACTGAGGAAATACACTGCTGAGGGGAGCAGTGGGCGGCAGCTGTGCACCACGTGGCCAGAGATTGCCATGTCTTCGGTGGCTGGGGATCGAACTGGCGCTGCAGACACTGTGGGCAGCTTCGCAACCCAGCACTCAAACCGCTGCGCCACCGGGGAGGCCTCTTTTACCCATTTTTAAACTGGATTATTGCTATTTTTAATGAGGTAAATGGTTTACAAATCCCCCCCCCCATTTTTAGGTTTCTTTTCACTGAATTGTTGGAGAAAGTGTTATTTTTGTCCACACTACAGATTTAGAGAAAGAAGATCTTCAAGCTCTGGGAAGAAAAATTAAAACCACAGATTGACAACTAAAATCACTGAATGAATGAATAAAGGAACAACTAAATGCATGAGTCCTATTCTTGTACTTCCTTGTGTCCAAAAAAATTCATGTGATTGCAAATGTTCGAATACTGGCTCAGGAAGTACTGTTTGAAACTCATGTTCATTCATTTCAACAAAATTGTAAATATTTCAAGAAAATTTTAAATATCTTTTTTTTTAAATAATAAATTTTATTTTTATATTCCCCATACAATTGCAGCCCCCCCATTCTGACCCCAATCCCTCCCCTCCCGCCCCTCACCCCCAAAAAGTGTCTCTGGTTCATAGTTTTTGATTTTCAATTTCTTATAGTTATTCATTTTCCTGGTCCCTTATTTAAGTTTTCTAGATTCCTGCTATGAGTGAGACCATCCGGTATTTTTCTTTTTCTTTTTGGCTTATTTCGCTGAGCATGATCCCTTCCAGCGCCATCCATGTTGCTGCAAATTGCATGTGTTTATCTTTTTTGAATGCTGAGTAATATTCCATGGTGTATATGTACCACATCTTCTTGATCCAGTCATCTGTTTTTGGGCATTTGGGTTGTTTCCAAAGCTTAGCTATTGTAAACAGTGCTGCTATAAACATAGGGGTGCAGGTGTTCTTTGGAATTGATGTTTCTGTGTCCTTTGGGTAAATACCTAGGAATGGAATTGCTGGATCATATGGAAGCTCTATGTTTAGTAGGTCCAGAAATCTCCACACAGCTCTCCACAGTGGTTGGACCAGTTTGCACTCCCACCAACAGTGCAGAAGAGTTCCTTTTTCTCCACACCCTCGCCAACATTTGTTGTTGCTAGTTTTTTTAATATGCGCCATTCTCACTGGTGTGAGATGGTATCTCATGGTAGTTTTGATTTGCATTTCCCTGATGACAAGTGATGTTGAACATTTTTTCATATGCCTGTTGGCCATTTGCATTTCCTCTTCAGAGAAGTTTCTTTTTAGCTCTTCTGCCCATTTTTTGACTGGATAATTTTCTTTGTTGTTGTTGAGTCTCATCAGCTCTTTGCAGATTTTTGTGATCAGTCCTTTATCATTAGTGTTGGGGGCAATAATAAAAAGCAAAGCAGAAATAAATGAAATTGAAACTAAAAAAACAACCCAAAAGATCAATGAAACCAAGAGCTGGTTCTTTGAAAAAATCAATAAAATAGACAAACCCCTAGCCAGGCTCACAAAGGAAAAAAGGGAGAAAGTACAAATAAACAGGATCATCAATGAAAGGGGAGAAATCACAACGGACACAGCAGAAATCAAAAGAATAATCAGTAACTACTATGAACAGTTATATGGAAACAAGTTTAACAATCTAGAGGAGATGGACAAATTCCTACAACTCTACAATCACCCAAAGCTAGATAAAGAAGAAATAGAACACCTAAACAGACCAATTACAAGCAGCGAAATTGAAATGGTAATCAAAAACCTCCCCGAAAACAAAAGCCCAGGACCTGATGGATTTACAAATGAATTCTACCAAACATTCAGAGATGAATTAGTGCCTATGCTTCACAAACTCTTCCAAAAAATTGAGAAGGAAGGGACAATACCAAACACGTTCTATGAAGCCAACATTACACTAATACCAAAACCGGACAAGGACAACACAAAAAAGGAAAACTACAGGCCAATCTCCCTAATGAACACTGATGCAAAAATCCTCAATAAAATTTTAGCTATCAGAATCCAACAATGTATCCATAAGAAAATTTTAAATATCTTAATGTGAGTCTCCTTGGTGGCCTAGGGCTTGAGTCTAGTGCTATCACCACTGCAGCCTGAGTTCCATCCCTGGCCAGGGAGATACCCACATGGCACAGCAGACCTCTCCTATCTCAGCCACTGCTCCCCTCAGCAGTGTATTTCAGCAAATCTGCCTCTTCTGCTCCCCACTCTGTCTCTGGTGAATCCTCTCACCACCTGAATACCATATATATATAATATAAAATGTGCTAAATTTTTCCATTTAAAATGGTTAGTTTTTGTTATATGATATCAGCTCAATTAAAAAATAAATGTTAACAGACATTACTCCCAGCGGTGAGGAGCCCTGGCTGTACCTAATTACTGGATTGGGTACAGCAGAGCTGGGGGAATTCTTCTCCTCCTCCTGAGAGATGGGACCCTAGGCTCAGGCACAGAGGAAAAATCCCACAACATGCTGCCCTTGGCCTTCTCCCTGCGGAGTAAGAGCCAGAAGGGACAGCACAGAAATTAGCAGAAGCCCTAACAAGACACGAGGAACCAAGGCTGAGGAGTGAATTGGACTTTGCCAGAGCCTCGTGATCCCTCCGAAGACCTGCCTCTGTAACCCTCTCAGCCCAGGATGTTCTTCCCAGCAAGAGCTGGCTCACTTCCTCCAGACACCTCCACAACCAGGAGGGACACCTTCCACAAGTCAGTGGGGACAGAGGGAGACCAGCACCGGACAAAGAAAGGAAGCAGGGCTGTGCGGTTGCCAGTCAGACAACTTTCCTGAGCTCAGGGAAGTGACTTTGCTTCTCT
Organism: Talpa europaea; assembly: GCF_964194135.1. Lineage (NCBI taxonomy): Eukaryota > Metazoa > Chordata > Mammalia > Eulipotyphla > Talpidae > Talpa > Talpa europaea. The sequence goes on along the minus strand of NC_140079.1, from coordinate 46,065,151 downwards.
GGGTTCACTTCAATTGTCTGAACAGTGAAAAGAAATTAAGAGGAAGCGCCCTGTGTGCATAAGTCCTGCTAAGAGGGTCCTGGCTCTTGTATTCCAGAGATTCAAGATCTTTGGAACAAGAGAGATAGCGAGATACAGGTTGTTGACTGTTCTTTCTAAGCCTCTTCAGCCAATAAGTGGAGGTCAGAGTTTCTGTGTTAAAGAATTAAGAGGAACACATCAAACTCTTTGTTATTGCATCAACTACTGAGGAAGCAGGTAGGAAATATTAGCTTTTAGTAGGAAGATGGTGAGCAGCCAGTGCAGGATTTAAGCAAAGAGAGGCAGGCCATTTCATTGTGATGGTGGCCATGATGGAGGCTGAACTAGGAAAACAAGTCGGGAGCCAAAGAGAACAGAGAAGGGGCAGGTTTCATATCTAAGAGCAACAAGGTGAGAATCTCATGGAAGGAGAGGACGGACAGGAAAAAGAGAGAGAGGCATCAGGTAAAAGCCTCAAGATGCAGTGAGTGGGGTAGAGGAGACCTGGTCAGCATGGTCTGTGCTAAGCTAGGGTACGAAGGAAGAACAGGATGGGGGTGGAGCCTGAACTGGGTTTGGCACAGGGTCTGGGGGGAATGGAAGGGTTCAGCACCAAGAGGTGTGTCTGGACCTTTCAGATGTGAACTGGGGGGACACAATGACCTTGGTTAGAGGGTGGGGGTGGGAGCCATCAATCCTAATTAGTTCCTGGAGGCGGCGATCATGACATGTGTGTGCACTATTTCAGGAACTGAAAAAGACATAGAATAGACCTTAATTCAAGCTGGGACACAACTTGTATTCATTATCCAACTTAAGAAGATCTATGTTCATCTCCTCCCTCCCTCCCTCCCTCCCTCCCTCTTTCCCTTCCTGCCCCTGCAAACATCCCACTTTGAGTCACATTGAGTGTTTTGCACTCCCTTGCACATTTTCCACCTTCACTACATGGACTGTCATCACAAATATATAGAACTGTTTTGCATATTTTAAAACCTTACACAGGCAACATGAATCTGTTCACATCCTTCTTGACTGTTTTTCCTACCCCTGCTTTTGTGATTCATTCAGGCTGGCACAAGCAGTCCTACATTTCTCCCATTTCTGTGACAATGCAATTGTCCACCTGGTGGCTGCCACATTGGATATGCACACCCCACTGTGGACGACCACTTCTCTTTCCAAGGGTCCTTGAACGTGCCTCACCTGCACCTTTGAGAGAATTCCTCTGTGGTGGAATTGCTGGCTTGTAGGGCACATATTGCTTCGACTTTGTTAGATTTTGGCAAATTGATCTCCACATTTTTTTTGGTACCAAGCAGAAGCCCTCCTGATGTATGTGAGTGTTCCTGTTGTCCCATGGCCAGGCTACGCTGGCAGGTCAGGTATTTTAGTTTTGGTCAATCCAGTGGGTGTACAATGGAATCCCATAGTGATCTCTGGCCTCTGGCTTTTGTTGAGGGTGAACATCTTTTACTATGTCGCCTGGACTCTTTGGTGTAGGGGGGATTGCCTCTTCTGCAGTCTGTTCACACCTACTGCTGGGAGCAGGGGGTCTTTGTCCTCATTTCAAAATTCCTCGGTTCCCTGAAGATGCTCAGTAAGTAGTTGAGAATTAACAAGGAAATGAGATGGGGTGTGCAGACTGCTGGGCAGAGGAGGAGAGAAACAGGGCAGCAGGCAGAGGAATCAGGCAAAAAGTTTCACTCCAGGTTTAGAGAACATAAATCACAGGAGGACAGAGGATAGAGACCCCACTGTGGACTGAGTTACAGGAAAAGGAAAGCTGTGAGTGTTCCTGAAAGCTGGGGAGAAGTCCTGAGGGAAGAGCATTCAAAACAGAATTAGAAGGTTTATTTTGCTGAGCATGATCCCTTCCAGCTCCATCCATGTTGCTGCTTTTTTGATTGCTGAGTAATATTCCATTGTGTATATGCATCACATCTTCTTGATCCAGTCATCTATTTCTGGGCATTTGGGTTGTTTCCAAAGCTTAGCTATTGTAAATAGTGCTGCTATAAACATAGGGGTGCAGGTGCCCTTTTGAATTAATGATTCTGTGTCCTCCGGGTAAATCACTAGGAGTGGAATTGCTGGATCATATGGAAGCTCCATCTTTAGCAGGTTGAGGAATCTCCACACAGCTTTCCATAGTAGTTGGACCAGTTTGCACTCCCACCAGCAGTGCAGGAGAGTTCCTTTTTCTCCACATCCTCGCCAACATTTGTTGTTGCTAGTTTTTTTTTTAATATGTGCCATTCTCACTGGTGTAAGATGGTATCTTATTGTAGTTTTGATTTGCATTTCCTTGATTACAAGTGATAGTGAACATTTTTCATATGCCTGCTAGTAGTTTGAGGAACCTCCACAAAGCTTTCCATAGTGGTTGGACCAATTTGCATTCTCACCAGCAGTGTAGGAGAGTTCCTTTTTCTACTCACCAATATTTGCTGGTTCCTGTTTTTCTAATATGTGCCATTCTCACTGGTGTAAGGTGGTATCTCATGATTTTGATTTGCACTTTCCTGATTACAAGTGATGATGAGCATTTTTTCATATTCCTGCTAGCCATTTGCATTTCCTCCTTTGCAGAAGTGTCTTTTTTTTAAATAATAAATTTAATTTTTATATTCCCCATACAATTGCAACCTCCCCTTTCTGATCCCAATCCCTCCCCTCCCGCCCCCCACCCCCACCCCCCAAAAAATGTCTCTGTTTCATAGTTTTTTGTTGATTCTGATTTTCACTTTCTTATAGTTATTCATTTTCCTGGTCCCTTATTTAAGTTTTCTAGATTCCTGCTATGAGTGAGACCATCCGGTATTTTTCTTTTTCTTTTTGGCTTATTTCGCTGAGCATGATCCCTTCCAGCGCCATCCATGTTGCTGCAAATTGCATGTGCTTATCTTTTTTGAATGCTGAGTAATATTCCATGGTGTATATGTACCACATCTTCTTGATCCAGTCATCTGTTTTTGGGCATTTGGGTTGTTTCCAAAGCTTAGCTATTGTAAACAGTGCTGCTATAAACATAGGGGTGCAGGTGTTCTTTGGAATGGATGTTTCTGTGTCCTTTGGGTAGATACCTAGGAGTGGAATTGCTGGATCATATGGAAGCTCTATGTTTAGTAGGTCCAGAAATCTCCACACAGCTCTCCATAGTGGTTGGACCAGTTTGCACTCCCACCAACAGTGCAGAAGAGTTCCTTTTTCTCCACACCCTTGCCAATATTTGTTATTGCTAGTTTTTTTAATATGTGCCATTCTCACTGGTGTGAGATGGTATCTCATGGTAGTTTTGATTTGTGTTTCCCTGATGACAAGTGATGTTGAACATTTTTTCATATGCCTGTTGGCCATTTGCATTTCCTCTTCAGAGAAGTTTCTTTTTAGCTCTTCTGCCCATTTTTTAACTGGGTTATTTTCTTTGTTGTTGTTGAGTCTCATCAGCTCTTTGCAGATTTTTGTGATCAGTCCTTTATCATTAGTGTTGGGTGCAAAAATGTTCTCCCAGTTGGTGGGGTTTCTCTTTGTTTTTGTTATTGTCTCTTTTGCTGTGCAGAAGCTCTTTAATTTGATGTAGTCCCAGCTGTTTATCTTTGCCTTCACTATCACTGCTTTGGGTGATGTGTCTGTAAAGATGTCTTTGATGTGCAAATCACGTAGTTTTTCGCCTATATTTCCTTCTATATATTTTATGGTTTCAGGTCTTATGTCTAGTTCTTTAATCCATTTTGAGTTGATTTTCGTGTATGGTGTGAGGTAGTGGTCAAGCTTCATTCTTTTGCATGTAGCGACCCAGTTTTCCCAGCACCATTTATTGAACAAACTTTCTTTGCTCCCATGCATAGTCTTTGCTCCTTTGTCAAAGATTAGTTGACCATAAATCTGTGTGTTTATTTCTGGATTTTCTATTTGATTCCATTGGTCTGTATGTCTGTTCTTGTTCCAATACCATGCAGTTTTGATGATTATGGCTTTGTAGTAGAGTTTGAAGTCTGGGAGTGTGATGCCTCCATTCCCTTCTCTTTTTTTCAGGAGAGCTTTGGCTATTCGGGGTTTTTTGTGATTCCATATGAATTTCATCAATAATTGTTCTATTTCTTTGAAGAATGACATTGAAATTTTGATTGGAATAGCATTGAATCTGTATATTGCTTTTGGTAGGATGGCCATTTTAATAATGTTTATTCTTCCAATCCATGAGCAGGGGATGTCTTTCCATTTCTTTGTGTCTTCTTTTATTTCTTTTAACAGTGTTTTATAGTTTTCTTTGTATAGGTCCTTTACCTCTTTTGTTAGATTTATTCCCAAATATTTGATTTTTTTTGTTTCAATAATAAAAGGGATGGTTTTTTTGATTTCTTCTTCTTCAGATTTATTGTTTGTGTATAGGAAGGCTACTGACTTTTGCGTGTTGGTTTTGTATCCTGCTACTTTACTGAACTGATTGATTAGTTGAATTAGTTCTGCCCATTTTTTGACTGGATTGTTTACTTTGTTTATATTGAGTCATGTCAGTGCTTTCTAAATCTTTGTGACCTGTCCCTTATTAGTTGTATGGAGTGCAAATATTTTTTCCCAAGCAGTGGGGTGTCTCTTTGTTTTGGTTAATGTCTCTTTTGCTGTACAGAAGATTTTTAGTTAGATGTGGTCCCATCTGTTCATCTTTTCCCTCACTTTCTTTGCTTTGGAGCATGTGTCTTTAAAGATGTTATAGAGATGTATGTCATGTAGTGCTTTGCCTATGTTTTTTTCTGTACATTTTATTATTTCAGGTCTTACATTCATGTCTTTTAGCCATTTTGAGTTGTTTTTTTTTTGCATGGCATGAGGTAGTAGTCTAGCTTCATTCTTCTGCATGTAGCAGTCTAGTTTTCCCAGCACCATTTATTGAACAAAATGTCCTTGTTTCATTGCATATTCTCTGCTCCTTTGTCAAAGATTAGTAGTCTATAAATATGTGGGTTTATTTCTGGGCTTTCTATTCAAGTGCATTGGTCTGTGGTCTGTTTTTGTTCCAGTACCATACTGTTTTTATTATTATGGCTTTGTAGTATAGTTGGAAATCTGGGTGTGTGATACCTTTTATCTCACACTTAAATCTCATTAGAAAACAGGTTTCAAAATTGTTTTGTGATCACATATTAAAAAGGAAAGAAAACCTCTATTAACATTTTTTATCATTCAGTTTTAATCAAACCACCAAGAATCAAAATTGCTGATTTTTCCAATGCATTGCCCCTCTCCAAGAAACAATTTGGGTTTTTCCTGTTGTCAAAATGTTTGTAAATCCTTTATTTCTCACAAGCTTTTTAAATAGCTAATAAAATATGAAATATGCCAATGAATGAAACATACTAAATGTCAGTAATAAGTAAGACTCATTTGCTTTGCGGAAATGGCTATTAAAAAAATCCAGTCTGTGGATCAAGAAGATGTAGTACATATACACCATGGAATATTACTCAGCATTCAAAAAAAGATAGACACATGAAATTTGCAGCAACATGGATGGAGCTGGAAGGGATCATGCTCAGCGAAATAAGCCAGAAAGAAAAAGAAAAATACTGGATGGTCTTACTCATAGCAGGAATCTAAAAAACTTAAATAAGGGACCAGGAAAAAGAATAACTATAAGAAAGGAAAAATCAAAATCAACAAACAACTATGAACCAGAGACACTCTATGGGGGGTGGGGTGCGGGTAAAGGAGGATTTGGGGTCAAAATAAGGGGGTTGTAATTGTATGGGGAATATAAAAATAAAATTTAAATTAAAAAAAATCCAGTCTGTATATGCAAACTAAGCAAGGAAATTCAGTCTGTTTTTTCCTTCCTTAAAAATCCATTTTTCCTAAAATATCATTCCATAAAACTAGAAGTGAAAGACTAGGAGGTGGGTGGCTGAGGTGAAGGGAGGACAACACAGAAGTGAAATCATACAAACATAAGCAGTAGACTGGGGCCCATGTGGATTTGGTCTGGCAGGTGGGGAACTCCACTGAAGCTGGAGGGTCCTTTACAGGAGGTGGTTAGGACCAGACCCTCTGGGCCCAGCTCTCCCCATTCTACTCAGGTTTCCTCCGCATTCACTACACCTCCCAGCTGAACAGGATTGTAGTGGGGAGAAATATTAGGGTGAGGCTGGAGGCACAGGGGTGAAAGAATTCACCAGAGACTGAGTGGAGGACAGAAAAGGTGGATTTATTGAAATACACTGCTAAGAGAAGGGACGGGAAAGATGGGAGAGGTTGTCCACCTGAAGGAGGATTTGAGGCTCTCTTTTAGACTCTGTTTACAAGGGATTTCTAACTTGGGGTTCAAGTTTGTACCACTTATCTGCTGGGATGTCTGGTCTCAGGCACTGGCCTTTCACACAGAAACATGTCCTGGCTTCTGCTTCTATATTCCTGGAGCTGGGCTGGTTTTTCTGGTCATGGTGGTCAGTTTTACATCCTTGTCCCCAAGGCAGCTGTATCCCTTCCCTTATCTATTCCTGACTCCAAAACCTGCCTGCTGGGAAAGGAATAGGGCCTTAGTTTTTAATCTAATTAAATTGTACCCTGACATTTCCCCCTTCCCTGAGAGGAAAATCACAAATCTTTGGAAATGGGGCGAAGGTCTAGCTGCTTCTACAGCTGATTTAAGCTGAGTTTTGGGGCATAGATCTGGTCCTACCTAGCTTATTATTGTCTCAGAATGGTAGGAAAAGGGTGTGAAAGGGAACAGACATGGCCTCACTCCACAGCAGATAATCAGTGCAAACTGGCACCCCAAGTTAGAAAGCCCATGAAAACAGAGTATAAAAAGAGCCTCAAATCCTCCTTCAGGTGAAGAACTCCCCTGCTGCTTCCTTTAGCACTGTATTCCAATAAATCCACCTTTTCTGTTCTTCACTCTGTCTGTGGTGAACTCTTTCAGCCCTGTGCCTCCACCCTCACCCAGATATTGTTCTCACTACAAGGACAGGCCTGTTGCTAAGGACCTTCTGATCAGGCTCCAGTCATCAGATACAACAAAACCAAAATTGGGTAATTTGCCTAATTTGCCCCTGCATTACCACTGCCATAATTTTGAAAGAAATCTCTGAGGTCTGATTTGTCTACCTCGTGAGGCAGCTTGCCAATAAAGAGCTGCTGACTGTTGGAGTGTTGCACAATTCTTAGGGTTCCACATCACCCTGCTCACCAGCTCTATGGGTTGGTGGCCCTGAGGAGAAGCAGTCACTCGCTGCTGTACTCTGCTTTGAGGCCTGGAGTGGAACCAGAGATTCAGACTCAGACTCCACGTGGCTGTGAAGCTGGCACTTTAACAATGTAGGGAGGCACCCCAGTCACAGGCACAGCTCCGGGGTGGAAGGTTCTTACTGGTCATGATGCTTAAGAAAATGTCCGCCAGTCCTTCAGTGCTGTGGGGCGTGGTCTGCAGGGCCTGGGGTCTGCTCTTCTGAGTGTCCTGGAGAACAACCACTTCCAGTGCAGGCTGCCTCTCCTTTTGGATTTCAGATACAGGTTCATGCCATGAGAGTGTTCTCCAGCGGTGAAGAGACTCTGTTCTGGAGGTAAAAGAATTCACCAGAGACAGTGTGGAAAGTAGAAAAGGCAGAATTACTGATTACCCTGTATGAGGAACAGGTGTGAGAGGAAAACGTCTGCAGGAGGCAAGTTTGAAGTACTTTTTGTATTCTGAGTGTGTGGCCCTTCTGAGATTTAGGACACAGCTCTGTGCTGCCTGCTATCTACTAAAGGGTCAAGCTGTAATCAGTCCCTGCATTCCTTTAGAATCTACATCAGGCTTTACCGGTCACATTGGTCTTTAAGGTGCTGTTTAAATAACAATTATCATGTACAAAGATGAAAAAAGATGTAAGAATTATATAAAATAAAATCTTTAAATAAAAAATAAAAAAATAAATAACAATCATTCAGTTCCCCTATCTGTCCCAGGGCCCCTTCCCATGGTAACTCTTCAGTTCCCCTTATCTGCTCAAAGCTTCCCTTTCCTTTCTGCAAGGCAGGGAAGAAATTGAGCTTTTAGCCCTATAAACCTCAACAGTTCTTGCTCCAGTTATGGCTCAGAATCAGGCTCAGGCTCAGCAAAAGTCTCCTCTAATTCCAGATTGCTAACAGCCTGATCATAGAATATTCCAGAACCATCTGGCCCTACTTCAGGTATCTGTTGTCTTTATTCTGGTTCTCCACTTCTTCATCAGATTCCTCCTGCTGCACAGTGGCAAAAGCACCAAAGAGCTCATCTTGGTATCTGGAGATGTCTCTGTGAACGTACAGCCTATTTGCGACAGACCCCCCAGGAGCAAGGACAAACTTCTCCATGAGCCCCCCTCAGAGCCTTGCTGTTGGAGAGCAGCCCCATATCCATCCTTCAGAGGGGCATTGGCATCCACGTGGCAGACATTTGTGCAGCACGTAGCTAAGTTCTGTGCCATCAATTTCCTGTGATTTCTTTCTGCCCACAGACTGCATCTGCCGACTTGCCATTTGAATCCACTCTTCTGTGAACATAGGAAGAGATTTTCCATAAAGTCTGTGCAGCGTGTCTGGGACTTGGGTCAGCAGTGTGTAATACTGCTCTGACCAGCAGGACACTACACTTCTCTGAGAACATTGTTTTGGTTGATTCAACCTATGCAGCTGGCAGGACCATCATGATCTGGGCTCCACCCCACAGCAGAAGGTGAAAACTCCTCACCAACCATGTTGGACACATGTACCTGCTCCATTCTGGGCATATAGACATACTCAGCTGCCACATCGATCTTATTTCTAGCCAGAGTTCTTTTTAATTTGCAGTACTTCCCTCCCTGAGTCTGGAACATATCTTAATATAATAAAAGTCATGTATGACAAAACCACATTCTCAATGTTGAAAAACTGAGACTTTCCACTAAGATCAGGTTCAAGATGAGGATGTCTACTCTCATCGCTACTATTCGTCATAGTATTAGAAGTCCTAGCTATGGCCATTAGGGAAGAGAAAGCTATAAAAAGAAGCCAAGTCAAAATGAGGTAAAACTGTCATTATTTGCAGATACATAATAATGTACATTGAGACCCCTAAAAACTCCATGGAAAAACTAATTAAAACAATGAATCAGTTTAGCAAAGTACTTGGCAGGCTACAAAATTAACACACAAAAATCAGTTGCCTTCCTTTATGCAAACAATAAGCTAGAAGAAAAAATTAAGAAAACCATCCCACTACAATTTACAAAAACACACAACATACACACTACCTGAGAGAAACCCTAGCAAGGGAAGTGAAGGATCTATACAAGGAAAACGACAAAACACCAAGAAATGGAAAGCTATTCTCTGCTCATGGGCTGGAAGAATCAACATTGTGAAATGGCCATCCTATCCAAAGCAATTTACAGATTTAATGAAACTTCAACAAAAATCTCAGTGGCATCCTTCAAAGAAATGGAAAAAGTATAACTGTAATTTATATGGAGACAAAAAAGATCCCAAATAACTAAAACTCTCCTGACTAAAAGGGGGGGAAATGGTGTTATTACACTGTCAGACTTTAAATTCTATTTTAAAGCCATAATTAGAACAACATGGTACTGGGAAAAAAACAGACACGCAGACCAATGGAGTAGAATTGAGAGGCCAGAAATAAAACCAAACATGTGGACAACTCATCTATGACAAAGGAGCAAAGTGTATGCACTGGAACAAGGAAAGTCTCTTCAGTATGCTGCTGGGAAAATTGGATTGCCACATGCAAGAAAATGAAACTAGTCTACTATCTCACTACTATCTCACTAGCATACACAAAAATCAAGTCAAAATGGATAAAAGGCTTGAATTGTAAGACCTGAAACCATAAAATACATAGAAGAAAACGTAGGTAAAACATTCCATGACATATAGTTCAGAAATATCTTTGCATATTCATCCCTAGCAACAAGGAAAACAAAGGGGAATATAAACAACTGGGACTCCATCAAACTGAAAAGCTCTGTACAGTGAAAGACTAGCCAAAACAAAGAGACATCCTAATGAATGGGGGAAAAATATTTGCACACCATGCATTTGAAAAGAGATTGATATCTAAGATCTACAAGGAACACACACAACTCAACAGAAAGAAAATAAACACCCCAATCAAAAAAAAAAATGGGCAGAAGAGCTTAATCTGCAATTTTTCAAAGAGGATATAGAGATGGCCAACAAACTCATGAAAAAATGTTCGTCACTTATTATCGGGGACATTCAAATCAAAACCACAATGAAACATCACCCATATCAGTGGGAATGGCCCTTGTTAAAACAACAACAAAACCTCATAATAATAAGTGCTTAATTAAATTAAACCTCATAATAATAAGTGAGACTGTGGAGAAAAAGGAACCCTCTTACATAGGAACGTAGACTGGTCCAGTCCCTATGGAAAGCAGTGTGGAGGTTCCCCAAAAGACTAAAAGTCGATCTGCTATATGGCACAGCAATTCCACTCCTAGTTATCTATCCAAAGAACACAAAAACCCTACTGTTGTGTTATTAATGTTCTATTAATACTTTCTTTATGTATCTTGGTATTCCATGATTTGGTACATAAATGTTCCTGTGTTGCCCTAATTCGTTTTTATATAATGTTTTGTTTCTTATTATCTTTTTTAACTGGAAAAATATATTTTATCTGAAATTAGTACAGCTGTTCCTGACATTTATTTTATTTATTTTTTTAAAAGGTTTATTTATTTATTTTATACAAGAGCTGGGATACAGGTCAGAATTGCAGGAGGGTGAGAGAATTCACCAGAGCCAGAGCGGGGAGCAGAACAGGCAGATGGAGTGAAGACACTGCTGAGGGGAGCAGTGGGTAAGGCAGGAGAGGTCTGCTGTGCCAGGTGGGGTTCTCCCTGGCTGGCCAGGAATCAAACCGGCGCTGCAGAGGCTGCGGACAGCTTTGCAGCGCAGCGTTCAACAGCTGCGCCACCCGGGAGGCCCTGTACCTGTCTTTTAAAAAATTATCTTTGCTTTTAGGATTGCCTTCCAGTATCTCATTTTATTTTTTTATATTAATTATTTTATTTTTTTATATCACTGTTAATTTTTAAACAATATTTGCTTCCCCCCACCCCCTCAGATTGAGACCCCACAGAGTTTCCTTCACTAATGCACCCGTGAACCATCACCTCAGTCCCCTGTGCTCCTCCCTCCCTCCCTCTGAGCCCTCTCCCTCCTCTTCCCCTGCAGTTGAACTGATTTATAACTGTTTTTGCTTTGTTGTATTTTGTACTGTTATTATTTTTTTACACTGTTGTCTTATTGGGTTTCCTTATATTCCTGCTATAAGTGAAACCATCTGATATTTTTCTTTTTTCCTTCTGGCTTATTTCACTGAACATAATTCCTTCTAGTTCCATCCATGTTGCTGCGAATAGCATGAGTTTATCTTTTTTGATTGCTAAATAATATTCCGTTGTGTATATATGCCACATCTTCTTGATCCAGTCATCTATTTTTGGGCATTTGGGTTGTTTCCAGGTTTTACATATTGTAAATAGTGCTGCAATAAACATAGGAGTGCAGGTGTTCTTTTGAATCAATGTTTTTGTGTCCTTTGGGTAGATCCCTAGGACTGGAATTGCCGGGTCGTATGGTAGCTCCATTTTTAGTAGACAGAGGAACCTCCAGACAGCTTTCCACAGTGGTTGGACCAGTTTGCACTCCCACCAGCAATGTAGGAGAGTTCCTTTTTCACCGCATCCTCACCAACATTTGTTGTTGCTTGTTTTTTTGATATGTGCCATTCTTACTGGTGTAAGGTGGTATCTCAATGTGTTTTTAATTTGCATTTCTCTGATTAAAAGGGATGTTGAACATTTTTTCATATGCCTGTTGGCCATTTGCATTTCCTCTTTGGAGAAATGTCTTTTAAGTTCTCCTGCCCGTTTCTTGAATGGATTGTTTATTTTGTTTTTTGTTGAGTCATGTGGGTTCTTTGTATATCTTTGTGATCAGTCCCTTATCAGTTGACTGGAATGCAAAGATTTTTTCCCAATCCGTGGGGTGTCTCTCTGTTTTGGTTAATGTCTCTTTTTCTGTGCAGAAGCTTTTCCGTTTGATGTAATCCCAGGTGTTTATCTTTGCCTTGTTGCGATGTATGTCTTGTAGTGTTTTACCTATATTTTCTTCTATATATTTTATGGTTTTAGGTCTCATGTCCAGTTCTATTATCCATTTTGAGTTGATTTTTGTGCATGGTGAGAGTAGTAGTCTAGTTTCATTTTTTTTTGCACGTGGTGGTCCAGTTTTCCCAGCACCATTTATTGACCAAACTGTCCATGTTCCATTGCATATTCTTTGCTCCTTTGTCAAAGATTAGTTGTCCATATAAGTGTGGTTTTATTTCTGGTCTCTCTATTCAGTTCCATTGGTCTATGTGTCTGTTTTGGTTTCAATACCAAACTGTTTTAATTATTATGAAGTTTGGAAGTGTGATACCTCCTTTCTCCTTTGTTTTCATCAGTAGGGCTTTGGCTATTCGTGTTTTTTTGTGGTTCCATATGAACCTCATCAGTTTTTGTTCTATTTCTTTGAAGAATGTCATTGAGATTTTTATTGGAATAGCATTGAATTTGTAGATTGCTTTTGGTAGGATGGCCATTTTAATAATGTTAATTCTTCCAATCCATGAGCAGGGGATGTCTTTCCATTTCTTTGTGTCTTCTTCTATTTCTTTTAACAGTGTTTTCTAATTTTCTTTGTATAGGTCTTTCACCTCTTTTGTTAGGTTGATTCCCAAGTATTTGATTTGTTTCAATTATAAAAGGGATGGTTTTCTTGATTTCTTCTTCTTCCGATTGATTGTTTGTGTATAGGAAGGTTACTGATTTTTGTGCATTGATTTTGTGTCCTGCTATATTACTGAACTGGTTGATTATTTTGAGTAGTTTTTCTGTGGAGTTTTTGGGGTTCTCTATGTATATTATAATGACATCTGCAAATAATGATAGTTTTACTTCTTCTTTCCCTATTTGGATTCCTTGTATGTCTTTCTCTTGTCTTATTGCCAGGCTAGGACCTCCAGGATTATTTTGAAGAGCAGTGGTGAGAGAGGACATCCTTCTCTCGTTCCTGATCTTAAAGGAAAGGCCTTCAGCTTTTCCCCATTGAGAATGTTACTGATGGGTTTGTCGTATATGGCTTTTATCATGTTAAGGTATGTTACTTCTATCCCGAGAATTTCAAGGACCTTCAGCATAAATGGATGTTGGACTTTGTTGAATGCTTTCTCAGCATCTATTGATATGATCATATGGTTTTTATTTTTCTTTTTGTTGATGTGTTGGATTACATTGATTGATTTTCGGATGTTGAACCATCCTTGTGCCCCTGGGATGAATCCCACTTGATCATGGTGTATTATCCCTTTGATGCATTGTAGGATTCTGTTGGCAAGGATTTTGTTGAGGATTTTTGCATCAATGTTCATTAGGGAGATTAGCTTGTGATTTTCTTTTTTTGTGCTGTGTTTGTTTGGTTTTGGTATTAGTGTAATGTTGGCTTTGTAGAACGTATTTGATAGTATTCCTTCTTTTTCAATTCTTTGAAAGGATTTGAGTAGAATAGGCACTAAATCACCACTGAACATTTGGTAGAATTCATTTATGAAGCCATCCGGGCCTGGGCTTTTGTTTTTGGGGAGTGCTTGGATTACTGCCTCAATTTCGCTGCTTGTAATTGGTCTATTTAGGTGTTCTATTTCTTCTTTGTCCAGCTATGGATGCTTATATCATTCTAGGAATTTGTCCATCTCTTCTAGGTTGTTGAATTTGTCTGTATAATCTCTGATTATTCTTTTGATTTCTACTGAGTCTGTTGTGATTTCTCCTCTTTCATTTATAATCCTATTTATATGTCTTTTTCTCCCGTTTTTTCTTTGTGAACCTGGCTAGAGGTTTGTCTATTTTGTTTATTTACTCAAAGAACCAACTTTTGGTTTCATTGATCTTTTGGATTTTTAAAAAATTTCCAATTCATTTATTTCTGCTTTGATTTTTATTATTCCCTTTCTTCTACTGGCTTTAGGGTTTTTTTTGTTGTTCTCTTTCTAGCTCTTTGAGATGTGAGATTAGATTGTTTCTTTGAGTTCTTTCTTGTTTGTTGATGTGAGCCTGTATTGCTATATATTTTCCACTTATTACTGCTTTTACTGCATCCCATACATTCTAGAAAGTGGTGTCCTCCTTGTTGTTCAACTTGAAGTATTTCTTAATTTCTTCTTTGATGTCCTCATTAGTCCAGGGGTCTTCCAGTAGTGTGGATTTCAATCTTCATGAAGTAGGAGGGTTCCTTGTTTTCTTTTCATGATTTATTTCTAGCTTGGTGCCTTTATGATCAGAGAAGATAGTTGGAATGATTTTGATCTTCATGTATCTGTTGATGTTTGTCTTGTGGCCCAGTATGTGATCGATACTGGAGAATGATCCTTGTGTGCTTGAGAAAAATGTGTACTCGAATTTTTTTGGGTGTAGAGTCCTATAGATGTCAGTTAAGTCCTATGTCTTTTATTTAAGGCTTTAGTGTCTTTATTTATTTTTTGTCTTGTTGATCTGTCCATTGGTGAGAGTGGAGTGTTGAAGTCTCCCACTATATACGTATTTTCTTTAATGTCCATTTTCAGAGCTGATAATAATTGTCTAACATATTTTGGTGCTCCTTCATTTGGTGAGTATAAGTGGATTTGGTGAGTATAAGTTGATGAGTGCTATATCTTCCTGATGCATTGTCCCCTTGATCATAATGTAGTGTCCATCTATGTCTCTATTTTTTTTAATTTGAGGTCTATTTCATCTGATATAATTATAGCTGTTCTTGCCTTCTTTTTTGGTCCATTTGCTTGTAGGATTGTTATCCAAACTTTTAGTTTCAGTCTGTGTTTATCTTTTGTGGTTAAATGTGTTTCCTGGAGTCAGCAGAGGGATGGATTTTGTTTTTTAATCCAGCGTGCTACTCTGTGTCTTTTTATTGATGAGTTTAATCCATTTACATTTAGAGTTAATATTGATATGTTGGCATCTGTATTTGCCATTTTGTTTGTATTTTTTGTGATTTTATTCCTATCTTTATTCTGCTCTTCTTGTTCATTCCTCTGTTGGTTTTGGCATTAGGAATTCTTGTAGAATTTTTTGGAGTAGGGGTTTAGTTGTAATGAATTTCTGGAGTTTCTGTTTGTCGGAGAAGGTCCATATTTTTTTCTTTATAGAGGAAGGAGAACTTTGTTTGAGTTTTTAAATTTTTTTTAATTTAAATTTTATTTTTATATTCCCCATACAATTACAACCCCCTTATTTTGACCCCAATCCATCCTTTCCCTGCCCCCCACCCCCCATAGAGTGTCTCTTGTTCCTAGTTGTTTGTTGATTTTGATATTTTCTTTCTTATATTTATTCTTTTTCCTGGTCCCTTATTTAAGTTTTTTAGATTCCTGCTATGCGTGAGACCATCTGGTATTTTTCTTTTTCTTTCTGGCTTATTTCGCTGAGCATGATCCCTTCCAGTGCCATCCATGTTGCTGCAAATTGCATGTGTTTATCTTTTTTGAATGCTGAGTAATATTCCATAGTGTATATGTACCACATCTTCTTGATCCAGTCATCTATTTTTGGGCATTTGGGTTGTTTCCAAAGCTTAACTATTGTAAATAGTGCTGCTATAAACACAGGGGTGCAGGTGCTCTTTGGAATTACTGTTTCTGTGTCCTTTGGGTAAATACCTAGGAGTGGAATTGCTGGATCATATGGAAGCTCTATGTTTAGTAGGTCAAGAAATCTCCACACAGCTCTCCATAGTGGTTGGACCAGTTTGCACTCCCACCAACAGTGCAGGAGAGTTCCTTTTTCTCCACAACTTCGCCAACATTTGCTGTTGCTAGTTTTTTTAATATGTGCCATTCTCACTGGTGTCAGATGGTATCTCATGGTAGTTTTGATTTGCATTTCCCTGATTACAAGTGATGTTGAACATTTTTTCATATACCTCTTGGACATTTGCATTTCCTCTTTGGAGAACTTTCTTTTTAGCTCTTCTGCCCATTTTTTGACTGGATTATTTTCTTTGTTGTTGTTGAGTCTCATCAGCTCTTTGCAGATTTCTGTGATCAGTCCTTTACCGTTAGTGTTGTGTGCAAAAATGTTCTCCCAGTTGGTGGGGTTTATCTTTGTTTTTTTATTGTCTCTTTTGCTGTGCAGAAGCTCTTTAATTTGATGTAGTCCCAGCTGTTGATCTTTGCCTTCACTATCACTGCTTTGGGTGATGTGTCTGTAAAGATGTCTTTGATGTGCATATCATGTAGTGTTTCACCTATATTTCCTTCTATGTATTTTATGGTTTCAAGTCTTATGTATAGTTCTTTAATCCATTTTGAGTTGGTTTTTGTGGGTGGTGTTAGGTAGTAGTCAAGCTTCATTCTGTTGCATGTAGTGACCCAGTTTTCCCAGCACCATTTATTGAACAAACTTTCTTTGCTCCAATGCATATTCTTTACTCCTTTGTCAAAGATAAGTTGACCATAAATCTGTGGGTTTATTTCTGGATTTTCTATTCAATTCCATTGGTCTGTGTGTCTGTTCTTGTTCCAATACCATGCAGTTTTGATGATTATGGCTTTGCAGTAAAGTTTGATATCTGGGAATGTGATGACTCACTTCCCTTCTTTTTTTTTTTCAGGAGAGCTTTGGCTATTTGGGTTTTTTTTTTGTGGTTTCCATATGAATTTCATCAATAATTGTTCTATTTCTTTGAAGAATGACATTGAAATTTTGATTGGAATAGCATTGAGTCTGTACATTCCTTTGGTAGGATGGCCATTTTAATAATGTTTATTCCTCCAATCCATGAGCAGGGGATGTCTTTCCATTTCTTTGTGTCTTCTTCTATTTCTTTTAATAGTGTTTTATAGTTTTCTTTGTATAGGTCCTTTACCTCTTTTGTTAGATTTATTCCCAAGTATTTATTTTTTTTTTGTTTTGATAGTAAAAGGGATGCTTTTTTAAATTTCTTCTTCTTCAGATTTATTGTTGGTGTATAGGAAGGCTACTGACTTTTGTGTGTTGATTTTGTATCCTGCCACTTTACTGAACTGATTGATTAGTTGAATTTGTTTTTTTGTGGAGTTTTTGGGGTTCTCTATGTATGTTATCATATCATCTGCAAATAGTGATTGTTTGACTTCTTTTCCTATTTGGATTCCTTGTTTGTCTTTTTCTTGTCTTATTGCTCTGGCTAGGACTTCCAGTATAATATTGAAAAGCAGTGGTGAGAGTGGACATCCTTGTCTTGTTCCAGATCTTAATGGGAATGCTTTCAGCTTTTTGCCATTGAGAATGATACTGGCTGTTGGCTTGTCATATATGGCCATTATGATGTTGAGGTATGTTCCTTGTATCCCAAGAATTTCAAGGGCTTTTATCATGAATGGGTGTTGCACTTTGTTGAAAGCTTTCTCAGCATCTATTGATTTTATCATATGGTTTTTATATTTCTTTTTGTTGAAGTGTTGGATAACGTTGATTGATTTTTGGATGTTGAACCATCCTTGTGTTCCTGGAATGAATCCTATGTGGTCGTGGTGAATTATCTTATGGATACATTATTGGATTCTGATAGCTAAAATTTTATTGAGGATTTTTGCATCAGTGTTCATTAGGGAGATTGGCCTGTGGTTTTCTTTTTTTGTGTTGTCCTTGTTTGGTTTTGGTATTAATGTAATGTTGTCTTCATAGAACGTCTTTGGTATTATCCCTTCATTCTCAATTTTTTGGAAGAGTTTGTGAAGGATAGGCACTAATTCGTTTCTGAAAGTTTGGTAGAATTCATTTGTAATCCATCAGGTCCTGGGCTTGTGTTTTTGGGGAGGTTTTTTTATTACCATTTCAATTTCGCTGCTTGTAATTGGTCTGTTTAGGTGTTCTATTTCTTCTTTATCTAGCTTCGGGTGATTGTAGAGTTGTTGGAATTTGTCCATCTCTTCCAGATTGTTGAACTTGTTTCCATATAACTGTTCATAGTAGTTTCTGATTATTCTTTCGATTTCTGCTGTGTGCGTTGTGATTTCTTCTCTTTCATTTACGATCCGTTTATTTGTGCTTTCTCCCTTTTTTTCCTTTGTGAGCCTGGTTAAGGGTTTGTCTATTTTATTTATTTTTTCAAAGAACCAGCTCTTGGTTTCATTGATCTTTTGGATTTTTTTTTAGTTTCAATTTCATTTATTTCTGCTTTGGTTTTTATTATTTCTTTTCTCCTACTGGTTTTGGGTTTTTCGTTGTTGTTCTTTTTCTGGATCTTTGAGCTTTGAGATTAGGTTGTTTCTTTGAGTTCTTTCTTGTTTCTTGATGTGAGCCTCTATTGCTATATATTTTCCTCTTATTTCTGCTTTTGCTGCATCCCATACATTTAGGAAATTGGTGTCCTTGTCATTCAATTCAAAGAATTTTTTAATTTCTTCTTTGATCTCCTCATTTAGTCCAGTGGTCTTCCAGTAGTGTGGTTTTCAATCTCCATGAGGTAGGTGATTTCCTTGCCTTCTTTTTATGGTTTATTTCTAGTTTGATGCCTTCATGGTCAGAAAAGATGGTTGGTATGATTTAATCTTGGTGTATCTGTTGATGTTTGTATTGGGTCCCAATATGTGATCAATCCTGAGAATGATCCGTGTGCACTTGAGAAAAATGTGTACTCCATTTTTTTTCAGTTTAGTGTTCTATAGATGTCTGTTAAGCCCAAATGCTCTAGGTCCTTATTTAGAGCTTTAGTTTCTTTACTTTATTTTTTGTCTCGTTGATCTATCCATTGTTGATAGTGGTGTGTTGAAGTCTCCCACTACGTATGTGTTTTGACTGATGTCTGTTTTCAGAGAGGACAACAGTTGTCTGATATATTTTGGTGCTCCTTCTTTTGGTGAATATATGTTAATGAGTGTTATTTATTCTTTATTATAATGTAGTGACGATTGGGGACTCTTTTTAACTTTTTGAGTTTGAAATCTGTTTTATATAAGTTTAGCTGTTCCTGCTTTCTTTTTTGGTCCCTTTGCTTGTAGGATTGTTTTCCATCCATTAACTTTGAGTCTATTTTTTACTTTTTTAGCTAAATGTGTTTCCTGGAGATAGCAAAAGGTTGGGTTTTGTTTCTTGATCCAGCCTGTGACTCTGTGCCTTTTTATTGAAGAGTTTAGTCTATTTACATTTATTTATTTATTTATTTTTATTTAAATAATAAATTTTATTTTTATATTCCCCCATACAACTGCACATGCCCCATTCTGACCCAATTCCTCCTCTCCCGGCCCCCACCCCCCAAAAAGTGTCTCTGGTTCATAGTTTTTTGTTGATTTTGATTTTCACTTTCTTATAGTTATTCATTTTCCTGATCCCTTATTTAAGTTTTCTAGATTCCTGCTATGAGTGAGACCATCCGGTATTTTTCTTTTTCTTTTTGGCTTATTTCGCTGAGCATGATCCCTTCCAGCACCATCCATGTTGCTGCAAATTGCATGTGTTTATCTTTTTTGTATGCTGAGTAATATTCCATGGTATATATGTACCACATCTTCTTGATCCAGTCATCTATTTTTGGGCATTTGGGCTTTTTCCAAAGCTTAGCTATTGTAAATAGTGCTGCTATAAACATAGGTGTGCAGGTGTTCTTTGGAATGGATGTTTCTGTGTCCTTTGGGTAAAGACCTAGGAGTGGAATCGCTGGATCATATGGAAGCTCTATGTTTAGTAGGTCAAGAAATCTCCACACAGCTCTCCATAGTGGTTGGACCAGTTTGCATTCCCACCAGCAGTGCAGGAGAGTTCCTTTTTCTCCACAACCTCGCCAACATTTGTTGTTGCTAGTTTTTTTAATATGTGCCATTCTCACTGGTGTAAGATGGTATCTCATGGTAGTTTTGATTTGCATTTCCCTGATTACAAGTGATGTTGAACATTTTTTCATATGTCTGTTGGCCATTTGCATTTCCTCTTCAGAGAAGTTTCTTTTTAGCTCTTCTGCCCATTTTTTGACTGGGTTATATTCTTTGTTGTTGTTGAGTCTCATCAGCTCTTTGCTGATTTTTGTGATCAGTCCTTTATCATTAGTGTTGTGTGCAAAAATGTTCTCCCAGTTGGTGGGGTTTCTCTTTGTTTTTGTTATTGTCTTTTTTGCTGTGCAGAAGCTCTTTAATTTGATGTAGTCCCAGCTGTTTATCTTTGCCTTCACTATCACTGCTTTGGATGCTGTGTCTGTAAAGATGTCTTTGATATGCAAATCACGTAGTGTTTCACCTATATTTCCTTCTATGTATTTTATGGTTTCAGGTCTTATGTCTAGTTGCTTAATCCATTTTGAGTTGATTTTTGTGTATGGTGTGAGGTAGTGGTCAAGCTTCATTCTTTTGCATGTAGCAACCCAGTTTTCCCAGCACCATTTATTGAACAAACTTTCTTTGCTCCAATGCATAGTCTTTGCTCCTTTGTCAAAGATTAGTTGACCATAAATCTGTGGGTTTATTTCTGGATTTTCTATTCGATTCCATTGGTCTGTATGTCTGTTCTTGTTCCAATACCATGCAGTTTTGATGATTATGGCTTTGTAGTATAGTTTGAAGTCTGGGAGTGTGATACCTCCATTTCCTTCCTTTTTTTTCAGTAGAGCTTTGGCTATTCGGGGTTTTTGGTGATTCCATATGAATTTCATCAATAATTGTTCTATTTCTTTGAAGAATGACATTGAAATTTTGATTGGAATAGCATTGAATCTGTACATTCCTTTGGTAGGATGGCCATTTTAATAATGTTTATTCTTCCAATCCATGAGCAGGGGATGTCTTTCCATTTCTTTGTGTCTTCTTCTATTTCTTTTAACAGTGTTTTATAGTTTTCTTTGTATAGGTCCATTACCTCTTTTGTTAGATTTATTCCCAAATATTTGATTTTTTTTGTTTTGATAATAAAAGGGATGGTTTTTTTTATTTCTTCTTCTTCAGATTTATTGTTTGTGTATAGGAAGGCTACTGACTTTTTCGTGTTGATTTTGTATCCTGCCACTTTACTGAATTGATTGATAAGTTGAATTAGTTTTTCTGTGGAGTTTTTGGGGTTCTCTATGTATATTATCATATCATCTGCAAATAGTGATAGTTTGACTTCTTCTTTTCCTATTTGGATTCCTTGGATGTCTTTCTCTTGTCTTATTGCTCTGGCTAGGACTTCCAGTATTATATTGAAGAGCAGAGGTGAGAGTGGACATCCTTGTCTTGTTCCAGATCTTAATGGAATTGCTTTCAGCTTTTCACCATTGAGAATGATACTGGCTGTTGGCTTGTCATAGATGTCCTTTATGATGTTGAGGTATGTTCCTTGTATCCCAAGAATTTCAAGGGCTTTTATCATGAATGCGTGTTGCACTTTGTCGAAAGCTTTCTCAGCATCTATTGATATTATCATATGGTTTTTATATTTCGTTTTGTTGATGTGTTGGATAACGTTGATTGATTTTTGGATGTTGAACCATCCTTGTGTCCCTGGAATGAATCCTACTTGGTCGTGGTGAATTATCTTATGGATAGATTGTTGGATTCTGATAGCTAAAATTTTATTGAGGATTTTTGCATCAGTGTTCATTAGGGAGATTGGCCTGTAGTTTTCCTTTTTTACGTTGTCCTTATTTGGTTTTGGTATTAGTGTAATGTTGGCTTCATAGAACGTGTTTGGTATTGTCCCTTCCTTCTCAATTTTTTGGAAGAGTTTGTGAAGGATAGGCACTAATTCATCTCTGAATGTTTGGTAGAATTCATTTGGAAATCCATCAGGTCCTGGGCTTTTGTTTTTGGGGAGGTTTTTGATTACAATTTCAATTTGCTAATTGTAATTGGTCTGTTTAGGTGTTCTATTTCTTCTTTATCTAGCTTTGGGTGATCGTAGAGTTGTAGGAATTTGTCCATCTCCTCTAGATTGTTGAACTTGTTTCCATACAACTGTTCATAGTAGTTACTGATTATTCTTTTGATTTCTGCTGTGTCTCTTGTGATTTCTCCTCTTTCATTGATGATCCTGTTTATTTGTGCTTTCTCCCTTTTTTCCTTTATGAGCCTAGCTATCGGTTTGTCTATTTTATTGATTTTTTCAAAGAACCAGCTCTTGGTTTCATTGATCTTTTGGATTCTTTTTTTAGTTTCAATTTCATTTATTTCTGCTTTGGTTTTTATTATTTCTTTTCTTCTACTGGTTTTGGGGTTTTTTTGTTGTTCTTTTTCTAGATCTTTGAGTTTTGAGATTAGGTTGTTTCTTTGAGTTCTTTCTTGTTTCTTGATGTGAGCTTCTATTGCTATATATTTTCCTCTTATTACTGCTTTTGCTGCATCCCATACATTTAGGATATTGGTGTCCTCCTTGTTTTTAAATTCAAAGAATTTTTTAATTTCTTCTTTGATCTCCTCATTAGTCCAGTGGTCTTCCAGTAGTGTGGTTTTTTATCTCCATGAGGTAGGAAAGTTCCTTGCCTTCTTTTTATGGTTTCTTTCTAGCTTGATGCCTTCATGGTCAGAAAAGATGTTTGATATGATTTCAATCTTGGTGTATCTGTTGATGTTTGTCTTGTGCCCCAGTATGTGATCGATCCTGGAGAATGATCCGTGTGCGCCTGAGAAAACTGTGTACTCTGTTTTTTTGGGGTTTAGAGTTCTATAGATGTCTTTTAAGCCCAAATGCTCTAGGTCCTTATTTAGAGCTTTAGTT
The DNA here is from genome assembly GCF_964194135.1 of Talpa europaea. Taxonomy (NCBI): domain Eukaryota; kingdom Metazoa; phylum Chordata; class Mammalia; order Eulipotyphla; family Talpidae; genus Talpa; species Talpa europaea. Next base: position 46,042,373 of record NC_140079.1, on the reverse strand, counting down.
TCTTTACTTATTTTTTGTCTTGTTGATCTATCCATTGTTGATAGTGGTGTGTTGAAGTCTCCCACTACGTATGTGTTTTCTCTGATGTCTGTTTTCAGAGAGGACAACAGTTGTCTGATATATTTTGGTGCTTCTTTGTTAGGTGAGTATATGTTAATGAGTGTTATTTCTTCTTGAAGTATTGTCCCCTTGATCATTATGTAGTGACCATTGGGGTCTCTTTTTATGTTTTTGAGTTTGAAGTCTGTTTTATCTGATATAAGTATAGCTGTTCCTGCTTTCTTTTTTGGTCCATTTGCTTGTAGGATTGTTTTCCATCCTTTAACTTTGAGCCTATTTTTATCTTTTGTAGCTAAATGTGTTTCCTGGAGACAGCAAAAGGTTAGGTTTTGTTTCTTAATCCAGGCTGCAACTCTGTGTCTTTTTATTGAAGAGTTTAGTCCATTTACATTTAGAGTTAATATTGATATGTTAGAATTTGTATTTGCCATTGTGTTTGTCTTTCCTTTGATTTTATTTATTTTTTAATACCTTTTTTTTTTTTGGCCTTCTTTCATTGTTATTCGTCCCTCTGAGGTTCTGGCTTTAGGATTCCTTGTAGTATTTTTTGGAGTGGGGGTTTAGTCGTAATGAAATTCCAGAGTTTCTCTTTGTCTGGAAGGTCCTTATACTTTTTTCATAGAGGAAAGAGAGCTTTGCGGGATAGAGTATTCTTGGTTGGCATCTGTTTTCTTGGAGTCTGTTGACTATGTCCCTCCACTCTCTCCTTGCCCTTAGTGTTTCTTCAGAGAAGTCTGATGTCAGCCTGATTGGTTTTCCTTTGAATGTTATCTGTTTCTTCCCTCTTGTCAGCTTCATTATTTTTTCCTTGTCCTGGATTCTTGGGAGCTTTACTATTATGTGTCTTGCTGTATTTTTCCTTTCGTTGTGGAAGTTTGGTGTTCTTCTTGCTTCTTGTATATCAATTTTCAGCTCCTTCTTTGCGTTTGGGAAGTTCTCTTCAATTATCTCCTGGAATATTTTCTCTGTTCCTACATCTCTCTCCTCTCCTTCTGGAATTCCTATAACTCTTATATTTCCTTTCCTCATGGAGTCAGATAGTTCCCGAAGTCTTTCTTCGTTCTTTTTCCTTCGTACTTCTCTTTCCTTTTCTGTTTTGGTTCTTTTTATTTCTGTGTCTTCAAGAGTACTTATTCGTTTTTCCATTTCATCTATTCTACTTTCATTGCTTTTCCCAGAGTTCTTTAGTTCCTCCATTAATTCTTTGATCTCCTGCGTTTCTTTTGCTTCCCTCTTTAGGGACTTAATTTCCTTCTTCTGATCATTGTTTTCCTTTATGAGTTCTGTCATTTTTTTAATCACGGCAATTTTAAATTCTCTTTCTGGAAGGCTCAGAAGTTCTTCCAAGTTCCTGTCGTTGCAATCTGGGGGTGGTTTTCTTTTTGTGGTGTGCTTTTTTCCTGAGGAGTTGTTAGGTTGCCTGTGGTTCTTCTACTCCCTACTCTCTGTTTTCTAATTTGTCGTATGCATGGGACACTGTGTTCGTCAGACTGGCCGGCATCTTGGGTTAACTTCTCCGCTCCCCTCTGGCTCCTCCAGGAGCCATCTCTGGCTTCTGAGGGATCTTTCTGCTGGTTTCAGTAAGTCTTTGCTTAAGAAATGTCCCTGTTCTAAAGTGGCAACGTGGGACTCAGTCCCTGAGCATCCGGTCTCAGGCACACTCTTCTGCGCGCCCGGTCTGCCCCGGCCGTGGGTGCCTGTTCCCTCTGTGGGCTCAGACTGCTGGTCGGAAGGGTCCTGGCGTGGGCTAACTTCCCAGCTGGCCACTCTCTCCTCCAGGAGCTTTCTGCCCTTTTCAATCAGTCTTAAGAAATTTCCCTGTTCTATGGGGTGTTAGTGACTTTTTTTTTCTGATCGCTAGGTGGCACCAGAGAGCTCTCCTATTGTCCTTGGGGGGCTGTTTTTCACCCCCCCCACCCCGTGGGACAGGGAACAGAGCGGGAATGTTAGGGTAAACCTCAATGGCTTTGGGGTGCTGTGTCTGCCTTGTGCCCCACCGTCGTGGAGAACCCACGCCCCAAACTTCGTGCCGTGGGTCTCAGTTCCAAAGCCCTCAGGTCCAGGACGCGGGCTGTAGTCCAGTTCAGTGGCGCGGGAATGGCGCCTTTTGCACCCGCTCCCGTGCCTGGGGGTCTGGTTCCTGCTTACTCAGTGAGGGACTTTCACCCCCGTGAGGGCCTCCTCGCGTCTCCCTGCAAGCCTAGGTCGCAGGCGCGGGGACCTGGGCAGCCACGATCCCGATCTGCATTTGCCTTTCAAGCGTGCCAAGCGCGCCGCTTTTCCGAGCAAGCTTACCGGCCAGCTGGGGGCTGTGTGCAGGTCTCCTCCAGAGTCTCTTTGTTCTCCAGTGGTGCCCGGAGCTGTTTGCTCACCGCCGCGGCAAATCCTGCAGGGTTCTCCACAGCTCCCGTTCACGGGGTGTGGTGGCTGCAATAGTTCCTTTCCACTCACAGTCCCGCTTGCTGCGTAGTTTGTTCTTGTTGGTCGGTTTAGTTTGTTGTTTTCCTCCTCTCTGCGGGTTGGAGAGTGCCGACTCTGTGGGTGGGGGAGGGGAGCAGGGTTATGCGCTTTCCTCCCTTCTAGTCCTCTTTTATGGCCACTTTCTTCTATGGGTAGTTTGCTGGAGTCACCCATTTATCTTCCGTGTCCCAGTTCTCACTGGGACCTGCCGCTTTTCCTCCCTATTAACTTTTTTTTAATGGGAGATCTTACTCGCAGAGTCTCCTTGCCGCCATGTTGCTCCGCCACCTCCCTCATTAAAATTTTAACAAACCAAATCAAACGATGCATTAAAAGGATTATACATTATGACCAACTGGGATTTATACTAGGAAAACAAGGATGATTCAACATCTGAAAATCAATCATCAAAAGGAAGATAAACTCCACATGATCATATCAATAGATACTGAGAAAGAATTTGATAAGATTCAGCATCAGTTCATGATGAAGACAATTGAAAAACTGGGAATAAATGGAACCTATCTTAATAAAAAAGCCACATCTGAAATACCCACTGACATAATAATCATTCTCAATGTTGAACAACTGAAAGATCAGGTATAAGACATCAATGTCCACATTCACCACTACTATTCAATGTAGTATTATAAATCCTAGCTACAGCAACTAAGCAAGAGAAAGCTATAAAAGAATTCCCCAAATAGGGAGAGAAGTAGCACAGCTATCATTATTTGCAGATGATAATATACTGAGAAAACCCCAAAGACTCCAGTGAAAAACTAATTAAATCAATAAACCAGCAAAGTGAAGTGGCAGGCAACAAAATCAACATTTAAAAGTCGTTTGACTTCCTATATGCAAACAATCAGTTAGAAGAAGAAATTAAGAAAGGCACTCCATTTACAATCACACCAAAAAAAAAAAAATACCTGGGGGTAAACATAAAAATGTAGGTGAAGGATCCATACAAGAAAAATGATAAAACATATTAAAAAAACAGAAGACACAAAGAAATGGAAAGATAGTTTCTGCCCATGGATTGGAAGAATCACCATTATGAAAATGGCCATCATACTCCAAGCAATTTACATATTTGTTGCAATCCAAATAAAATTTCAATGGCATTCTTCAAAGAAATTGGACAAATATTATTGAAATTCATATGGAACCACAAAAGAACACAAATAGCCTGCGCTTTCCTGACAAAAAAGGGGGAAAACTGCAGTATTACACTCCCAGACTTCAAACTATACTTAATAACTAAAACAAAATGGTATGGGACAAAAACAGACACACAGACCAATGGAATAGAATTAAGATCCCAGAAATAAAACCACACATATATGGACAGCTAACCTATGACAAAGAAACAAAGAATATACACTTGGAAGGAAGAAAGCCTATTCAATATATTGTGTTGGGAATATTGGACTTCCACATGCAAGAAAATGAAAGTAGACTACTCTCTTACACCATACACAAAAATCAAAATAGAAAAAAGACCTGGATGCAAAACCTGAAACCATGATATACATAGAAGAAAGCATAGGCAAAACAATCTATGACATAGGTTTCAGGGATATCTTTGAGGATACATCCATGGTAGCAGGGAAGAAAAAAGAGAGCATGAATAATTGGGACTACATCAAACTAAAAAACTTCTGCACAGTGAAAGAAATGTTAACTAAAATGAAGAGACACCCTACTGGATGGAAGAAATATTTGCATACCATACATATGACAGGGGCTGATATAAAATAAGTAGAAAGATCTCATAAAACTCAGAAACTGCAGGAGAGAACTGGGACATGGAAGATAAACGGGCGACTCTGGCAAACTGCTGGAAGAAGAAAGTTGCCATAAAAGAGGACTAGAAGGGAGAAAAGCTCAGAACCCTGCTACCCTCACTCACCCACAAAGTCGGCACTCTCCAACCAACAGAAAGCAGGATAAAAACAAACAAACTAACTAAAACATCCAACAAGAATAAACTACGCATCAAGCGGGACTGTGAGTGGAAAGGAACTATTTCAGCCACCGCACCCTGTGAACTGGAGCTGTGGAGAACCGTGCAGGATTCGCCACGGAGGTGAGCAAACGGCTCCGGGTGCCATGGGAGAAAAATAAAGACTCCCAGGAGACCTACAAACAGCCCCAGGCCAGCCAGTAAGCTTGTGTGGAAAAGCGGTGCGCTTGAAAAGCTTACGTGGATCTGGTCTTCCCAGGTCCCCAGCCTACAACCTAGGCTTGTCGGGAGATGCGCGGGGGCCCTCATTGAGGTGAATGTCCCTCACTGAGTAATCAGAAACCAGGCGCCTGGACACAGGAGAGGGCTGCAAAAGGCGCCATTTCTTCGGACACTGAACTGGGCTACAGCACGAGTCCTGGACCTGAAGGCTTTGGGAACTGAGACCTGGGGCACGAAATTCGAGGTGTGGGATCCCCACAACGGTGGGGCACAAGGCAGACACAGCACCCCCACGTCGTTGAGGCTCTCCACTCCACTCCCACTCTGTTCCCCAGACCCATGGGCTAAAAAACAGTTCCCGAAGGACAGTAGGAAAGATCTCTGGTGCCACCTAGCGACCAGAAAAAAAATCACCAACACCCTATAGTTGGAAACCAGGCATCACAAAAACACCCTCAGGCGCTGAGAGAGGGTGGGCCACGCAAACGCAAAAGGGGGTAAGAAGGGAAATAGGCGTGGAGCAAGACCCCATACTGGAACTGATAGCTAGGCACAGTATCTGGGGTGTGGGCCATGCCATAGCAGCGGGCACTGCACAGGGTGACAGCCAGTGTTTTGGATCTGATAGCCCTGGAACTGAGACCTAGAGTACAGACTTCAGGGCATGGGATCCATATAGCTGCGGGCACAACACCTGGTGAACACAAGTCAGACACAGCACTTGGCTTGAATAAGAGCCACTGTGTTGAGGGGCTCCCCTGCGCCCCCTCTCCGCTACTCAGAGAACTACTGGGAAAAAGCATAAGTCAGCTAGTACGGGTCTCTGGCGTCACCTCGTGACCAGAACTAAATCACCAATTAGCTGATTCCCTGTTGGAACTGAGTAAATACAGAGGGAGGGAACTGTAAGAGACAGAGCCCAGCAACACAGCATCAACACCCTGGTGGAGTTTTGGCCTAGCAGTGTTGGTCTTAGTCTGGTAAACAGTTTCCAACACCCCTAAAGGAGCACGCCAAAGAGATGCCTGCCAACACCAGTGGCACAAAGTCCCAACGCATAGAACTAATTAGAAAGCAAACAACAGGGAGAAGAAAAAATATAAATAACCAAGCAAACAAGCAAGCAGGAAGACACACCACAAAAAGAAACACAGTCACCAGAGCTCAACAATGACATGGAAGAACTTCTCGGCCTATCAGATGGAGAATTAATAATCATCCTGATTAAAAAGCAGAAAGAAAATGAAAAGGAAAAAAATGAGTTGAGACAAATAATCACTGAACAGAAGAATGAAATTAAGACCTTAAGAAAGGAAAGAAAAGAAATGCAGGAAATAAAAAGATTACTAGAAGAGATAAAGAACTCTGGGAAAAGCAATGAAAACAGGATCAATGAAATGGAAGAACAGATCAGTACTATAGAAGATACAGAAATAAAAAGAGCCAAAAGTGAAAAGGAGAGAGAAGTGCAAATGAAGCAGTATGAGGAGACTCTTAGACAATTATCAGACTCCATGAAGACAGGAAATATAAGAGTTGTAGGCATTCTAGAAGGTGAGGAGAGAGACAAAGGAACTGAGAAATTTATTCAAGGAGATAATTGAAGAAAACTTCCCAAGCATGATAAAGGAGATGAATATAGACATACAGGAAGTGAGAAGAACTCCCGATTACCATAATGAAAAGAAAACTACGGCAAGACACCTAATAGTAAAACTTGCAAGAGTCCAAGACAAGGAAAAAATAATGAAACTGGCAAGGCGGAAGAAACAGATAACTTATAAGGGAAAACCAATCAGGTTAACTTCTGACTCCTCCAAAGAAACATTACAGGCAAGAAGAGAATGGAGTAACATATTCAGCAAACTTCAAGACAGTAAATGCCAACCAAGAATACTTAACCCTGCAAAGCTCTCCTTCCTCTATAAAGAAAAAAAATATGGACCTTCTCAGACAAACAGAAACTCCAGAAATTCATTACAACTAAACCCCCACTCAAAAATTCTACAAGAAGTCTTAAAGCCAAAACCAACAGAGGAATGAACAAGAAGAACAAAATAAAGCAAGGAATAAAATCACAAAAAAGACAAACAAAATACAAATACAGATGCCAACATATCAATATTTACTCTAAATGTAAATGGATTAAATACATCAGTAAAAAGACACAGAGTATCAGGCTGGATTAAAAAACAAAATCCAAACTTCTGCTGTCTCCACAAAACACATTTAACCACAAAAGATAAACACAGACTGAAAGTAAAAAGTTGGAAAACAATCCTACAAGCAAATGGACCAAAAAACAAGGCAGGGACAGCCATTCTTATATCAGATGAAATAGACTTCAAATTAAAAAAAGGTAAAAAGAGACATAGATAGGCACTTCTCCAATCATAAAGGTATCAAGCTAGAAATAAATCATGAAAAGAAAATAAGGAAACTTCCCACTTCATGGAGATTGAAATCCACATTACTGGAAGACCACTGGACTAATGAGGAGATCAAAGAAGAAATTAAAAAATACTTTAAATTGAACGACAAGGAGGACACCACAATCCAGAATGTATGGGATGCAGCAAAAGCAGTAATAAGAGGAAAATATATAGCAATACAGGCTCACATCCACAAACCAGAAAGAACTCAAAGAAATAACCTAATCTCACATCTCAAAGAGCTAGAAAAAGAACAAGAAAAAAACCCTAAATCCAGTAGGAGAAAGGAAATAATAAAAATCAGAGCAGAAATAAATGAATTGGAAATAAAAAAAACAATCCAAAAGATCAATGAAACCAAAAGTTAGATCTTTGAAAAAATAAACAAAATAGACAAACCTCTAGCAAGGCTCACAAAGAAAAAAAGGGAGAAAACACGTATAAATAGGATTATAAATGAAAGTGGAGAAATCACAACAGACTTAGTAGAAATCAAAAGAATAATCAGAGATTACTATGAACATTTATATGCAAACAAATTTAACAACCTAGAAGAGATGGACAAATTCCTAGAACGATATAATCATCCAAAGCTGGACAAAGAAGAAATAGAACAACTAAACAGACCAATTACAAGCAGTGAAATTGAAGCAGTAATCAAAGCACTCCCTCAAAACAAAAGCCCAGTCCCAGATGGCTTCACAAATGAATTCCACCAGACGTTCAGCAGTAAATTAGTGCCTATCCTACACAAACTCTTTCAAAAAATTGAAAAAGAAGGAATACTACCAAATACGTTTTATGAAGCCAACATTACACTAATACCAAAACCCAACAAAGATGGCACAAAAAAGAAAATCACAGGCCAATCTCCCTAATGAACACTGATGTAAAAATCCTCAGCAAAATCCTTGACAACAGAATCCCACAATGTATCCATAAGATAATTCACCATGACCAAGTAGGATTTATTCCAGGGACACAAGGATGGTTCAACATCCGAAAATCAATCAATGTAATCCAACACATCAACAAAAAGAAAAATAACCATATGATCATATCAATAGATGCTGAGAAAGCATTCAACAAAGTCCAACAGCCATTTATGATGAAGGCCATCTATGACAAGCCCACAGTCAATATCATTCTCAATGGTGAAAAGCTGAAAGCATTCCCATTAAGATCTGGAACAAGAAAAGGATGTCCACTCTCACCACTGCTTTTCAACATAATACTGGAAGTCCTAGCCAGAGCAATAAGACAAGAGAAAGACATACAAGGAATCCAAATAGGAAAGGAAGAAGTAAAACTATCAGTATTTGCAGATGATATGATAACATGCATAGAGAACCCCCCAAACTCCACAGAATAACTAATTAAACTAATCAATCAGTTTAGTAAAGTGGCAGGATACAAAATCAATGCACAAAAATCAGTACCTTCCTCTACACAAACAATAAATCTGAAGAAGAAGAAATCAAGAAAACCATTCCTTTTATTATTGAAACAAAAAAAATCAAATACTTGGGAAGAAACCTAACAAAAGAAGTAAAGGATCTATACAAAGAAAACTATAAAACTATAAAACACTTGAAAGAAATAGGAGTAGACACAAAGAAACGGAAAGACATCCCCTGCTTATGGATTGGAAGAATTAACATTATCAAAATGGCCATCCTATCAAAAGCAATCTACAGATTCAATGCTATTCCAATAAAAATTTCAATGTCATTCTTCAAAGAAATAGAAAAAATATTGATGAAATTCATATGGAGCCACAAAAAACCCTGAATAGCCAAAACCCTCCTGAAAAAAAAAGAAAGGAATGGAGGCATCACTCTCCCAGATTTCAAACTATACTACAAAGCCATAATAATCAAAACTGCATGGTATTGGACCAAGAACAGACACAGGACCAATGGAATCGAATAGAAAACCCAGAAATAAACCCACAGATTTATGGTCAACTAATCTTTGACAAAGGAGCAAAGAATATGCACTGGAGCAAAGAAAGTTTGTTCAATAAATGGTGCTGGGAAATCTGGGTTGCTACATGCAAATGAATGAAACTTGACTACTACCTCACACCATGCACAAAAACCAACTCAAAATGGATTAAAGAACTAGACATAAGACCTGAAACCATAATATATATAGAAGGAAATATAGGTGAAACACTACATGACATGCACCTCAAAGACATCTTTACAGACACATCACCCAAAGCAGTGATAGTGAAGGCAAAGATAAACAGCTGGGACTACATCAAATTTAAGAGCTTCTGCACAGCAAAAGAGACAATAACCAAAACAAAGAGAAACCCCACCGACTGGGAGAAAAATTTTGCACACAACACTAATGATAAAGGACTGATGACAAAAATCTACAAAGAGCTGATGAGACTCAACAAAAACAAAGAAAATAATCCAGTCAAAAAATGGGCAGGAGGGCCTCCCCGGTGGCACAGCAGTTGAGCGCTGGGTTGTGAAGCTCCCCGCGGCCTCTGCGGCACCAGTTCCATCCCCAGCTGCTCCCCGGCCACCAGAGGAGGGTCCCACATGGCGCGCAGACCTCTCCTGCCGCTCGCTGCTCCCCTCAGCAGTGTACTTCGGTCCTTCTGCCTGCTCTGCTCCCTGCTCTGGCTCTGGTGAATTCTCTCACCCTCCTGCACTTCTGACTGTACCCAGTGCATGTATAAACAAATAAACAAATAAATAAACAAATAAATAAATAAATACGTGCCTCTTAAAAAAAAATGGGCAGGAGAGCTAAAAAGAAACTTCTCCAAAGAGAAAATGCAAATGGCCAAGAGGTATATGAAAAAATGTTCAACATCACTTGTAATCAGGGAAATGCAAATCAAAACTACAATGATATACCATTTCAACCAGTGAGAATGCCACATATTAAAAAAAAAAAAACTAGCAACAACAAATGTTGGCGAGGATGTGGAGAAAAAGGAACTCTCCTGCACTGCTGGTGCGAGTGCAAACTGGTCCAGCCACTATGGAAAGTTGTGTGGAGACTCCTCAACCTACTAAAGATAGAGCTTCCATATTATCCAGCAATTCCACTCCTAGGTATTTACCCAAAGGACACAGAAACATCAATTCCAAAGAACACCTGCACCCCTATGTTTATAGCAGCACTATTTACAATAGCTAAGCTTTGGAAACAACCCAAATGCCCAAAAACAGATGACTGGATCAAGAAGATGTGGTACATATACACCATGGAATATTATTCAGCATTCAAAAAAGATAAACACATGCAATTTGCTGCAACATGGATGGAGTTGGAAGGGATTATGCTCAGTGAAATAAGCCAGAAAGAAAAAGAAAAATACGGGATGGTGTCACTCATAGCAAGAATCTAGAAAACCTTAATAAGGGACCAGGAAAAAGAATAACTATAAGAAAGTCAAAATCCAAATCAACCAACGACTATGAACCAGAGACACACTATGGGGGTGGGAGGGCAGGAAAAGGAGAGATTGGGGTTGCAATTGTATGGGGAATATAAAAATAAAATAAAAAAAACTCACAAAAAGTAAATAAAGAAAACAAAAAAATGAGCAGAAGATCTTCATAGGCCCCTTTTACAAAGAACACATGCAGGTGGTCAACAAGCACATGAAAAATTCTCATCATTCCTTATCATCAGCAAAACGCAAATCAAAACCGCAATGAGATATTACCTCACACCAGTGAGAGTGACCTATATTCAAAAAACCAGCAACAATAAATGCTGGTGAGAGTGTAGAGAAAAATGAATCCCTTTACTCTGTTGACTGGTCTAGTCCCTATTGAAATCACTGTAGAGTTTTTTCAAAGAAGAAAAGTAGAACTGCCATGTAATGCAGGAATTCTACTCCAGAGAACACAAAAACACTCTTTTGAAGGGAAACCTGCATTCCTGTAATCATGGCAGCACTATTTACAATAGCCAAGATAGGGAAACATCCTTAATGTCCCAGATGAGTGAATCAAGATGTGGTATAATTTCCAATTCATTTATTTCTGCTTTGATTTTTATTATTTCCATTCTTCTACTGGCTTTAGGGGTTTTTTTTTTGTTGTTCTTTTTCTAGCTCTTTGAGATGTGAGATTAGGTTGTTTCTTTGAGTTCTTTCTTGTTTGTTGATGTGAGCCTGTATTGCTATATATTTTCCTCTTATTACTGCTTTTACTGCATCCCATACATTCTGGAAAGTGGTGTCCTCCTTATCATTCAACTCAAAGTATTTTTTAATTTCTTCTTTGATCTTTGATCTCCTCATTAGTCCAGTGGTCTTCCAGTAGTGTAGATTTCAATCTCCATGAAGTAGGACGGTTCTTTGTTTTCTTTTCATGATTTATTTCTAGCTTGATGCCTTTATGATCGGAGAAGATAGTTGGAATGATTTTGATCTTCATGTGTCTGTTGATGTTTGTCTTGTGGCCCAGTATGTTATCAATTCTGGAGAATGATCCATGCGCACTTGAGAAAAATGTGTACTCGGATGTTTTGGGGTGCAGTGTCCTATAGATTTCTTTTAAGTCCATGAGTTCTATGTCTTCATTTAGGGCTCTAGTGTCTTTGTTTATTTTTTTGTCTCGTTGATCTGTCCATTGGTGAGAGTGGGGTGTTAAAGTCTCCCACTATATATGTATTTTCTTTAGTGTCTGTTTTCAGAGCTGATAATAATTGTCTAATATATTTTGGTGCCCCTTCATTTGGTGAGTATATGTTGATGAGTGTTATATCTTCCTGATGTATTGTCCCCTTGATCATAATGTAATGTCCATCTATGTCTCTTTTTACCTTTTTTTTTAAAAAGATTTATTTATTTATTTATACAAGCACTGGGTACAGTCAGAAGCGCGTGACGGTGAGAGAATTCACCACAGCTGGAGCGGGGAACAGAACAGGCAGACTGACGAAATACACTGCTGAGGGGAGCAGCGGGTGTGGCAGGAGAGTTCTGCACACCATGTGGGACCCTCGCTGGTGGCCAGGGATTGAACCGGCGCTGCAGAGGCTGTGGGCAGCTTCGCAGCCCAGCGCTCAACCGCTGCACCACCAGAGGAGGCCCCTCTTTTTACCTTTTTTAATTTGAAGTCTATTTCATCTGATATAAGTATGGCTGTTCCTGCCTTCTTTTTGGTCCATTTGCTTGTAGGATTGTTTTCCAACCTTTTACTTTCCATCTGTGTTTATCTTTTGTGGTTAAATGTGTTTCCTGGAGACAGCAGAAGGTTGGATTTTGTTTTTTAATCCAGCCTGCTACTCTTGTCTTTTTATTGATGAGTTTAATTCATTTATATTAAGAGTAAATATTGATATGTGGGCATCTGTGTTTGCCATTTTGTTTGTGATTTTATTCCTTGCTTTATTTTGTTCTTCTTGTTCATTCCTCTGTTGGTTTTGGCTTTAAGACTTCTTGTAGAATTTTTTGGAGTGAGGGTTTAGTTGTAGTGAATTTCTGGAGTTTCTGTTTAACTGAGAATGTCCATATTTTTTCTTTATAAAGGAAGGAGAGCTTTTCAGGGTAAAGTATTCTTGGTTGGCATTTGCTGTCTTGAAGTTTGCTGAATATGTTACTCCATTCTCTTCTTGCCCATAATGTTTCTTTGGAGAAGTCTGAAGTTAACCTGATTGGTTTTCCTTATAAGTTATCTGTTTCTTCCCCCTTGCCAGTTTTATTATTTTTTCCTTGTCTTTTCTTTGTCTTGGACTCTTGCAAAAGATCAATGAAACCAAAAGTTGATTCTTTGAAAAAATAAACAAAATAGACAAACCTCTAGCAAGGTTCACAAAGAAAAAAAGGGAGAAAACACGTATAAATAGGATTAAAAACAAAAGAGGAGAAATCACAACAGACCCAGTAGAAGTCAAAAGAATAATCAGAGATTACTATGAATACTTATATGCAAACAAATTCAACAGCTAGAAGAGATGGACAAGTTCCTAGAATGATACAATCATTCAAAGCTGGACAAAGAAGAAATAGAACAACTAAAGAGATCAATTACAAGCTGCAAAATTGAGGCAGTAATCAAAGCACTCCCCAAAAACAAACCCAGGGCCAGACAGCTTCACAAATGAAATCTACCAAACATTCAGTGTGAATCAGTGCCTATCTTACACAAACTCTTTCAAAAAATTGAAAAAGAAGGAATACTACCAAATACATTCTACAAAGCCAACATTACTCTAATACCAAAACCAAACAAAGATAGCACAAAAAAGAAAATCACAGGCCAATCTCTCTTATGAACACTGATGCAAAAATCCTCAACAAAATCCTTTCCAACAGAATCCAACAATGCATCAAAGGGATAGTACACCACAATCAAGTGGGATTCATCCCAGGGGCGCAAGGATGGTTCAACATATGAAAATCGCTAAGTGTAATCCAACACATCAACAAAAAGAAAAATAAAACACATATGATCATATCAGTAGATGTTGAGAAAGCATTCAAAAAAGTCCAACATCCATTTACGATGAAGGTCCTTGAAATTCTTGGATAGAAGTAACATACCTTAACATGATAAAAGCTGTATATGACAAACCCACTGCCAATATTATTCTCTATGGCGAAAAGCTGAAGGCCTTTCCTTTAAGATCAGGAAAAGACAGGGCCTCCCCTGGTGGCACAGTGACTGAGTGCTGGGCTGCAAAGCTGCCCACAGCCTCTGCAGCACTGGTATGATCCCCAGCCACCAGCGATGGTTCCACATGGCACGACAGACTCTCCTGCCACACCTGCCGCTCCCCTCAGCAGTGTATTTCATCAGTCTGCCTGTTCTGTTCCCCACTCTGGCTCTGGTGAATTCTCTCACCCTCCCGCACTTCTGACTGTACCCAGTGCTTGTATGAATAAATAAATAAATCTTTAAAAAAATCAGGAAAAGACAGGAATGTCCTCTCTCACCACTGCTCTTCAATATAATACTGGAGGTCCTAGCCAGGGCAATAAGACAAGAGAAAGACATACAAGGAATCCAGATAGGGAAAGAAGAAGTAAAACTATCACTATTTGTAGATGATAAGATAATATACATAGAGAACCCTAAACACTCCACAGGAAATCTACTCAAATAATCAACCAGTTCAGTAGAGTAGCAGGATACAAAATCAACATGCAAAAATCAGTAGCCTTCCTATACACAAACAATCCATCAGAAGAAGAAGAAATCAAGAAAACCATCCCTTTTATAATTGAAACAAAAAAATCAAATACTTGGGAATCAACCTAACAAAAGAGGTGAAAGACCTATACAAAGAAAATTATAAAACACTGTTAAAAGAAATAGAAGACACAAAGAAATGGAAAGACATCCCCTGCTCATGGATTGGAAGAATTAACATTATTAAAATGGCCATCTTCCCGAAAGCAATATACAGATTCAATGCTATTTCAATAAAAATCTCAATGATATTCTTCAAAGACATAGAACAAATGCTGATGAAATTCATATGGAACCACAAATAGCCAAAGTCCTACTGAAGAAAACAAAGGAGAAAGGAGGTATCACACTTCCAAACTTCAAGCTACACTACAAAGCCATAATAATTAAACCAGTTTGGTATTGGATCAAAAACAGGCACACAGACCAATGGCACCGAATAGAGAGCCCAGAAATAAAGCCACACTTATATGAACAACTAATCTTTGACAAAGGAGCAAAGAATATGCAATGGAACACAGCCAGTTTGTTCAATAAATGGTTCTGGGAAAACTGGACCTCCACATGCAAAAAAAAATTAAACTAGCCCACTACCTCTCACTGTGCACAAAAATAAACTCAAAATGGAGAAAAGAAATGGACATAAGACCTAAAACCATAAAATATATAGAAGAAAATATAGGTAAAACACTACAAGACATGCACCTCAAAAACATCTTTAAAGACTCATCACCCAAAGCAGTGATAGTGAAGGCAAAGATAAACACCTGGGATTACATCAAACTGAAAAGCTTCCACAGCCAAACAGACATTAACCAAAACAGAGAGACACCCCACTGATTGGGAAAAATCTTTGCATTCCATTTAACTGATAAGGGACTGATCACAAAGATATACAAAGAACTCACAGGGTTCAACAAAAACAAAATAAACAATCCAGTCAAGAAATGGGCAGAACTCAAAAGACATTTCTCCAAAGAGGAAATGCAAATGGCCAACAGGCATATGAAAAAATGTTCAACATCCCTCTTCATCAGGAAAATGGAAATCAAAACCAGATTAAAATACCACCTTACACCAGTAAGAATGGCACATATTCAAAAAACAAGCAATAACAAATGTTGGTGAGGATGGGGTGAGAAAGGAATGCTCCTACATTGCTGGTAGGAGTGCAAACTGGTCCAACCACTGTGGAAAGCTGTCTGAAGTTTCCTCAGTCTACTAAAAATGGAGCTACCATATGATCTGGCAATTCCACTACTAGGGATCTACCAAAGGACACAAAACAGTGATTTAAAAGAACACCTGTACACCTATGTTTATTGCAGCACTATTTACAATAGGTGAAACCTGGGAACAACCCAAATATCCAAAAACAGATGAGGGATCAAGAAGATGTGGTATATATACACAATGGAATATTATTCAGCAATCAAAAAAGATAAACTCATGCCATTCACAGCAACATGGATGGTGAAAGAAGGAATTATGCTCAGTGAAATAAGCCAGAAGGATAATGAAAAATATCAGATGGTTTCACTTATAACGGGAATATAGGGGAGGCCTCCCCAGTGGCGCAGTGGTTCAACACTGGGCTGTGAAGCTGCCTGCACGTGCTGCCTCTGCAGTGCTGGTTTGATCCCCGGCCTCCGTCAAGGGTCCCACATGGCGCACAGAACTCTCCTGCCGCCCGCTGCTCCCCTCAGCAGTGTACTTCGGTCCTTCTGCCTGTTCTGCTCCCCGCTCTGGCTCTGGTGAATTCTCTCACCGTCCCATGCTTTTGACTGTACCCAGTGCTTGTATAAATAAATAAATAAATAAATCTGTTTAAAACCCCCCCCAAAAATAGGAATATAGGGGAACCAAATAAGACATCAGTGTAAAAAAAATAATAATAACAGTGAAAAACACAACAAAGTGAAAACAGACAATTATAAACCAGAGACATACTGCAGGTGAGGAGGAGGGAGAGGGGTGAGAGGGAGGAAGTGAGGAAGTGAGGAGCACAGGGGACTGTGGTGATGGTGCATGGGTGCCTTGGGGAAGGAAATTCTAGGGGGACTCAATCTGTGGGGGTGAGGGGAAGCAAATATTGTCTAAAAATGTAAACAATGATAAATGTTAAAATAAAAAAAGAAGATGTGGCATATATACATGGTAGAATACTACTCAGCAATCAAAAAAGAAACTCATGCTATTTGGAGGATAGTGGATGGAGCTGGAAGGGATTGTGCTAAGCAAATTAAGCTGGAAGGAGAATGATTAAACACCAAATGCCATCACTTATATGCAGAATATAGAGAAACCAAACAGGGTCAGTTGAAAGCAAACATTAAAACCAATCTGTGAAAGCAGACCACAGACATTGCACAGAGGAGCAGGGAGGGGGTTGAGAATGGGTTGGGGTGAGGAGAACCTAATGGACAATGATTGAGGACTATGGACGCTTTGGTAGTGGGAGAGTAATGGTGACAACACCTGAGGGGAGAAATTCTATATTGTAAAAATACTAACAAAGATGTTAAACCCATAGTACTTCATTAAATAAAGAAAATTAAATTAAATGGTTAATTTTATGTCATGTGAAATGCACTTTTTTCAAAGTTCAAAAAAATGTTAGCAGGATATTGACCTGAGCAGTGTAGAACTTGGAACTACCCTGGTTGGTCAGGACTAGCATAGCTGGGAGATCCCCGAAAGACCTACAGTCCTACCACTCTGGAGTTCTGGAGCAGAGGGAAAATCTTGGATTGGGGTGTAGTTGCCTGCTCCCAAAGAGGCGCACTCAGCAGGGACAGAGCTTAGAATGGACAATTAGTATGAACCCTAACAAGACACTAGGGATTGATTCCAAGGTGATAGGATAGAGGGTAAATTGGACTCTTTGAGGTCCTAGTGATTCCAGATCTGGGTCCAGAGACCTGCTAGCCCATACCATTCAGCCCAGGAAGCTCTCTCAAACAAGAGGTGTATCATCTCCTGCCAGATATCTCCATAGCAATAGGGGACACCTTCTACAGGTAAGTAGAGAGAGGCTGGGCACAGGGAATGGAAGCAGTAAATAGGGGCTTTGGAGTCACCAGTTATAGTTGCTGTATGGGCTCAGAGAAGTGGCTTTGCCTCTCTGGCTCAGCTCATTTGTCTATATTAAAATCATAGTAAAATGGGGAGGGCTTTATGTGTGTAAGCCCTGATAAGATGTTCCAACTTCTGGTTCTTGCATCATAGAGTTGAAAAGCTTTGGAAAAAGAAAGGTTATACTCAGCAGTGCATTGTTCTCTCTACCCACTTCATCCTATAGATGGAGTGAGGAGAGCCTGTTTTAGAGAACAAACAAAAAATGAAGCTTGTCAAACTCCCTCTCATGCATCATGTGCACAGGATAGGTAAGAAATGTTAGTTATTACTTGCAGGGTGAGGGGGTTCCAGTGTAGGGTTTTAAGCAAACGAGAGGCTGGTCACTTTGTTTTGGTAGTGGTCACTGTGGAGGTTGAACTAGAAGAGCAAGCCAAAAGGACCAAAAAATGTAGCTGGGTATCAGTGTGTGTGTGTGTGTGTGTGTGTGTGTGTTTCAGGGATTCATAAAAAGACATAATCCCAAGCTGAAACAGTATGTATTCATCACCCAACATAAGAACTAAAACTATTTATATACCCCTACCCCTCACTCCAATTTACTTCCCTCCTGCCCTTCTCTCTCCTTTTTGATAGCCAACTTTACATAAGTGCAAAGTATCATTTCTGTTACATTTTTTCACTCTGCAGAATGCATCCATGAACAATACATGGACTTGTGCTGCATGTTTTTACACTACATAGGCAAGATCCTGTGCGCATCCTTCTATGATGGTTTTACTTTTGCCAGTGCTTTTTAGAGTCATCCAAATTGGTGTGAACAGTTTCACATTTCTTCTATTTCTTTATCTATGGACTTAGATTGTTTCCATATTTTAGCTAGGGAAATAATGCTGAATTTAACATATGGATGTATATCTTTTTGAGTCAGTATTTCTATTGTCTTTGGATAATACCCAGAATTGGCATTGGTAAATAATACAGTAGTTTTATTTTATTTTTAATTTGGACTCTCCAAACTATTTTTTATAGTCCTGCACCCACATAATTTTTAAAAAGTGTTTCTTTTCAAAATACAAATTATTTGTTATATTTAACACTGAACATTAACAGTACAAAACAGTCCCTGAATTTTGTATTAATTTTCTAGGGTTGAAAAAAAATTTTCTAGGGTTGAAATCACTGTGAATCTTTTATTCTCTGTTATCAACAAATGCTACATATCACTGTTTGTGGTATGTAATGGAACATTAAAAAGTTTATTTAAACTTTCCACTCAGAGATATTATTTTAATGTTTTATTATAAATAATAAAATTTCAATTATGAAAACATCACACACATATGATATACAGAAGTGCGCAAACAATACAATCCAAATAAATCTTAACTATTTAAGAACAACTTTGAAATTTGAGGATAATGATAAACTGGCACCTCTCTTACACCACAGAGCATTAGATTAATGCACAACCATTTTGCCACCTGACAGCAATCAAATTGGCAAAAAATTTCACAATTGTCTCTCAGTTGTCACCCATGTAGCAAAACTCAATAATAATTAGCTTGAAATATTGAGCTAATATTATAATTTTATTGTTAATTATCTTTAATATTTTTTGAAGGAAATATAAGGGTATTTCCTAGACTGATAAAATTCTGAATTTCAGCAACAGGACAATTGTATAGGTAAATGTTGGCTTTACATAGTCTTGGATTAGCCACAGGAAGTCGTGGTTGCTTTTGACATGCAGACAAGACAAATTTTTGCAGTCTTGAGGTGCAATGGAGAGAGAAGGTAAGCAGTATCTGGAGAGAATAAAGAAAATATTCCCTCAAAGGTGGAAGAAATTTTGGAATTTTTGAGCCTCAGTTTTCAGTATCCCAAAATCAGATTCTGAGTGATGGATTTGAACACAGGTTATTTGGGAGATAATTCCAGGAGACCCAATAATTAAGGGGAAGTGAGAATGAGGATAATCAGTTACCCACTCCAGGTAACTAGGGAATGATGCCTCTAGGGATCCCTGAGTGACTGTAGAGGACACCTCATATCTGTCCTCCTCAGGAGTAATAAAGACAATGTTTTCACCCAATAAACCTCTCTCTTGCTAGCCAAAGGGTATGTCAACTCTGCACTTCTGGGCTACCTTGTGTGTAAGTGAGACTGCTACTGTGTCCAGATGAAGTGTGAAGGCACACAAATACAGGGGATGGAGGTAGAAATGTTTAGTGTGATAGATAGCTGTCCACCAAGCTGCAGGGTCATTCTGACATTGGACAGTAGAAAATAAATGGCATGTTAACTGATGAAGCAGCAAATGGGAGGTAGAACCTGTTACAGGAGACAGTGGAAAGAACTGATGAAAGATGAGTTCTAGGTGATATTGAGGGAACTACCCTGGTCAGAACTCTGCACAGTCTCCTATTTTCTTTGTGATTGACCCAGAATGGCCATGGAAAGGGGAAACCTCACCCAGGTCTCTGAGTTCCTCCTTTTGGGCCTCTCAGAAGACCCTAAGCAACAACAGCTGCTGTTCATACTCTTCCTGAGCATGTACCTGGTCACAGGACTGGGAAACCTGCTCATCATCCTGGCCATCATCACTGACACCCGACTCCACACCCCCATGTACTTCTTCCTGGCCAAACTGGCCTTTGTGGACATTTGCTTCACTACCACCACCATCCCCAAGATGCTGGTCAATCATGTCACAGGACACAAAGAAATAACTTATGCTGGCTGCTTGACCCAGATGTTCTTCTTCATCTGGTTCGCTGGCATTGACAGTTTCCTGCTGGCTGCCATGGCCTATGACCGCTATGCTGCCATCTGTCACCCTCTGCACTATGCCACATCTGTGACACCACAGCTGTGTATCCTCCTGGTGGCAGCATCCTGGACCTCAGCTTTTGGGAATTCCCTGACTCACACACTATCACTAACTCGCCTCTCATTCTGCACCCACAACCGTGTTCCCCATTTCTTCTGTGACCTCAGCCCTCTGCTCAAACTGGCCTGCTCTGATATTTTTCTCAACAATGTAATGGTGTACACGGTGGGTACTATGACTGTTATCACACCCTTTGTGGGTATCTTGATCTCCTACACATGTATTTTTGCTGCAGTTCTGAGAATCCCATCCAAGAGAGGCAAGCAGAAAGCATTCTCCACCTGTGGCTCTCATCTCTCTGTGGTGTCCCTGTTCTATGGTACACTCATTGGGGTTTATTTCAGTCCTATGTCCTCCCACACAGCCCAAAAGGACACAGCCTCTGCAGTGATGTATACTGTGGTCACTCCCATGCTGAACCCCTTCATCTATAGCCTACGCAACAAGGACATGAAAGGTGCCTTGGGGGCCCTCATCAGTGGAAAGCCAGCTCCCACTTAGTGACATGAGTATCAGGATAACCAAGTCTCCAAATACAGTGCCTGTCTTTTTTTCATTTTCCCCCAAAGTTCTAATTTTAGATATTTACTTCATATCACTTTAGGTTCATTTGTGCATTGCTTCATTCTTCCAACAGTTATTTATTGAGTGACTACTACATATTAGGTACTCCATTAAGGGCTTGGGGTCCAACAGCAAATATACAAAACCCCTCATTTGTGGCACTTACAATGCATGGGCTGGGGCACCTACACTTCTCTAGAACATACAATGGTGAGTTCCTTTTTCTCCACATCCTTGCCAACATTTGTTGTTGCTAGTTTTTTTGATATGTGCCATTCTTACTGGTGTAAGGTGGTATCTCAATGTGATTTTTATTTGCATTTCCCTGATTATAAGGGATGTTGAATATTTTTTCATATGCCTGCTGGCCATTTGCATTTCCTCTTTGGAGAAATGTCTTTTAAGTTCTTCTGCCCATTTCTTGACTGGATTGTTTACTTTGTTTTGTTGAGCCCTGTGAGTTCTTTGTATATCATTGTGATCAGTCCCTTATCAGTTGTCTGGAGTGCAAAAAATTTTCCCAAGCAGTGGGGTGTCTTTTTGTTTTAGTTAATGTCTCTTTTGCTGTACAGAAGCTTTTTCAGTTTGATATAATCCTAGGTGTTTATCTTTTCCTTGACTTTCTTTGTTTTGGGTGATGAGATGCAATGGAATACTATTCAGCAATCAAAAAAGATAAACTCATGCCATTCACAGCAATGTGGATGGAACTAGAAGGAATTATGCTCAGTGAAATAAGTCAGAAGGAAAAAGAAAAATATAGGATGGTTTCATTTATAGCAGGAATATAGGGGAACCAAATAAGACATCATTGTAAAAATAATAATAATAATATAAAACACAACACAACAAAACAGACAATTATAAATCAGAGACATCCTGCAGGGGAGGAGGAGGGAGAGGAATCAGAGGGAGGGAGGAAGGAGCACAGGGGACTGTGGTGATGGTGCATGGGTGCATTGGTGAAGGAAATTCCATGGGGACTACACCTGGAGTGGGGAGCAAATATTGTTTAAAAATGAACAATGATGTGAAAAATAAATAAAAAAATTAAAAAAATAACTGTCCCCGCAAAGAACATATGATGGTTACAAGAAAGTGTTCTGAAAACTGGAGACCAGAATTCAAGTCTTGCTTTACATCAATGTCCAGGTTAAGGTGCTATAAAAAAGATAACCCAAAATACAACTGAGGCTACCATAAGGGGAAGAGGATGGGAGAAAACAAGTGGGGAGGGAGCACAATGGACTGTGGTGGTGGATGTTTTGGTGGTGGGTGTGATGTGGTAATGGCACCTGAAGTCGGAAACCCCATACAACATTATAAACCAATGTTACCTCAAAAACTTAAGAGTAAAAGTAAAATAACATAATCTTTTTAAAAGAAAAAAGTTGCAAGATTTTTCAGACTGAACTTTGATTCTTTTTATTAAAGATTTATTTATTTATACATACAAGAACTGGGGTACAGGCCAGATTTGTGGATTCACCAGAGACAGAGTGGGGAATAGAACAGGCAGATTGACTGAAATACACTGCTGAGGGAAGCAGTGGGAGAGTCAGGAGAGGTCTGCTGTGCTATGTGGGTAGCTCCCTGGCTGTGGTGAGCTTCATAGGTTGCATCTTAATCCCTTGCTCTGTCAAGGAGGCCCATGAGCTTTGATTCTTTAGCTGCATAACACCTTCAAAAAAATTGAGTAGGTGTTTGAACTTGGGTCTATTTCATTCCATTGCTAATAAAATACTCATTTTTTTTTATAGCTAGAGCTCTGTGTCTATTTAATTTGTGGTACTTGGTTCCTAGAACTCCCTTTATCTTTGTCACTGTCAGTTAATGGTCTTCTGAATCAAAACCCTTGGGTAGGAGGTAAGAGCCCATTATTTACAGGGTATGTTGTCCTGTCCACAACACCCATTGAGACATTTGGTTCATGCCAAATTTCCTTGGTATTTGGTGGTCTGTTCAAAATGTTTGGAAACATTTAGTCCATGTTGAAAGGTCCTTGACCTTTGGAGGGGGCACAAAATGTCTATGGTGGTGGACTGTGGACTATGGCAACAATGCCTGGGCTGGGGCGCCTACACTTCTCTAGAGGAAACAAAGCTGTAAACCAATATTAGCTCAATAAAAACAGAAAAAACATCAATTGATATACTTGGTTCATGCCAAAATGTCTTTGAATTTGGTTCAAAACCATTTATGAATATGTTTTGTCTGTGACTTATCAAATAACACAAACATTAACTTTAGTAAAATTTTATTTTTATTGTAATTCACAACTTATTTTGGATTTCACAGTTATTCTTGTTATTCCTTTTTATCAGTTTCAGCAGGGTTAATTTTAACTTGATGATTACTCCCAAGTATATATGGACCTATTGTTGACTTTATATTCATTGTATCTGTCAACAATTTAGTTTAAATGAATTTGATTTGGTCAGTGTCATCATGAAGTTGTTGTCTACACAGTCTATGTTTGAGCGTAACGCCAAGAACATGGGTAGTAACTTGTTCTTTGCTTAGCTGTTTATCTTTTACACTTCAACAAATCTCCAAATTGAAGGAAGCTGCACTACCATTAGCTTTTGAAATTCCTTCTGCTGTGCTGTTTGTCCTGTGATCAACATTCAGTACCGATGTATAAATATTTCGAGTTTCTGAAACAATCATCTTGGAACTTCTGATCTTCATCTGCCTCTGCCACACCTTCCACAGACATGTACTTCCTCAGCATAGTCTAGGTTGTTTAATTTTTCTGCATTCTCCACAATGTACTCAAGTTTCATTTATATCTCCCAAAGCACAAACAGAAAGCCAACAACATGGATGTACACTTACAGGTGTTAATTTCCTTTGTCATGTTCTCTTGTTAGAATCAAAGAAGATTTCTACTGAGTCTGTTGTGATTTCTCCTCTTTTAGTTATAATCTTATTTATATGTGTTTTCTCCTGTTTTTTCTTTGTGAGCCTGGCTAGAGGTTTGTCTATTTTGTTTATTTTTTCAAAGAACCAACTTTGGGTTTCATTGAACTTTTGTATTTTTTTTAACCATCTGATTATATTTATTATTATTATTATTTTTAAAATTTTATATATTTTTACATCATTTTTCATTTTTGCACAATGTATGCATATGCATATTGGTTATAGTCCCCATACAATTCCCACCCCACCCTTGTTTTGATCCTACTCCCTTCTCTCCCCCTGTAGTGTGTCTCTAGTATATAGTTGCTGGTTTATAGTTGATTTTTACGTTATTGTAATTAGTCTTTTTCCTGGTCCCTTATTTAGGTTTTCTAAGTTCCTGCTATGAGTGAGACCATCTGGTATTTTTCTTTTTCTTTCTGGCTTATTTTGCTGAGCGTGATCCATTCCAGCTCCATCCATGTTGCTGCAAATTGCATGAGTTTATCTTTTTTGATTGCTGAGCAATATTCCATTGTGTATATATACCACATCTTCTTGATCCAGTCATCTGTTTTTGGGCATTTGGGTTGTTTCCAAAGCTTAACTATTGTAAATAGTGCTGCTATAAACATAGGGATGCAGATGCCCTTTGGAGTTAATGTTTCTGTGTCATTTGGGTAAATACTTAGGAGTGGAATTGCTGGATCATATGGAATCTCTATCGTTAGTAGGTTGAGGACTCTCCACACAGCTTTCCATAGTGGTTGGACCAGTTTGCACTCCCACCAGCAGTGCAGGAGAGTTCCTTTTTCTCTACATCCTCGCCAACATTTGTTGCTAGTTTTTTTTAATATGTGCCATTCTCACTGGTATCTCATTGTAGTTTTGATTTGCATTTCCCTGATTACAAGTGATGTTGAACATTTTTTGAACATTTTTTCATATGCCTGTTGGCCATTTGCATTTCTTCCCAAAGAACACTTTTTTTTATCACAGTGAGTGTGAAAAATGAAATAATCACTCTATTACCCTATTTGTCAAATTACCCTATTTGCTACCTTGAGCACTTAGAAAAATGCAGAAGATATGGTATTCAGGTTCTACTTAGTCTGGGCCTCCCAGCACTATAAAAACTTTATGACCCCTCTGGGGCCCTAACAGTGTGAACCTGCAAAGAAGGGGGAGAAGTACCCAAAGGAAAAAAAAGGTAAAGTTGATGCTAGCAAGCCTGCAGAAAACAGAGATGCCAAAACATACCAAGCACAGAAAGCTGAAGGTGTTGTAAATCCAAGTGTGTGTATTTTTCATAACTGTACTTCTGATGACTGTACAGTTTGAAATACTGTTTTAACTAGCTTTATAAAAATGCATATATTTTTTTGTTTGCTTAAAAGCTATATTATTAGTACACGGAATACTTCATTTTTTTTTTTTTTGATAAAGGGCGTATGTCAACAATAGAATGTCTTTGAAGCTGGATTGATGTGTGTGTGTGGGGGAATCCTCCCCTTCTAATTTAGAGAATCTCTTAGTTTCCAGGAAGAGGGATTCCTTGATATTTTCAAACATTAGCCAAATTGGCACAGGCACCTTGTGGTATGGAATAATGAAAATTCATTGTTTTGTATGGCCTTTCCGTCTTCACCTTCAGTCTATACTTGACTCCCTTAAACCTAGAACGATCAGTTGAGACTTTACTCAAACAAAGTGGCTTTCAGTGTATCAGCCAATCTGGACTTTCTAGTGTCATCATTGAGATGTAAAGCAAGGATGCTTCAATAGAGAAAGAAAAAAGAAGTGGTTTGGTTTTTTAGATTGTGGATCTTTAGGTTGAAAAATCTGACATATTCATTACATTTCCTGAAAGTCAGGGTCAACTTGTGAAAAGTTGTTAAACAACCTGTCAAATGTGAAATGTTAACCCTCACTATAAACTTTCCTTTGTTCAGAGCTTCAAATGAAACCTTTATTGGATTTTACAGTGACTTTGGATTTTGGTAGTCCATTGAGGAAGGGAGCTTGGCAGTTGTATACTGTTAATGATTGTTTGTCCATATCTTGCCTGAAATACCATGATTTTTTTAAACTTTTTTTTTAAAGTTATATTTTTTATCTATACAAGCATTGGGTACAGTCAGAAGCACAGGAGGGTGAGAGAATTCACCAGAGCCAGAGCTGAGAGCAGAGCAGGCAGAAGGACCAAAGTACACTGCTGAGGGGAGCAGCGGGTGGCAGGAGAGGTCTACGCGCCATGTGGGACCCTCCTCCGATGGCCCGGGAGCAGCCGGGGATCGAACCGCCACTGCAGAGGCTGCGGGCAGCTTCGCAACCCAGCGCTCAACCGCTGCGCCACCGGGGAGGCCCTGAAATACCATGATTGTTATGAAAAGTATCTTTAATTAAAGCTGAATACAGTTTGGCTTTGGGAAAAATGATATGATTTTCCACACCTGGTTATTTAAACTTCTCTCAAATTTCATTCCATGCAATGTAGTTGGTTTTGGACATCTGCATCTATTTTTTTTCCCTTAAAACTGAGGTAACATTAGTTTATAACACTGTATATGATTTAACAAGTTGGATTCATGCTTCTTTGGATGCTGCATTTGTTTTGAATTCTGTGTACTTGTTTCATGAGTTTCCATTAGCATTAACAGGACCTCTTCACTGCGAATATCATAGAGAATTCTGATGTACCTGTGATGATGTTCAGCTTGGTTCCTTCTCATACTAGTTTAACCTCTGCAGGGTTTTCCTTATTTCCCCTTCAACACCAACATTGTGCTGATGTTTTTCTATTCTGCCTTGTATGATGTAATGTTATTGAAGTCCTGACTGGTTGGTTCTGCATTGAACATTGCATATTCTCGTCTGGTAATCAGCACATTTTCCTTCTATATTTATTGAAAAGAAGATATAATTTTTTTTGTAACTATACAATTTTTGCCACCTTCTGCTTAAAATTTTCAAATAAAGATGTCATGTTGATAGGCAACTGTAAACTTGTTTTTTCTTTTGTGTCCACTAAATGGTTTCTAGTTTATTAGAATGGAAACCCCATTCTAATGAATCTGTTACTGGGTTTGGCCAGATTGGATCAGTCAGAAGGTAGATAGCACCAAAAGTTTTGTGGTCCATGCAGAATGGCACATAAGGATAGGACCCCACCTACTCAATTCCACTAGAACAAATTACAGCAGATACTTCATGTGGTCTTCCATGATCATCCCTTTATAGAATATCAACTCAAGGGAAGTATTTATCATTAACCCTTGGAGACAGGATAGTTGTTGTGGGGTTAACTAAATGCCCAGAATCTTCCTCATGGAAGATATATAAAGGAGAGGTACACTCATTCTCATTCCCAACCCTGAAGAAGTAGAATGATCTATAAAGTATCTATATTGATACATTTTGCACAGAAGTTTGACCAAGATTTTCTTGTCACCACCCTCAATAAATGATCTATCTCCAACCAAATGTTCAGTGACATATTAATGTACTATGAATTTTGAATTGCCATCCTTGACTAGTCTTCCTTTGTGCATTGCTCTAACTGTAGGGCTCTTCTTCACTATACATACTTAATACTAATATCTTTTGCAAGATTTGAGCCCAAATCCATTTGCCTAATCCTAATTGTGATCTCCAGCTATGTTACCAAAGTAAAAAGGAGTTTTATTGTCAATAAAAACGTCATTGCACTTTCAGAGTTAGTACATGTTATTTTAGAAATCAGAGGCCTTCAAGTAATCATGAATCAGCAATAGATTATATTTTTCTCTTCAATAGGCAGAATACTTCACTGAAAAATTGAGTGAATCAATGTTACATTCTCTTGGAACTTGTTTAATCATGTATAGTATTAGGGAGAAGTCAGGCTTGCCATACATATTATAAAATATAGTTTTTTTTTTTAAATAAGACAGCTTTATTGAGATATAATTCATGGCAAACTGAGAATTGTAATTCTTAGTGCCTGATTTCTCTTCAGCATGGAGATAGGGTTGGAGTCTGTAAAAATATCAGGAACTGGATTGTTCCTCTAACAATGGTGCAGTCTGTAGAATTTATCACGTTGGAACACAAAACAATTTCCAGAAAAATTAAGATGATCAAAATTAAACCAAGAAAAATTTCAAATAAACAAAGTAACTTTAACATAAAGAAACAAGAATATGAAGAAAAAATGAAGCCTCAAATCAGTAAAAGGAGGAAAATGATAAAAATAAGAACATAAATAAATAAATAAAATACATCCCCCCAAATCAATGAATTGAAACATTATTTAAAAAAATAACAGAGGGAGTGCATCATGCATCGCCATTTTAGAACAGGGACATTTCTCCAGTAAAGACTGCCCGAGGCCAGCAGAAGGCTCCCAGAGGAGCCAGAGGTAAGCTGGGAAGTTCGTCCACACCAGGCCCCTTCTGGCCTGCAGTCCCAGCCCAGAGGGGGAGTGGGAACCCACTGCTGGGGCAGACTGGGCGCGTAGGGAGTGCGTCCCGCATTGGCATTTTAGAACAGGGACATTTCTCCAGTAAAGACTGCCCGAAACCTGAAGAAGGCTCTCGGAGGAGCCAGAGGTAAGCTGGGAAGTTCGCCCATGCCAGGCCCCTTCTGGGCCCCAGCCCAGATGGGGAGCAGGAACCCACCGCAGGGGCAGACCAGGCACGCAGGGGAGGGTGTCCCCGCATTGGCATTTTAGAACAGGGACCTTTCTTCAGTAAAGACTGCTTGAAACCGACAGATGGCTCCTGGAGGAGGCAGAGGGGAGCGGAGAAGTTCACCCAAGATGCCGGCCAGTCCCAGCAACACAGTGTCCCAATGCATACGGCAAATTAGAAAACAGACAGTAGGGAGCAGAAGAACCACAGGTAACCTAGGAACTCCTCAGGAAAAAAAGCACACTAAAAAAAGAAAACCACCCTCCAGAATGCAGCGACAGTCCAGAAAGAGAATTTAAAATTGCCATGATTGAAAAACTGACAGAAGTCATAAAGAAAAACAGTGATAAGGGAACAATAATCAATGATCAGAAGAATGAAATTGAATCCCTAAAGAGGGAAGTAAAAGAAATGCAGGAGATCAAAGAATTAATGGAGGCATTAAAGAACTCTGGGAAAAGCAATGAAAGCAGAATAGATGAAATGGAAGAATGAATAAATACTCTTGAAGACACAGAAATAAAAAGAACCAAAACAGAAAAGGAAAGAGAAGTACAAAGGGTAAAGACCAAAGAAAGACTTCAGGAACTATCTGACTCCATGAGGAAAGGAAATATAAGAGTTACAGGAATACCAGAAGGAGAGGAGAGAGATGTATGAACTGAGAAAATATTCAAGCAGATACTGAAGAGAACTTCCCAAATGAGAAGGAGCTGAAAATTGATATAAAAGAAGCAAGAAGAATACCAAACTTCCACGATGAAAGGAAAAATACAGCAGGCACATAATAGTAAAGCTCCCAAGAATCCAAGACAAGGAAAAAATAATGAAGCTGACAAGAGGGAAGAAACAGATAACATTCAAAGGAAAACCAATCAGGCTGACATCAGACTTCTCTGAAGAAGCACTACGGGCAAGGAGAGAGTAGAGGGACATAGTCAACAGACTCCAAGAAAACAGATGCCAACCAAGAATACTCTATCCCACAAAGCTCTATTTCTTTATGAAGAAAGAATAAGGACCTTCCCAGACAAACAGAAACTCTGGAATTTCATTACAATTAAACCCCCACTCCAAAAAATACTACAAGGAGTCCTAAAGCCAGAACCTCAGAAGGACGAATAACAACAAAAGAAGGCCAAAAAAAAAGAGTTATTAAAAGAATAAATAAATAAGATCAAAGTAAAGACAAACACAATGGCAAATACAGATGCTAACATATCAATATTAACTCTAAATGTAAATGGACTAAACTCTTCAATAAAAAGACACAGAGTTGGAGGCTGGATCAAGAAACAAAACCCAAACTTTTGCTCTCTCCAGGAAACACATTTAGCTACAAAAGATAAAAATAGACTCAAAGTTAAAGGAACAGCTATACTTATATCAGATAAAACAGTATAGCAGGAACAGCTATACTTATATCAGATAAAACAGATTTCAAACCCAAAAAGATAAAAAAGACCCCAACGGTCACTACATTATGATCAAGGGGACAATACTTCAAGAAGAAATAACACTCATTAACATATATTCACCAAACGAAGGAGCACCAAAATATATCAGACAACTATTGTCATCTCTGAAAACAGACATCAGAGAAAACACATACGTAGTGGGAGAATTCAACACACCACTATCAACAATGGATAGATCAATGAGACAAAAAATAAGTAAAGATAATAAAGCTCTAAATAAGGCTCTAGAGCACTTGGGCTTAACAGACATCTATAGAACACTAAACGGAAAAAAAATGGAGTACACATTTTTCTCAAGCGCACACGGATCATTCTCCAGGATTGATCACATACTGGGACCCAATACAAACATCAACAGATACACCAAGATTGAAATCATACCAACCATCTTTTCTGACTATGAAGGCATCAAACTAGAAATAAACCATAAAAAGAAGGCAAGGAACACTCCTACCTCATGGAGATTGAAAACCACACTTCTGGAAGACCACTGGACTAACGAGGAGATCAAAGAAGAGATTAAAAAATTCTTTGAATTGAATGACAAGGAGGACACCAATTTCCTAAATGTATGGGACGCAGGAAAATCCAGTAATAAGAGGAAAATATATAGCAATAGAGGCTCACATCAAGAAGCAAGAAAGAACTCAAAGAAACCACCTAATCTCGAAGCTCAAAGATCTAGAAAAAAACAAGTAGAAGAAAAGAAATAATAAAAACCAAAGCAGAAATAAATGAAATCAAAACTAAAAAAAAAATCTAAAAGATCAATGAAACCAAGAGCTCGTTCTTTGAAAAAATCAATAAAATAGACAAACCCCTAGCCAGGCTCACAAAGGAAAAAAGGGAGAAAGCACAAATAAACAGGATCACAAATGAAAGAAGAGAAATCACAACAGACACAGCAGAAATCAAAAGAATAATCAGTAACTACTATGAACAGTTATATGGAAACAAGTTCAAATCTAGAGGAGATGGACAAATTCCTACAACTCTACAATCACCCAAAGCTAGATAAAGAAGAAATAGAACACCTAAACAGACCAATTACAAGCAGCGAAATTGAAATGGTAATCAAAAACCTCCCCAAAAACAAAAGCCCAGGACCTGATGGATTTACAAATGAATTTTACCAAACATTCAGAGACGAATTTGTGCCTATCCTTCACAAACTCTTCCAAAAAATTGAGAAGGAAGGGACAATACCAAACACGTTCTATGAAGCCAACATTACACTAATACCAAAACTGAACAAGGACAACACAAAAAAGGAAAATTACAGGCCAATCTCCCTAATGAACACTGATGCAAAATTCCTCAATAAAATTTTAGCTATCTCAATCCAACAATGTATCCATAAGATAATTCACCACGACCACGTAGGATTCATGCCAGGGACACAAGTACCGTTCAACATCCAAAAATCAATCAACGTTATCCAAAACATCAACAAATAGAAATATAAAACCATATGATAATATCAATAGATGCTGAGAAAGCTTTCGACAAAGTGCAACACCCATTCATGATAAAAGCCCTTGAAATTCTTGGGATACACGGAACATGCCTCAACATCATAAAGGCCATATATGACAAGCCCACAGCCAGTATTATTCTCAATGGTGAAAGGCTGAAAGCATTTCCTTTAAGATCTGGAACAAAACAAGGATGTCCACTCTCACCACTGCTTTTCAATATAATACTGGAAGTCCTAGCCAGAGCAATAAGACAAGAGAAAGACATCCAAGGAATCCAAATAGGAAAAGAAGTCAAACTATCACTATTTGCAGATGATATGATAATATACATAGAGAACCCCAAAAACTCCACAGAAAAACTAATTCAACTTATCAGTTTAGTAAAATGGCAGGATACAAAATCAACACGCAAAAGTGAGTAACTTTCCTATACACAAACAATAAATCTGAAGAAGAAGAAGAAATAAAAAAAAATCCCTTTTAATATGGAAACAAAAAAAAATCAAATACTTGGGAATAATCTAACAAAAGAGGTAAAGGACTTATACAAAGAATATTATAAAACACTGTTAAAAGAAATAGAAGAAGACACAAAGAAATGGAAAGACATCCCCTGCTCATGGATTGGAAGAATAAACATTATTAAAATGGCCATCCTACCAAAACCAATATACAGATTCAGTGCTATTCCAATAAAAATTTCAATGTCATTCTTCAAAGAAATAGAACAATTATTGATGAAATTCATATGGAATCACCAAAAACCCCGAATAGCCAAAGCTCTCCTGAAAAAAAAAAAAGAAGGGAATGGAGGCATCACACTTCCAGACTTCAAACTATACTACAAAGCCATAATCATCAAAACTGCATGGTATTGGAACAAGACAAGACACAGAGACCAATGGAATCGAATAGAAAATCCATAAATAAACCGACAGATTTATGGTCAACTAATCTTTGACAAAGTACCAAAGACTATGCGTTGGAGCAAAGAAAGTTTGTTCAATAAATGGTGCTGGGAAAACTGGGTCGCTACATGCAAAAGAATGAAGCTTGACCACTACCTCACATCATACACAAAAACCAACTCAAAATGTATTAAAGAACTAGACATAAGACCTGAAACGATAAAATACATAGAAGGAAATATAGGCGAAACACTATGTGATATGCACATCAAAGACATCTTAACAGACACATCACCCAAAGCAGTGATAGTGAAGTCAAAGATCAACAGCTGCGACTACAGCAAATTAAAGAGCTTCTGCACAGCAAAAGAGACAATAACAAAAACAAAGAGAAACCCCACCGACTGGGAGAACATTTTTGCATACAACACTAATGATAAAGGACTGATCACAAAAATCTACAAAGAGCTGACGAGACTCAACAACAACAAAGAAAATAATCCAGTCAAAAAATGGGCAGAAGAGCTAAAAAGAAACTTCTCCAAAGAGGAAATACAAATGGCTAATAGGCACATGAAAAGGTGTTCGACATCACTTGTAATCAGGGAAATGCAAATCAAAACTACCATGAGATACCATCTTACACCAGTGAGAATGGCACATATTAAAAAATCTAGTAACAACAAATGTTGGCCAAGATCTGGAGAAAAAGGAACTTTCCAGCACTGCTGGTGGGAGTGCAAACTGGTCCAACCACTATGGAAAGCTGTGTGGAGATTCCTCAGCCTGCTAAAGATGGAGCTTCCATATGATCCAGCAATTCCATTCCTAGGTATTTACCCAAAGGACACAGAAACATTAATTCCAAAGAGCACCTGCACCCCTATGTTTATAGCAGCAGTATTTACAATAGCTAAGCTTTGGAAACAACCCAAATGCCCAAGCATGGATGACTGGATCAAGAAGATGTGGTATATATACACAATGGAATATTGCTCAGCAATCAAAAAAGATAAACTCATGCAATTTGCAGCAACATGGGTGGAGTTGGAAGGGATCATGCTCAGTGAAATAAGCCAGAAATAAAAAGAAAAATACCGGATGATTTCACTCATAGCAGGAGTTTAGAAAACCTAAATAAGAGACCAGGAAAAAGAATATAATAAAGAAAAAATCAAAATCAACAAGCAACTATAAACCAGAGACACACTATGGGGGAGTGGGGAGAGGAGGGATTGGGGTCAAAATAAGGGGGGGTGCAATTAAATGGGGAATATAACCAAGATGAAAATGCATACATTGTGCAAAAATGAAAAATGATGTAAGAAATATATAAAAATAAAAAATAATAATTCTATTTCAGTCACATCATGAGGGTAAAGGAAATTACTAATCAGTTGTAATGAGAAATAGTTAAAAAATGTTCAATTGTCAAAAATTGACCCTTCACCATGAGTTTTGCCACAGCATATCTGGAAGTATTAGCTAATATCATTGTTACTGTTAGGTTGGTTTGAAACAACCAAAAGCTTATTTCATTGGAATATCCTCCTTATTAATATTCAATCTGGGAGACAGGTTTTATAATATTACCACATAGTCTGTTGTTTAGTTTTTAAATAAACATACTTGTGGCACATGTGTTCAAATATGCTTGAGCAGTAGATACATAGGCTGAAAAATATCTGGAACATACAAAGATGCACAACGTGATTATCTGCCAGAGAAACACAAATCAAAGCCACAATGTGCTAGCACTCTACACTCACCTGGATGGGCACAATAAAGACAGATGACAACAGCAAGTATTGGTGAGGATGTGTAGAAATTGCAACCATTGTATGTGGTGGTGGGAATGTAAAATGGTGCAGCCACTGTGGAAAACAGTTTGATGGTTATCCAAAAACTAAGGATGAAATGCCAGCAATTCTTCTCTACTGCAAACAGGGCTTCTATTACTTGTACACCAGTGTCCACAACAGCATTATTCACAATTGTCAAAGGTGTGAATGACCCACATCCATCACTGAATGAATGGATAAACACATTGTGGAATTTTGCTCAACCATAAAATGGAATGAAGCACTGACACATGTGTAGAAGAATCTACACATGTACATGTATAGTTACCTAGGAGAAGCAATCAGACAGAAAAGGTCATATAGTGTGTGGCTCAATTATGGAAATGTCCAGAACAGGTTATTTCATAGACAGAAAATAGATTAGTGGCTGTCAGGGGTTGGGGGAGAGGAATGGGATATTGCACTAATAAATAGAAAATTTATTTTGGGGTGATGAAATGTTTAGGAATTATGCAGAGGTAGTTGTTGCTCAACATTGTAAATGTCCTAAATACCACTGAATCTTTCACTTTAAAATATTTAGTTTTATGTTATCTGACTTGCTTCAACTAAAAAATAAATGTTACCAGGCATTGCTACCCACATTGAAGAGGAATGGGTGTATCCAGCAGTTGGGTGGATCCATTAGAGCTGGGGGATTTCCACTGGGAAGTACCACAAAATGTCCCAGGGTGCCCACCACCCTAACTCAGGAACGGAAGGAAAAGCCCAGAACGACCTGCAGCAGTACCCTCCCACCCCCCCAAAGAGGATGGTGCAAGCAGGGATGGAATGTGGAGCGGACAATTAGCATAAGCCCTAACAAGGCACCAGGGACTAAACATGAGGAGTGAGGATAGAAGGTAAATTGGACTCTTCCAGGCCCTCGTGATCCTCCTATGGAGCCAAAGACCTGCCTTCAAGTCAACTTAGAACACTCCCAGCTAGAGCTGGCTCACCTCCTTCAGATATCTTCACAGACAGAAGGGACACCTTCCACAGGTGAGTGGGGGGAGAGGATGAGGTACAGAGAAATGAAACAGCAAGCAGGAAGCCATGGTGTCATCAACCAGGCCTGCTGTATGGCCTTGGGGAAGTGGCTTTGCCTCTCTGGGCTCAGTACATTTGTCTGTATAATAGAAACAAAATAAAATGAAAGTGCTCCGTATATATAAGAGATTCCAGCCTCTGGAGTTGCATCAGAGAGTTGAAGAACTTTGAAAAAAGAGATGGTAAGACACAGGATGGTTGATCTTTTCCTCTAAAACTCTTCCTATAAGTGGAGGAGGTAGGAATACATATCTTAGAGAATCTTAGAGTAAGAGGAAGCATATCAAACTCCTTGGCATGTGTCAGGTGTCCAGGAAGCAAACAAGAAATACTATTAGAAATGCTATTAGTATCAGGTAATGCGGAGTTGGTGAAGGATTTTAAAGGAGGGAGAGGCAGGTCATTTCATCATGGTGGTGGTTATTGTGAGGTGGAGATAGGAAGAGCTAGCCTGCAGCCAAAGAAACAAAAAAGGGGCAGGTTTGGCATCTAAGATTGACAAGATGAGAATCTACTGGTGTGCCGCGAAGGAGTGGTGTACAGGATGAAGAGTGGCAAATTCATCAGGATGTACTGAGTGGGGTAGAAGGAGCCCTGCATGTCTGGTCTGGGTGAGCAGAGGGCAGAGGGGTCAGCACTGAGCTTGGGTATAGAGCTTTTAAAGAACAGCTTTGGGGCACACGCTGAGTTGGGTTTGGGTCAGGGCCTGTGGAACCTGAGCAAGTTCAGCAAAGGTGAGGCACCCAAGGGTGCTCCATGGACCCTGGTGCTGGGAGATCCAGAACAGTTACTGTGACCAGAGAATGGGACTGAGACCTACCATTCGCTTGCCCACTCATTTGACCCTCTCCCTCCTAGTGCACTCCTTGAAGGTAGATGGGGACAATGACAGGTGTGTGGGTGTGTGTATGTGTGCATGTGTTTGCATATTTTGGGCAGTCAGAAAAAGCACAGATTGTAATTCTGCTGGCCCATTCTATTCACCACACAACCCCTTCTCCTTTTATAACCAACGTTCTGTAATAAGTGTTTCACTCTCATGCACAAGCTCACCATTCAAACACCCAGGGTAGCAGGTGAGGGACTGCCTCTCCTGATCCAGAGACCCAGAGCACACAAGTCACAGAGGATGGGGCAGTCCCTGGTTGAGCTGTAAGAGTTTACATGATGTTTTCATTCATGTATCCACCAAAACAAAGAACTTTGTTGTAGGATTTTTAACTTTACGGAATTGATGGGCTCTGTGCACACACTTCTATGATTTTACTTCTTTTGCCCAGGCCTGTGATAATCAGTCAGGTTAGTGCTAACAGCTCCACATTTCTTCCACTTTTATAACAATGGAAATGTCCACTGGTGGGATATCATATTTGATGTTCCTCCCTCTTTCCAAATATCCTTAAGTGTGCTTCACGCTCTGCCTTTGAGGAAATCCCGTGTGGTAGTCTTGCGAGATCACAGGGAACCCACAACTTTAGCTTCATTCGGTATTTCCAGCTCTCCCTCCAGTGTCCATCCCAGGCAGCTCCTGCCTGTGTGTGAGCACTGCTGCTGCCCAGCAGGCAGCGCTGGGGGGTCCGGCTCTGGTCGGTGTGGTGGGCTTGAAGCCGCATCTCAATATGATGTATACCTGGCTATTGGTGAGGGTGAGCATCTTTTACTTTGTTGACTGGCCATTTTGGGGATAGGCTGGCTGAGCTTTTTGTTGTTGTTAGGGTAAGAGTTTACATGATGTACACATTCGTGTGTCCCCAACATGTACAGAACTGTGTTACTTGATGTTTTACTTTTATGGTTTCCTTTTTCACATATGCTGCTGGGGTGAGAGGAGACTCAGAATTCATTCCACATTTAGGGGCTTCTCTGGTGGCACAGGTGTTGCCTCAGCACTATGAAGCTATTGCCAGTCACTGCGGCATGAGTTCGATCACCAGCCAGGGAGCTAACCAACATGGCGCAGCAGAGCTCTCTTGTCTTGCCTGCTGCTCCCCTCAACTGTGTATTTCAGTGGACCTGCCTGTTCTGCTCCCTACTCTTTCTCTGGTGAATCCTCTCACTCCCCCGTCCTCTGGCCTATACCCCAGTTCTTATATGCATAAATAAATACATAAAAAAATCAGTATATCTTAAAAAAAAAAAAAAACTTCCACATTTAGAGAAAGCCTTGTTGAAGATGCTCTGTAAGTGGTTGAGAATTAACAAGGAAGTGAGACAGGGTGTACTCCTGGGCAGAGAAGGAGAGAAACCAGGCAGGAGGCAGAGGGAACAGGGAGAAGTTTCTGCTGCTCCAGGCCCAGAGATCACAAATAATAGAGGATGGAGGATAATCCATCCATTGCTGTATCTAACTGCTGGGTCATAAGTGAGTTCTATTTTAAAATTTTGAGGAAACCTTATACTTTTTTACACAGTTCTGCACTCATATTTTTATTTTAAAATTAATTTCTTGTTTATTCCAAATATAAATTGCTTTATTTTGCCATGAGTCTTACACAGCGGTGAAACTGTTCCAGGTTGATTTGATGCCTCAACTTCAGATATTCCAGGACTTCAAGTCACTGTGAATAGCCTTTGTTCTCTGCTCTCCACAAATCCCACAGTGTACAGCATGGTGTTTAATGGGAACAGTAAGAGGTTTACTTGAACTTTGTTGCTGTTCATTCTCATGCTCTATTTTAATGTTAGATTACAATTAAATTTACAATTATCAAAACATCACACACAACTTAAACAAAAATCATCACTACGTACAAACAATGAAAACCAAAGTAATTCACAACTATTTAAAACAAGGACAGATCTCAAAATTTGAGGATAATGATAAACTGATGTCTTTCTTAGAGCATAGTATTTCACAGAACTACAACCACACTGCTCACAGTGACAGTGGTGTAATTAGCAAGCAGTTGCTCAAATGTTTCTCAAATGGTGCACATAAAGCAAAGTACATTGCAACATTCAAAAGCAATTATCTAAAGACTTTAAGTTTATATAATCATTTTGTGGTTAATTAATTTGACTGTTCTTTGAAAGACTTGTAAGGGTATTTGCCACTTTGTGCCTGATATTTCTGGGTTTTAGCAACAGGAGAACTGTACTGGTATACACTGGATATAGTCTAGTCCTGTTTTAGCAAGAGTAGACACGATTGCTCTTGAAAAGAAAGGCTAGGTGATGATTTTGGACACTATAAAGTCAATGGAACAGAGAACGGGGGGGGGAAGCTGTTGGAAAGGTATTTAGGATGAAGATGGGGTCTTTCACAGGAAAAAGAAATTTTGGATGCTTGTGTCTTATTTTGGATTCTCTCTAAAGCAGGTTCTGAGTCAGAATTTGACTGCAAGTAGTTTATGTAGGGAAATGCCCTAGGAGAATGTTTGGGGAAGTGAGTTTGTGGATGAACAGTTTCACTCAGAACATTTAGAATGATCTCTTGGAATCCCTGAGAAACCGTGGAACACAACCCAGAACCGTCTCACTCAGGAGTCACCCAACAAGCTTTATCTCATGATGGTCAAAAGTTAGTCTCAGGCTGTAATTTCCAGTACTTCTAAATTACCTGTGTGCATGCTGAGCTTTATCCTATGGACAGATGAATCCCTGAGGCAGAGACAGAGTTAGTAGAAGTGAGAAATAGTCATTCTATTGGGAGTTGTTTACAAGATACAGAGGTATCTTGCAGGTGGGCTGTAGGGAATGAATATGTTTAGTGATGGAAATAATGCAGCATATGGGTGGGAAATCCTATTGCAAGAGATAGTGTGCAGAATCGATGAGTGTCTGAGCTAAAAGAGGAGATAGAATCTAGATGCAGTAGAGGGGCTGGTCTTGGTTAGGACAATGGCTAACCAACCTTTTCATTTCTGATTGATGCAGGATGACCATGGGAGGGGAAAACCTCACCCAAGTCTCAGAATTCATCCTTTTGGGACTCTCAGACAATCCCAAGCAACAACAGCTGCTCTTCATACTCTTCCTGAGCATGTACCTGGTCACGGGGCTGGGGAATCTGCTCATCATCCTGGCCATCGTCACTGACACCCGACTCCACACCCCCATGTACTTCTTCCTGGCCAACCTGGCCTTCGTGGACATTTGCTTCACCTCCACCACCATCCCCAAGATGCTGGCCAATCACATCTCAGGACACAAAGGGATCCCTTATGCTGGTTGTTTGACTCAGACATTCTTCTTCATTGTGTTTGCTGACATCGACAGCTTACTGCTAGCTGCCATGGCCTATGACCGCTATGCTGCCATCTGTCATCCTCTGCACTATGGCACATCTGTGACACCACAGTTGTGTATCCTCTTGGTGGCAGCATCCTGGACTGCAGCAGTCATGAATGCCTTGACCCACACTGTATTACTGACCCGCCTCTCATTCTGCACCCACAATGAGGTCCCCCACTTTTTCTGTGATCTCAGCCCTCTGCTGAAGCTGGCCTGCTCTGATACCTTTCTCAACAATGCAATGGTATATAGTATAGGTAGTTTATTTGTTTTCACACCCTTCATGGGCATCTTGATCTCGTACACACGCATATTCTCTGCTGTGCTTAAGATCCCATCTGCGAAGGGAAAGCAGAAGGCATTCTCCACCTGTGGCTCTCATCTCTCTGTGGTGACCATGTTCTATGGAACACTCATTGGGGTTTATTTTAGCCCCACATCCTCCCACACGGCTCAGAAAGACACAGTTGCTGCAGTAATGTACACTGTGGTCACTCCCATGATGAACCCCTTCATCTACAGTCTACGTAACAGTGACATGAAGGGTGCCTTGGGGGCCCTCTTCAGTAGGAAGCCAGCTTTTACTCAGTGACCCCAGCACTGGGACATGTGAGTTTCCAAATACCGGGCCCATCTTTCTTGAATTTCCCCACATAGTCCTAATCTTAAATATATCTTCATATCATTCTCAGTTCATTTATTACTTTATTCTACATCCATTGTTCTTTTTTTACCCAGACTTCTTGTATCTATTTTATTTGCATTATTTGTTTCCCAGATCTACCTACATCTTTGTCACTCTTAGTTACTGGTAATCTATACAAAAACCTTGGGAAAAAGGAAAGAGTCCAATAACTTATAGGCAACCTGGTCCTGTTAAATAGTCCATTGAAACTTGTGGTCTATGACAAAAATTTGCTTTTTAGTGGTTCTGTCTAAAATGGATACCTGGTGGTGAAAGGGGTTAAGATGCAGCACCATGAAGCTATCTGCTGACACTGTAGCACGAGTTCAAATCCCAGGCAGGGAGCTGACTCAAATGGCACAGCAGACTTCTCCTGACACACCCACTGCTCCTCTCAACAGTGTATTTCAGTCAACTCGCCTGTTCTGTTCCCCACTCTGTCCCTGGTGAATCCTCTCACTCCCCCACACCTCTGGCCTGTACCCCAGTTTTTGTATGCATAAATAAATAAATCTTTAAAAAAAAAGGAGGGCTTTCCTGGTGGCATAAGGGGTTAAGCACAGCACTTTGAAGCAATCCTCAGTCTCTGCAGCACAAGTTTGATTCCCGGCCAAGGAGCAGCCCATATGGCACAGCAGACCTCTCCTGTCTTGCCCGCTGCTCCCCTCAGCAGTGTATTTCTGTCAGTCTGCCTGTTCTGTTCCCCACTCTCTCTCTGGTGAATCCTCTTAGCCCCCCACACCTCTGGCCTGTACCCCAGTTCTTGTATGCATAAATAAATAAATCTTTAAAAAAGAAAAAAGAAAAAAAGGACTCTTGGTCCATGAAAATAATCTTTGAAAACTGTCTTTATCCAAAACACTGGTGAGCATATTTGGTTCATGACTCATTAAATAGCAATAATAGAAGCAATTGACTTCATTATAGTTATATTTGCATTATTTTTATCGTAGCTCATGATTGAATTTTGAATTTCAAATTTATTCTTGCTCTTCTTCATCATCACATTTGGCAGGGCTAATCTTAAGTCTGTGATTCTTTCGAGAACACATCATTCTGATTATTGGTGTTATAGTCACTATATCTATTAACAATTTTGGTTATATGAGATCAATTTTGTTTTTCTCATTTGAAGTTGATGACTATATTTGAGTGTGATCACCAAGAACCTGGGTGAAAACTTGATCATTGTTTTGCTTTCATTTTCAAACATTTCAATAAATCTCCAAACAGAAGAAAATACACAACTATCAACTTTCAAAATTTCATTTGCTAGCTTTCTACAGCATTGTTTATCATGTGATCAATGTTCACTATCTGGTGGCAATTTTGGAACTTCAGTTTGTCTTCCTCTGCCACATATTCTGTGGACATAAATATCTTAAACAGGGCCTCCCCTGGTGGTGAAGCAGTTCAGCGCTGGGCTGCGAAGCTGCCCGCAGCCTCTGCAGGGCCGGTTCGATTCCCAGGCGCCGGCAAGTGTCCCACATGGTGCGCAGACCTCTCCTGCTGCACCCGCTGCTCTCCTCAGCAGTGTATTTCATCAGTCTGCCTGTTCTGTTCCCCAGTCTGGCTCTGGTGAATTCTCTCACCCTCCTATGCTTCTGACTGTACCCAGTGTAAATAAATAAATCTTTACAAAAAATACCTTAAACATAATCTATTGGGTCATCTAAATTTCCACCTTCATTCTCTACAATGTACTCAAAACTTTCACTTACATCTTCCAAAGGCAAAGATAGAAGACCAAACAACATGAATGCAACCTTATAGGTTTTCTTTGTCATACACTCAGGTGTAAGGTCCAAAGAAGATACTTTTCATGTGATAATTATGAAAAGTTAAATAAGCTTCTTTTTACTTGTGAATTTGGTTGTAGCAGTTGAATCACTTTCATATTTGCAATCTTGAAATCATGTACAATAATATTGAGATGTCTTTCCACGCAAATATAAGTACTTTATCATATATGCATGTGTTCTCATCTTTTCCTTGTTAGCGCATAAATCAACAGTGTCATATAATGCAATACTATGCCATGTGCAGTGAAAACTGAGTGAACTTTGTTGACACTGTTTGCATGTCTGTCTAGTCACCAAATAATGTGGCACTGGCTTTTATTTTTTTATTTATTATTATTATTATTATTATTTTTAATTTAAATTTTATTTTTATATTACCCATACAATTACAACTCCCTTATTTTGATGACAATCCCTCCTTACCCCACCCCCACCCCCCAAACTGTGTCTCTGGTTCACAGTTGTTTGTTGATTTTGATTTTTTCTTTATTATAGTTATTCTTTTTCCTGGTGCCTTATTTAAGTTTTCTAGATTCCTGCTATGAGTGAGACCATCTGGTATTTTTCTTTTTCTTTCTGGCTTATTTCGCTGAGCATGATCCCTTCCCAGCGCCATCCATGTTGCTGCAAATTGCGTGTGTTTACCTTTTTTGAATGCTGAGTAATATTCCATAGTGTATATGTACCACATCTTCTTGATCCAGTCATCTATTTTTGGGCATTTGAGTTGTTTCCAAGGCTTAGCTATTGTAAATAGTGCTGCTATAAACATAGGGGTGCAGGTGCTCTTTGTAATTGATGTTTCTGTGTCCTTTGGGTAAATACCTAGTAGTGGAATTGCTGGATCATATGGAAGCTCTATGTTTAGTAGGTCAAGGAATCTCCACACAGCTTTCCATAGTGGTTGGACCAGTTTGCACTCCCCAGGCAAGGGTCCCACATGGTGTGCAGACCTCTCCTGCTGCCTGCTGCTTCCCTCAGCAGTGTACATCGTCACTCTGCTTGTTCTGCTCCCGCTCTGGCTCTGGTGAATTCTCTCACCCTCCCGCGCTTCTGACTGTACCCAGTGCTTGTATAAATAAATAAATCTTAAAACAAACAAACAAACAAACAAAAACCATAAAAATTTGTCATAAGTTGTATCATTTAGATTTCTTTCATCATCTTGAGTACTGGAATTGTGCATGAGACATGATTCTTCCTGTCTAGTCACTTTATACTTTTCTAGAATTTCAATTCCTTGCTATGAATTTGGGTTTGGAGGTTGATGTTGGTTTTAAATTAAATTTACTTGTCTCTTTAATGAATTTCTTTCTGGTGGTACCAACAAGATCTCTTCACTGTGAACATCTCAGAGTTCTTTCAAGTATCTGAGATGATGATGTTTCTTTTTCTGCATATTTTTTTAACCTTTTCAAGGTTTTTCTTATTTTCTCTTTGACCAGTGTTGTACTGGTATTTTTTTTTTTAAGATTTATTTATTTATTTATACAAACACTGGGTACAGTCAGAAGCGCGGGGTGGGGGGGGTGAGAGAATTCACCAGAGCCAGAGAGGAGAGTAGAACAGGCAGACTGATGAAGTACACTGCTGAGGGGAACAGTGGGCGGCAGGAGAGGTCTACGTGCCATGTGGGATCCTCGTCTGGTGGCCTGGGGATTGAACCGGTGCTGCAGAGGCTGCGGGCAGCTTCACAACCCAGCACTCAACCACTGCGCCACGGGGGAGGCCCCTGTATGGTATGTTTTTTAATCCCATTTTGAATAATTGTAATGTTACCAAATCCTGACCAGTTTTATATTGGACATTGCAGATTATTCTCTCTTGAAAGACCAGTACCTTTTAAAAGAATAGAAATAGTAACCAAAACCATTATAATTTTGCAATGGCTTTTCTTTCTATGACTGTACAATTTCTGCTGTATTTCACTGAGGATTTTCAAATAAAAACGTCATATTGCCAGGTAACATCAGAAAGCTTTTCTTTTTTTGGGGTAGGGGAAAGCCATATAATAATGGTTGCTGGTTTACTGGTATGGGAAACTATTAATGTCTTATGGATGTGACACTTACTTGTATGAGTTGTGGCTACTAGTGGATAGGCACCAGATGAGCATGTGGTGTTCCACTCTCATAGCTAGTTATGGTGGAAATCAACCCACTGTAACCACTTCAAATAGTTTCAGACCTCTTTTATTCTTTATCACTAAAGTAGTTATATAGGATGTGAATTTAAAAAATATTGCCTGTGAACAAAGAGTTGCACATTGTTTAGTCCGAAGCCTGGCATTCCCTTCATGGTAGCTACTACACATCACTAATTTGTAGCTGGAGAGTAACTCCTGTTCTCACCTTTCCTGAGCAATGAACAATCAAGATATTTCATAAAGTGCTTATGTCAATGTCCCTATTCTGTTTCACATAGTGATTTGATCAACCTCTTTCATTAAAACTCCACTCCTATTGATCAACTAGTCACATCCAACTAAATGCCCAGTGACAGTTGAACATACCATGCATCATGAAATCCCATCCATCACTTGTCATCTGTGTGCT
Organism: Talpa europaea; assembly: GCF_964194135.1. Lineage (NCBI taxonomy): Eukaryota > Metazoa > Chordata > Mammalia > Eulipotyphla > Talpidae > Talpa > Talpa europaea. The sequence goes on along the minus strand of NC_140079.1, from coordinate 45,997,919 downwards.
TTTTAAACTGTAAGATTCTTCCTCATTATACATAGCTAATATAAATCTCACTTTTCTATAGTATTTGTATCCATTCCATCTACATAATCCCATTTGATATTACCAGTTAGGCTATCAAGACAAGAAGGGCTGTTACTGACAATACAATTGCAATACAGTTATTGGACAAATAGAACAAGAGAGTACCTTTTTTTTTTATTAAGCCTATAAATCAAAAGTGTAAACTGTCTCCATGGACGTTTAAAGTCAGGAGTGTTTTCTAAGTATGAGAATTAGGACCCAAGTTAAAGGATCATTTGTTACAGGTCAAATTTCTCAATAAACATTTTGGACAGGATCAAATACCAATGACTTATTAGTGTCAATCATATGTCAAACTGTTGGTCTTCCACCATTGTTACTCTGAAAAGTGGCCAATTCTTGTTTACAATAATCTTAAATAGCAAGGAACAGCCAACTTCCAGTGACATTCTAGCTCTTCCCAATTACTTCCAGAAATGGGTTCAGTATACATGATCTATATTTCAAATAATCATAGATGATGGTATTATCAGAGGTGTATTTGATATAAAAAGGCTCCAACTATCATTCTGCAATATTTGTGTCCTTAGAACCAGGAATTTTAACACCCCACTTCTGGTACTGATTTCTATAATAGAATAAATGGCTTACTTGTGGTGTTCTTAGAACTTCTGTAACAAAATACCACAAAGTAGGTGGGTTAAATAATGAAAATTTATTACCCCACAGTTCTGGACACCAGAAATCAAAATTGAACCTTCTTAGCTGTGAGGGAACAATCTATTTTATGCTCTCTTTTAGCTTCTACTGGCCATTTTTGGTATCCCTTGATTTGAAGATATCTGCCTTTGTATTCATGTGGCATCCTCCATGTATGCATGTCAGTTTCCAAATGTCCTCTTGCTATAAGTACAAAACTTAGGTTGGCTAGAACTCACCTTACTCCAGTATTACCTCACATTATTGATTTTATCTGTAAGAGTCCTATTTCCAAATAAGGTCACATTCTGAAATATAGTGGCTATGAATTTGGGGAGGGATGTAATTCAAACTATAACATTTTATATAAAAATAAAAATACTGAAGTAGTATGGTCATGCAAGATAGAAATTTATTTTCCCTTTCTCATGTAACTCAGAATTCTATGTCAGAGGTGATTCTGACTATAAGTCATTCAGAGACCAAGTAGGTTTTACTTTTTGCTTATTTTCTTGGTGATAGTCTTTTCTAGAGCATTGAAACTTGAACTTAAGATTAAATAAATAAGGGAGCGCAGGGGCAGCAAACTGATATCTTGAAGCACTAGTAACTTACATTCCACACTGGGTTAAATCTAGCAATGAGAGTTGAGGAAATGTGACCAACCACACTTTAGGCTTTGATACTGTTATTACAGAAGAAGAGAAAATAGATTTTCATGGATCCACTTATACCTCCCCTGAAGAAGACAAACTAAATCCCATGAAGTTGATTCATTCAGCTCATAATCTAAAATTTCTCATTGACCTGGCAATTCCACTCCTAGGGATCTACCCAAAGGACACAAAAACATTGATTCAAAAGAACACCTGTACCCCTATGTTTATTGTAGCACTATTTACGATAGGTAAAACCTATTGTAAAAATAGATGACTGGATCAAGAAGATGTGGTACATATACACAATGGAATATTATTCAGCATTAAAAAAGATAAACTCATGCCATTTGCAGCAACGTGGATGGAGCTAGAAGGAATTATGCTCAGTGAAATAAGCCAGAAGGAAAAAGAAAAATATCAGATAGTTTCACTTATAGCAGGAATATAGGGGAGCCAAATAACACATCAGTGTAAAAAAAATAATAACAGTACAAAACACAACAAAGCAAAAACAGACAACTATAAATTAGAGACATAGGGCTGGGGAGGAGGAGGGAGAGGGATCAGAGGGAGGGAGGGAGGAGAACAGGTGACTGAGGTGATGATGCCTGGGTGCATTGGGGAAGGAAATTCTATGGGGACTATACCTGAGGTGGTTGTGGGAAGCAAATATTGTTTTAAAATGAACAATGATGTAAAAAATTTTAAAAAATAATAAAAATAGCTGAAAAAATAAAATTTCTCACTGATACAGTCTTTATCCCATGATCCAATAATCTATAAGCTGGAAAAAATTATCTGTCCTTCTTTTTACTGAATGTATAAAATAGACCAGATGTTACTTAATAATAATGATCAAATCTTGAGGGAAATATTTATTTAAGAATTCCCTGCTTAATAGTGGAATAATTTCTTTGCCTCTCTGTGGGAATCTCCATTATTTATTGTTAACTCTGGTTTCTTATTTTGCTGTCTGAGATATTCTTCTTTGTTCATTTACTGTTGGTGGCCAAATCTGATGTGAATATGAAGGGAGATTTCCTTCTGGAAACTCTGCAACCATCATAGCTTAATTTTCTAGCAATAATCAGGGGCTAAGGTCTTGCTAGGACTCGCTCTAATGGTAAAGTCATTTCACCCTCTGATCCTCCACTTTCTTACATGTAAAATAAAGTTAATATAACCAGACACAGGCTATTGGGAGATATATGTGATAATGTGAGCTGCGTGTGACTAGAAAGAAAGATGATTTCAGATGTAAGTGGATAAATATATATATTTGTTTTGTTTTGTTTTGTGGGACCCTCGCCAGTGGCCGGGGATCAAACTGGCGCTGCAGAGACTGTGGGCAGCCTTGCAACCCAGCACTCAACCACTGCGCCACCTGGGGAGGCCTGGATAAATATATTTTATTTAAAGGTACATTATGAGAAAACAACTAGTTCCTCAAACCTACTCTAGGATAAATCTAGAGAAGTTTTTGAGATCTTGATCTTGAGGTACTTTTAAAATAAAACTCTGCAGCATTTATTGTCATAAAATACCCTAGAGTTATCAATATGCATTTATTTCTCATAGTTGTTGTGGTTGGATGCTAGATACTGGGCTACCAGCATGTTGATTTCATTTTTTAGTTGTGTTCTCACATGGCAGAGAAAGTCAGTTCATCTGTGCTACTTGTTATAAGGAAAACAATTCCATGAGGGCTCCAGCCCTCATGACTTATTTTCCTATCAAAAAATACACCTCCAGGTATCACCACACTGAGGATTTGGGCTTCAAATTAGGATTTCACATAATAAACCATTAAAGCAGAGGAAATTACAACTTTTTTTAGATGTTGAAAGAAAAGAATTTGCCAACCCACAATCTTGTGTTTAGAAACATATCCTTCAGAAATGAAAGGGAAATGAAAACATTCTCAGATGAAGCAAAACAAAGAATATTTCCACCAGCAGCTCTATTCAAAAAGAATCTTCAAAAGAAGTTTTCTGAACATCAAGAAAATGTTTTTGATAACATTTATTTTTTAAAAATAATATGTATATTGCATCATTGTTCATTTTTGTACAAAGCTTGATTTCTCCTCTCAGATGTAGTCCCTGTAAAATTCCCACCACCAGTTCACCTGTGAACCATCACCATAGAGCTTTTGTGCTCTTCCCACCCCTGTTTTGATCCCACTCCTTCCCTCTCCCCTGAAGAATGTCTCTGACTTATAGTTACCTGCTAGTTTTTTTATTTACTACTATTATTTTCTCTTGGTCCCTTATCTTGTTACCCTCTATCCCTCTTATAAATTAAGTCATCTGATATTTTTCTTTTTCCTTCTGACTTATTTCACTGAGCATAATACTTTCCATGTTGCTGTGAATGGCATGAGTTTATCTTTTTTTGATTGCTGAATAGTATTCCATTGCGTATATATGCCACATCTTTTTGATCTAGTCATCTTTTTTTGGGCATTTGGGTTATTTCCATATCTTGCCTATTGTAAATAGTGCTGCAATAAACATAGGGGAGCAGTTATTCTTTTGAATTAATGTTCTTGTGTTCCCTTGATAGATTCCTATGAGTAGAATTGCTGGATTTTATGGTAGCTCCATTTTTAGTAGTTAGAAGAACCTCCAATCAGCTTTCCATAGTGGTTGGACCAGTTTACATTCCCACCAGGAGTGTAGGAGAGTAAGGAAATTTATCTATCTATCTATCTATCTATCTATCTATCTATCTATCTATCTATCTATCTATCTATTTATTCATCCATTTATTTATTTATTTTACTGCCATCTGTTATTTATTTTTTACTTTTACTTTTTACTTTTATTTATTTATTTTATTTATTTTAAGTTTTTTTTATATTTCCCATACAATTGCACCCCCTTATTTTGACCCCAATCCCTCCGCTCCCCACCCCCCCATAGTGTGTCCCCACCCCCCACAGTTGCTTGTTGATTTTGATTTTTTCTTTATTATAGTTATACTTTTTCATTGTCCCTTATTTAGGTTTTTTAGATTCCTGCTATGAGTGAGACCATCCCGTATTTTTCTTTTTATTTCCAGGTTATTTCACTGAGCATGATCCTTTCCAGCTCCATCCATGTTGCTGCAAATTGCATGTGTTTATCTTTTTTGATTGCTGAGTAATATTCCATTGTGTATACATACCACATCTTCTTGATCCAGTCATCTATGTTTGGGCACTTGGGTTGTTTCCAAAGCTTAGCTATTGTAAATAGTGCTGCTATAAACATAGGGGTGCAGGTGCTCTTTGGAATTGATGTTTCTGTGTCCTTTGGGTAAATACCTAGGAGTGGAATTGCTGGATCATATGGAAGCTCTATCTTTAGTAGGTTGAGGAATCTCCACACAGCTTTCCATAGTGGTTGGACCAGTTTGCACTCCCACCAACAGTGCAGGAGAGTTCCTTTTTCTCCACATCCTCGACAACATTTGTTTTTGTTTTTTTTTAAATATGTGCCATTCTCACTGGTGTGAGATGGTATCTCATTGTTTGTAGTTTTGATTTGCATTTCCCTGATTACAAGTGATGTAGAACATTTTTTCATATGCCTGTTGGCCATTTGCATTTCCTCTTTGGAGAAGTTTCTTTTTAGCTCTTCTGCCCATTTTTTGAATGGATTATTTTCTTTGTTTTTGTTGAGTCTCATCAGCTTTTTGTAGAGTTTTGTGATCAGTTCTTTAACATTAGTGTTGTGTGCAAAATTTTTCTCCCAGTCGGTGGGGTTTCTCTTTGCTTTGGTTATTGTCTCTTTTGCTGTGCAGAAGCTCTTTAATTTGATGTAGTCCCAGCTGTTTATCTTTGCCTTCACTATCACTGCTTTGGGTGATGTGTCTGTAAAGATGTCTTTGAGGTGCATGTCATGTAGTGTTTCACCTATATTTCCTTCTATATATATTATGGTTTCAGGTCTTATGTCTAGATCTTTAATTCATTTTGAGTTGGTTTTTTTGTATGGTATGAGGTAGTGGTCAAGCTTCATTCTTTTGCATGTAGCGACCCAGTTTTCCCAGCACCATTTATTGAACAAACTCTCTTTGCTCCAGTGCATATTCTTTGCTCCTTTGTCAAATATTAGTTGATCATAAATCTGTGGGTTTATTTCTGGGTTTTCTATTTGGTTCCTTCCCCCCACCCCCTCAGATTGAGTCCCCATAGAAATTCCATCCCCAAGGCACCCATGCACCATCACCACAGTCCTCCCTCCCTCCCCCTGAACCCTATCCCTCTTCTTCCCCTACAGTATGTCTCTGATTTAAAATTGTCTGTTTTTGCTTTGTTGTATTTTGTACTATTATTATTTTTTTTACACTGATGTCTTATTTGGTTCCCCTATATTCCTATTATAAGTGAAACCAACTGATATTTTTCTTTTCCCATCTGGCTTATTTCACTGAGCATAATTTCTTGTAGCTCCATCCATGTTGCTGTGAATGGCATGAGTTTATCTTTTTTGATTGGTGAATAATATTCCATTGTGTATATACACCACATCTTGTTGATTCAGTCATCTACTTTGGGTTATTTGGGTTGTTTCCAGGTTTTACCTATTATAAATAGTGTTGCAATAAATATAGGTGTACGGGTGTTCTTTTGAATCACTGTTTTTGCATCGTTTGGGTAGATCCCTAGTAGTGGAATTGCTGGGTCATATGGTAGCTCCATTTTTAGTAGATTGAGGAATCTCCAGACAGCTTTCACTGTGGTTGGACCAGTTTGCACTCCCACCAGCAATGTAGGAGCATTCCTTTCTCACCCCATCCTCACCAACATTTGTTATTGCTTGTTTTTTTGATATGTGCCATTCTTACTGGTGTAAGGTGGTATTTCAATCTGGTTTTGATTTGCATTTTCCTGATGAAGAGGGATGTTGAACATTTTTTCATATGCCTGTTGGCCATTTGCATTTCCTCTTTGGAGAAATGTCTTTTGAGTTCTTCTGCCCATTTCTTGACTGGATTGTTTATTTTGTTTTTGTTGAGCACTGTGAGTTCTTTGTATATCTTTGTGATCAGTCCCTTATCAGTTGAATGAAGTGCAAAGATTTTTTTCCCAATCAGTTGGGTTTCTCTCTGTTCTGGTTAATGTCTCTTTGGCTGTGTAGAAGCTTTTCAGTTTGGTGTAATCCCAGGTGTTTATCCCTTGCCTTCACTATCACTGCTTTGGCTAATGAGTCTTTAAAGATGTTTCTGAGATGTATGTCTTGTAGTGTTTTACCTATATTTTCTTCTATATATTTTATGGTTTCAGGTCTTATGTCCAGTTCTTTTACCCATTTTGAGTTGATTTTTGTGCATGGCGAGAGGTAGTGGTCTAGTTTCATTTTTTTTTGCATGTGGAGGTCCAGTTTTCCCAGCATCATTTATTGAATAAACTTTCCGTGTTCCATTACATATTCTTTGTTCCTTTGTCAAAGATTAGTCATATAAGTGTGGCTTTATTTCTGGGCTCTCTATTCAGTGCCATTGGTCTGTGGCAAAAACAGATATTTTGATTCAATACCAAACTGGTTTAATTATTATGGTTTTGTAGTATAGCTTGAAGTTTGGAAGTATGATACCTCCTTTCTCCTTTGTTTTCTTCAGTAGGACTTTGGCTATTCATGGTTCCATATGAATTTCATGAGTATTTGTTCTATGTCTTTGAAGAATGTCTTTGGGATTTTTATTGAAATAGCATTGAATCCATATATTGCTTTTGGGAAGATAGCCATTTTAATAATGTTAATTCTTCCAATCCATGAGCAGGGGATGTCTTTCCATTTCTTTGTGTCTTCTTCTATTTCTTTTAACTGTTTTATAATTTTCTTTGTATATGTCTTTCCCCTCTTTTGTTAGGCTTATTCCCAAGTATTTGATATTTTTGTTTCAATTATAAAAGGCATGGTTTTCTTGATTTCTTCTTCTTCTGATTGTTTGTGTTTAGGAAGGCTACTGATTTTTGCGTGTTGATTTTGTATCCTGCAACTTTATTGAACTGGTTGATTCTTTGAGTGGATTTTCTGTGGAGTGTTTAGGGTTCTCTATGTATATTATCATATCTGCAAATAGTGATAGTTTTACTTCTTCTTTCCCTATTTGGATTCCTTGTATGTCTTTCTCTTGTCTTATTGCCCTGGCTAGGACCTCCAGTATTATATTGAAGAGCAGTGGTGAGAGAAGACATCCTTGTCTTGTTCCTGATCTTAAAGGAAAGGCCTTTAGCTTTTCCCCATTGAGAATAATATTCGCAGTGGTAGTCATGAATGGTTTTTATCATGTTAAAGTATGTTCCTTCTATCCTGAGAATTTCAAGGGCCTTCATCATAAATGGCTGTTGGACTTTTTTGAATGCTTTCTCAGCATCTATTGATATGATCATATGGTTTTTATTTTTCTTTTTGTTGATGTGTTGGATTACACTGATGGATTTTATATGTTGAACCATCTTTGTGTCCTTGGGATGAATCCCAATTGATTGTGGTGTATTATCCCTTTTGTGCATTGTTGGATTCTGTTGGCAAGGATTTTGCTGAGGATTTTTGCATCAGTGTTCATTAGGGAGACTGGCCTGTAATTTTCTTTTTTTGTCTTGTCTTTGTTTGGTTTTGGTATTAGTGTAATGTTGGCTTTGTAGAACATTTGGTAGCATTCCTTCTTTTTCAATTTTTTGAAAGATTTTTTGCAGGATAGACACTAACTCATTGCTGAATGTTTGGTGTAATTCATTTGTGAAGCCATCAGGACCTGGGCTTTTGTTTTTGGGGAGTGCTTGGATTACTGCCTCAATGTCACTACTTGTAATTAGTCTGTTTAATTGTTCTATGTCTTCTTTGCTTTGGATATTAGATCATTCTTTGTCCATCCCTTCTAGGTTGTTGAATTAGTTTGCATATGTGTTCTAGTAATCTCTGAATATTCTTTTGATTTCTACTGAGTCTCTTGTGATTTCTCTTCTTTCATTTGTAATCCTATTTATATGTGTTCTCTCAGCTTTCCTTTGTGAGCCTGGCTAGAGGTTTGTCTATTTTGTTTAGTTTTTCAAAGAACCAACTTTTGGTTTCATTGATCTTTTGGATTGTTTTTAAATCTCCAATTCATTTATTTCTGCTTTTATTTTTATTATTTCTTTTCTTCTACTGGCTTTAGTGTTTTTTTTTATATTTTTCTAGCTCTTTGAGATGTGAGATTAGGTTGTTTCTTTGAGTTCTTTCTTGGTTGTTAATGTGAGCATGTATTGCTATATATTTTTCTCTTATTACTTCTTTTGCTTCATCCCATACATTCTGGAAAGTGGTGTCCTCCTTGTCATTCAACTCAAAGTATTTCTTAATTTTCTTTGATTTCCTCATTAGTCCAGTGGTCTTCCAGTAGTGTGGATTTCAATCTCCATGAAATGGGAGGGTTCCTTGTTTTCTTTTCGTGATTTATTTCTAGCTTGATGCCTTTATGATTGGAGAAGATAGTTGGAATGATTTTGATTTTCATGTATATGTTAATGTTTGTCTCGTAGCCCAGTATGTGATCGATTCTGGAGAATGATCCTTGTGCACTTGACAAAAAAATGTGTCCTCGGATTTTTTTGGGTGCAGTGTCCTGTAGATGTCTGTTAAGTCCATGAGTTCTATGTCTTTATTTAGGGCTCTAGTGTCTTTGTTTATCTTTTGTTTTGTTGATCTGTCCATTCGTGAGAGTGGGGTTTTGAAGCCTCCTACTATATATGTATTTTCTTTAATGTCTGTTTTCAGAGCTGATAATAATTGTCTAATATATTTTGGTGCCCCTTCATTTGGTGAGTATATGTCGATGAATGTTATATCTTCCTGATATATTGTCCCCTTGATCATAATGTGGTGTCCATCTATGTCTCTTTTTATCTCTTTAATTTGGTCTATTTCATCTTATATAAGTATGGCTGTTCCCGCCTTCTCTTTTGGTCCATTTGCTTATAGGATTGTTTTCCTACCTTTTACTTTCAGTCTATGTTTATCTTTTTTGGTTAAATGTGTCCTGGAGACAACAGAAGCTTGGATTTTGTTTCTTAATCCAGCCTGCTACTCTGTGTCTTTTTATTGAATAGTTTAATCCACTTACATTTAGAGTTAATATTGATATGTTGGCATCTGTTTGTCTGAGAAGGTCCATATTTTTCCTTGTAGAGGAAGGAGAGTTTTGCGGGGTCAAGTATTCTTGGTTGGCATTTTCTGTCTTGAAGTTTGCTGACTATATTACTCCATTCTCTTTTTGCCTGTAATGTTTCTTCAATGAAGTCTGAAGTTAACCTGATTGGTTTTCCCTTATAAATTATCTGTTTCTTCCCCTTTGCCAGTATCATTTTTTTCCTTGTCTTGGACTCTTACAAGCTTTACTATTATGTTTCTTGCTGTAGTTTTCTTTTTATTGTGGTAATTGGGCATTCTTCTTGCTTCTTGTATGTCTATGTTTTTCTCCTTTTTTATGCTTGGGAAGTTTTTTTCAATTATATCCTTGAACAATTTCTCAGTTCCTTTGTCTCTCTCCTCACCTTCTGGAATGTCCAGAAGTCTTACATTTCCTCTCTTCACGGAGTCTGACAATTGTCTAAGAGTATCTTCATACTTCTTCATTTGGAGTTCTCACTCCTTTTCTCTTTTGGCTCTTTTTATTTCTGTATCTTCGATAGTACTGATCTGGTCATCTATTTCATTGATTCTGTTTTCATTGTTTTTCCCAGAGTTCTTTATCTTCTCTAGTAATTTTTTAATCTCTTGCATTTCTTTTCTTACTTTTCTTAAGGTCGCAATTTCATTCTTCAGTTTAGTGATTATTTGTCTCAAATCATTTTTTTCCTTTTCATTTTCTTTCTGCTTTTTAATCATGATGATCATTAATTCTCTATCTGATAGGCCGAGAAGTTCTTCCATGTCATTGTTGAGCTCTGGTGACTGTATATTTTTTTGTGGTGTGTCCTAATCCTGCGGGCTTGCTTACTTATTTATACTTTATCTTCTCCTTTTTGTTTGATTTCTAATTAGTTCTATGCATTGGGATATTGTGCCATTGGTGTTGGCAGGCATCTCTTTGGCGTGCTCCTTTAGGAGTGTTGGAAACCATTTACCAGACTGAGACCAGCACTGGTAGGCCAAAACTCCACCAGGATGTTGATGCTGTATTGCTGGGCACTGGCCCTTGCAGTTTCCTGCCTCTGTATTTACTCAGTTCCAACAGGGAATCTAGTTGGTGATTTAGCTCTGGTCACGAAGTGGCACCAGAGACCTGTATTTGCTGAACTGTGCTTTTTCCCAGTGGCTTTCTGAGAAACGGAAGTGGGGAGGAGGGGAACACCTCAACACAGGGGCTCTTATTCAGGCTGGGTGCTGTGTCTGCCCTGTGTTCACCCGGTGCTGTGCCCGAAGCTGTATGGATCCCGCACCCTGAATTCTACAGTCTGAGTCTCAGTTCCAGGGCTATCAGATCCAAAATGCTGGCTGTTATCCTGTGCAATGCCCGCTGTCATGGCACATCCCACACCCCGAATCCTGTGCTTGGATCTCAGTTCCAGAATGGGGTCTTGCTCCATGCCTTGTTTCCCTTCTTACCCCCGTTTGTATGCCCACCCTCTCTCAGAGCCTGAGGGTGGTTTTGGACACCCTGGTTTCTAACTATTAGGGAGTTTATGATTTTGTTCTGATCACTAGGTGGCACCAGAGATCTTTCCTGGTATCCTTCCAGAACTGTGCTTTTTCCCAGTGGGTGTCTGGGGAACTGAGTGGTGGTGGCGTGGAATGGCTGAACAGTGTGGGGGTGCTGTGTCTGCCCTGTGCTGTGCATCATGGGGATCCCACACCCCAAATTTCATGCCTGGTTCTCAGCTCCAAAGCCTTCAGATCTGGGATGTGGGCAGTACCCCAGAGTGTCCGCAGAAATAGCACCTATTGCACCCTGCTCCTGTGCCTGGGTGCTTTGTTTTTGATTACCAAGTGAGGGTCATTCACCTCAGTGCTGGCTCCCACATGTCTGCCAACAAAAACAGGATGTGGGGACCTGGGCAGCCCCATATGCTTTTGATCGCCCTATGCTTTTCAAGCACACAAGTGCTTTTGCATAAAAGTTTACTGGTTGGCCTTTGGCTATTTGCAAGTCTCTCCTCGGAGTCCTTATCTTCCTGTAATGGTGTCCGTAGTAGCTGGTCTCTCACCTCTGTGGCAATTCCGGGATGGTTTCCCACAGTTTCCTTTCGTGGGGTGTGGTGTCTGCAGTAGTTCCTTTCCACTCACTGTCCTGCTTGATCTCTAGTTTGCTTGTTTTTTGTTTTTGTTTGGATTTTTTTTCTTTCTCCTTTCTGTTGGTGGGAAGTGCTGGCTTTGTGGTGGGGGAGGGTAGCAGGTTTCTGATGCTTTCCTCTCCTCTTGGCCTCTTTTATTGCAACTTTCGTCTTTAGGCAGTTTGCCAGAGTTGCCCATTTATCTTCCGTGTCCCGGCTTTCGGTTCTCGCAGGGACCTGCCGCTTTTCCTCTTCATTAATTGTTATTATGGGAGAACTTACTCACAGTGTTTCTCTGCTGCCATTTTGATCCTCTCTCCATAAGAATATTTATACTGGTAGAAATTATTCTTAGCTCAGTCACCTAAGATTGTCTCAATATCAGATTTATTTCCAAAGGTTATTTTTCTAGACATAAGATTCAAAGTTGAAAGTTCTTTCCTTACAGAATCTGAAAAATTGTTGTGCTATCTCATTCTGACCTAGGGTTTCTGGCAAGAATTGCATCATCACTGTAGTTGGTTTTCCCCTCTAGGTAAGGTGTCATCAATTTTTTTGTGGTTTATTCTATTTGGAATCTGCTCATATTCACTTGGCAGGGATATGACTCTTCCCACATTTGGAAAGATTTTAGTCATTATTTCCTCAAGTTTGTCTTTTAGTCCCATTCTCATCCTCCTTCTCCTGGGACTCTAGTGACACAAATACTACTTTGCTTTATAATAGTACCACAGGTTGGAGGTGGGCAGGGTAGGGTCACCCAGTACCCCCAACCTGCCTTCTCTAAAGGGGTTCTGCCATTCACTTCATAAAGAGAAACATAGTCTTAGTGCGTAAGAACTTCAATGGAAAGGGACTTAATAAAATAGTATGCAATAGACAGAAGAGGATGAAAGAATAGTTACAATAGTTTTCACATGAAACACTCAAAGTTTCCCATCCCCTCATGGTAACTGTCCAGTCAAACAGGCTTGGTTCAATATGGAGTCACTGAGTTCCGAAAGCTTGCCACAAGTCTAAGGCACTACTGGTGGAGACCAATAGGAAAAGGGCAGAAGGAGTCAGGCTAGTCTGGAAGGAAAAGAGAAAAATCAAAGTACAAGTCATAATAAAGGCTGCCATTGTCAGCCTCTCCATGGGTCTCTCAGCCATGTCTCTGTCTCTTTCCAGGTCCTTCAAGCCTGTGTTACAAGTTAAAGGCCAAGAAGCAAATGTAGCTTTTTCACATGTCTCTCTGCTCCTTGTGCCTCCTTCAGGTTTTCTTTTATTTTCCCTCTTTTCTTTGGTCTTTTCTAGCTTCTCCACCCTGCCCAGCTTCACCCTTCCTTAGGGTAGGACAGGGTACCCAGAATCTCCCCCTATGCTGGTGATTACACTGTGACAAGGTTACTGAAGCTCAGAATCTGTTCTTTTTTAATCTATTTCTCCCCATAATTTACTATGAGTAGTTTTCATTGTTTTATCTTCCAGTTCACTTATTTTTTCCTCCATTCTGTCCAATTTTCTGTTGATTCTACTCCCCTGAGTACTTTATTATGATTATTATGTATTTTTAGTTCTAACATTTCCATTTGGTTCTTTATCTTCTATTCATTTCCTGTGACTTTGTTCTCCAATTGTTTCAAGAATGCTTGTAATTACTGTCCAAGTATTTTAATCATGGTTTCCTTAAAACCTCTATTAATAATTCTAGAATCTCTGTCATCTTGCTGTTGACATCTCTGGATTTTCTTTTCATTCAGTTAGAGATCTTTTTTACTCTCATATAATAACTGATATTTATTTATTTATTTATTTATTTATTTATTTATTCCCTTACAATGTTTGCTTTCTTTTCTCAGGTGTCGTCCCCATAGACTTTCCACCACCAATTCACCTGCACATCATCACCATGGGTGGAAGTTGAAGGGATTATGCTCTGAGATATAAGTCAGTAGGAAAAAGAAAATAACAGATGGTTTCACCTATAGGAGGAATATAGGGGCTCAAGGAAATAATAATAATAACAACAACAAGAAAACCACAACAAAACAAAACAAAAATATAATAACTGATTTCCCAACAAACCTGGACATTTTACAATCATGTTTGAGATTGTGAATCTTGTTTGCATTTCAGGTTAATTGAATTTTGAGCTAGCTGACTTCTCTCACACTATGTTTTCTTTGGTAGGGGATAGGAGAGGTGTTGCTCCTGACTGCAGGGGGAGGTAGAAGTCTAGGGTCCCAATTCTGCTTCTACTGGCATTTAAGTTGGGGATGCTTTGTTATGCTGTAGGAAACCTCAGATCTCTATGAAGTCCCCAATGAGCTGTGTTATGGGGAGCCTTATTATTACATTCCACTAGGCTCTCTGAAACCACCTCAATGGGGGAGAAGATAAGTCATTATTGCTGAGTACAGACTTCACCAGTACTACCTTGTTTCTGGCTATTGGTTCCTTAATGTTATTTTGACACTCTACTAGGCAAGGGAAACTGGGTTTCTACCTGGGTTACTGGCATGGGTGGGGTGGAGAAACTCTTCTTTAATTTTTTTTTTACATTCACTACTAATTTACTCTTTTATTCCCTGTTATTTGGCTGCAATTGAGTGAATGCTATGAATTGAATATTTGTGTCCCCCTCCTAATTCATAAGTTGAACCCTAATTCCCAACGTAATAATATCTGGAGGTAGAAAACTCCAAGTTACCTTTGTTCAGTAACTTGGTTGGAACCTTGTGAATGGACTGCTATCTTCATCAAAAGAGACACTGGAGAACTGGTCCTGTGAGGACACAGCAGGAGTACAGTGTATGCGACCAGAAAAGGGTCCTCTCCAGAACTCAGCCATACTGGATCCTTAGCATATTTTCCAGCCTCCAAACATGCTAACAACAAATATACATTAGTTATGTCATCCATTCTACAGTATTTTATGACAAAAATTTATTATTGTTTGTGTTTGAAAAATTTCCGATAACTCTGGATAAAGAAGATGTGGTACATGTACATATGAAATACAACTTGGTATAAAAAAAACAAGATGTAATCATGTCATTTGTGACAACATGGATAGAACTGGAGGTGACTATGCTAAATGAAATACGTCAGAAAGAGAAAGACAAATATTGGATTGTTTCATTCATATGTATGATATAGAGAAACAAAGAGAGCAATAGAAAGCACCAAACCAAAACAAGCCTTAGAACTCTGACTGTAGAGTTAAGGCTGCTAGACAGGTGAGTAGGATTTCGGGAGCATAGTGAAAGAGGGGGCCCAATAGATGTTGGTGGAGGATTATTGGTATTTTGGTGATAAACATAGTTTGATTATAAAGACCAGTAGCAATGTGAGTCTGTAACCCTAAAACTTATATAGTGCTATACACCAGCACTACCTCAATAAATATAATTTTCAAAATCTCAGATAACTTCTTTTGCTTCATCTTAGTTATGTTTTCTTATGTTATACATTTATTAATTTCTCATCTAACATCATCTGCCTGATAGTCATGTATGTACCACAGTATTTTACTTATTCCTCTTAATATCTGTGCCACTAATTTGTGGCATTTTGTTACAGAAGCACTAAAAAACTAACCGCAAATAAATTATTCATTTAAAATAATACATAAACAGGTAATATCACAAAAATGAAAGTTTAGTTGCGTTAACTTGGTAGACAAGTGGTAAGAAACAAATCCCGCAAACTAGTTAGCTGGCTTGTGCAATGCCAAGGAAGATAATTTGGAAATACCACGCCCCATGATAATTTATAAAGTATATCATATATCACTGAGCTTAGAAGTGATCAAAAAGAGCAAGAACTTACTGGGGTTGGCAGTTTTTTGTTGCTCATGTCAAGGACTTACAAGAAAGTATTAAGGAAAGTGATGAATCAGAAACATCACACTATTAGAAAAGCCAACAGCCTCCTTAACTCCCAGAGAGCATAAATAAGACTTTTACCTTCTGCTCAAGACTATTGTTTCACAGAATATTGACAATGACAGATATGGAGTTCAAGGAAACAAACACTGCAAAATAAATGGATACAAATCAAATTAAACCATTTAAAGAACCTGTGTGGAAAAGAACATCGAGTGATTCCCAGCAAGAGAAGGAACTAGCATCTGAACTTTATCTCAAGAAGAACTTAAATCCTGGTCTCTGGTTTTCAAGGCACTTCTTACTAACCATTATGTGTTTCTATGAATTTGTGTTAATACCACAATGTTAGGGATTTTCTTTGTTCTCTGCAGGTCTCAGCACTTATAAGAGTTATTGAAATGTAATAGATGCTCAATAAATAGCTGTTGGAAGAATGAAGTAAAAAAAATTAGTGAACTGAATACAACATGAAGTAAATAAAAACGAAGATTAGGATAATGCCGGGTTCTGTATTTGGACACAGATACCCCACATTGTGGTCAAGGAGTAAAAGCTGGCTTCCTACTGATGAGGGCCCCCAAGGCCCCCTTCATGTCATTGTTGCGGAAAGTGTAGATGAAGGGGTTCAGCATGGGAGTGACCACAGTGTACATCACTGCAGCAGCTGTGTCCTTCTGAGCAATGTGGGAAGATGTGGGGTTGAAATAAACTCCTATGAGTGTCCCATAGAACAGAGACACCACAGAGAGGTGAGAGCCACAGGTGGAGAAAGCCTTCCACTTGCCTTTTGTGGATGGGATCCTCATCACGGCAGCAAAGATGCGCATATAGGAGACCAGGATGCCCACAAAGGGAAAAAATACAGGCAGGCTGCCCACGGTGTTCACCATCACATAATTGAAAAACGTGTCAGAGCAGGCCAGCTTCAGCATAGTGCTGAGGTCACAGAAGAAGTTAGGAACCTGGTTGTTGGTGCAGAATGAAAGGCGGGTCAGTGATAGCATGTGGGTTAGGGCATTCCCCAAGGCTGCAGTCCAGGATGCTGCCACCAGGAGGATACACACCTGTGGTGTCACAGATGTGGCATAGTGTAGGGGGTGACAGATGGCAGCATAGCGGTCATAGGCCATGGCACCCAGAAGGAAGCTTTCTATGCTGCCAAACAACGCAAAAAAGAAAGTCTGTGTCAGGCACCCAGCATAAGGGATCCCTTTGTGTCCTGTGACATGGTTGACAAGCATCTTGGGGATGGTGTTGGAGGTGAAACCAATGTCCACAAAGGCCAGGTTGGCCAGGAAGAAGTACATGGGGTTATGAAGGCGAGCGTCTGTGGTGATGGCCAGGATGATGAGCAGGTTCCCCAACCCCATGACTAGGTACATGCTCAGGAAGAGTATGAACAGCAGCTGTTGTTGCTTGGGGTCCTCTGAGATACCCAGTAGGATGAATCCAGACACTAGGGTGAGGTTTTCCCCCTCTGTGGCCATCCTGGGTCAATGAGAAAGGAAGTAGACCAGCTTTCCCTGTTTTTAAGAAGACAAGCCCCTGCCACACACCTGGATCTCTTCCCACTGGTTATTTGAGATTCATTATTTTCTGACTCTTTCTAGAAATGAGATTCTTCCATTCATTTTCTATATTATTTCCATCATTGAATGCAACATTCGTTACACTCAGTCCATCTGCAGGATAACCTGACTATCAACTCTATCCCTATTATTTCTATGCCCCATGGCTTCACCTCCCCACAGGCGCAGGCTCACCCTGCACACAGGGTACATTGACACCCCTAGCCTTCATCTCTGGCTTCAGGTAAATAAGGCTTGTAGCATGAATATCCCAACTTCATCACTCCTGAGTAAGGCAGTCGTGGTGCATTCCACAGTGTCTCAAGGATCATGGAGTGATCACACCTCACTTGTCCCGGGTCAGAATTGATTATCCACAACTTCACTTATACAAACATTCATAGAATCTGGAATTGTCACCGAAATACTATTTGCATCAAATACATAACCCAGCATCTGTTGCGGAGAGATTCAATGCAAGACTGAATGATTCCAAAATTATTTCCATCGTTTAAAGATCTCTTCTTCATCCCAAATACTGTCCACTTACTATTCCTTTGTCTTTCTACATTACTACTCACCATTCTTTGAAAATATTGCCTGTATTTGCATTTCAAGAGCAACTGTGACATCTCATTATCAGTGCAAGTCTAGAATAAAGCCCATGTGGGCAAGGGCAATTATCCTGTTGATAAAATCTGGAAATGCTTGGTACATGCTGGGAAATACGATTATAACATTTTCAAAGAATGTTTATTTCAATTAGCAATAAAAATTATAATATATACTAAAAATTTCAACCAATTGTTGAATAGAACAATTAGTTTTGCTGTATCAATGACCAGAGACATTTTCCGAAGCA
Organism: Talpa europaea; assembly: GCF_964194135.1. Classification (NCBI taxonomy): domain Eukaryota; kingdom Metazoa; phylum Chordata; class Mammalia; order Eulipotyphla; family Talpidae; genus Talpa; species Talpa europaea. The sequence goes on along the minus strand of NC_140079.1, from coordinate 45,979,995 downwards.
TTTTGCATTCAGGCCATCGCCAATGCGGTTCTGCGATGGACATTGCTGTGTGCTCTGGGGTATGGCCTATTTGGCTTAACATCACATTTTGAAGTGCTTTAAGTAAATATTTATGTTGATTTTTGTTGTTTTTGTATGGTGTTTTGGGGCGATTGTGTGTGATGTTTTGATAATTATAAATTTATTTGTTAAAATAAAAAAATTAAAAATTATCAGAATGAAATAAGGCCAAGGTTAAGGAGTCTTTTAATGTTCTTATTAAATAGTATGAATGGTTCTTTCTGAATTTGTGGGGAGTGAAGAGTAATTGATACTTACAACAATTGTGTAGCTGGAGCAGCTGATACTTGAAGACCTTAGAGTAGCCTGGAGTAGGTTTTTGCTGTGTCAGTTTCACTGAATAGAAATTAAGTTTTTGAAGAAATTTTTCCAAATAAAAATACAAGGGATTCTAATATGGAAAGCATTGTGGTATGTCTCAAAAGTTATTAATAGAACTATTTTATGACAGCACTATTCCTTTCTGGGTTTTTATTTGAAGAAAACCAAAACAATTACTCAAATATATGTGCTTTCATGTTCAGTGCAGTAATTCAAGGAACAAAGGAACAACTTGTTAAGTATCTATTCCTGGATGAATAGAAATAGAAATTTTGATACATATCTTGAAAATAAAATACACACATATGTACATATAGGAATATGTGTACAACGGAACATTATAAAGTCATAAGAAAAGGAAAACATCATCATCTATTGAATGATGTAATGTTAACTATAACATTAAGACCTTATCCTAAGTAAAATATAACAAGAAAGATTAATGCATAAGAAAAACAAACATAAAAACCAAGCTCAAAGATACAGGTTATGGACTGGTGGCTGCAGGAAATGGGCGATGAGCAATTGGAAGGGGTAAAAAGTGCACAAACACGTTATAACATGAATAGTTTCTGAGGATGTAATGTTCAGCATGGTAACTATAATTAATAATAATCTATGAAATATTTGAGAGTTGCTTAGAAATTATATCTTAAAAGTATTCATCACAAGAGAAATTTTTTTTTTTTAGAATATGCATGGTCTTGTATGTTAACAGCACTTATTGTGATGACTGTTTATAGTTCAAACAATATATCAACACTCTGAATCATTATGTTGTACCCCTGAATCTAATACCAATTAAAAAAAAGGAAGGAGGGCCTCCCCTGGTGGCACAGGCAGGTGAGTGCAGTGCTGTGAAGCTGTCTGCAGCCCCTGCAGTGCCAGCAGGAACCCGGCCGCCAGGGAGATACACACATGGTGGGGCAGACAGTCCTGTTTCACCCACTGCTCCCCTCAGCAGTGTATTTCACTCAGTCTGCCTGTTCTGTTCCCTGCTCTGTCTCTGGTGAATCATCTCACCCTCCCGCACATCTGGCCTGTACCCCGGGTCTTGTATGCATGAATAAATAAATCTTTTTTTAAAAAAGGAAGGAAAAATGTGTAGTTTACATAATAAGGGATATAAATGTTGATACAAGTGCTGTCACTGAGTTGAAAATATTATACTTTAGCACTTCACTTGAATGGCAATCCAGTTTTATTCATTTTTGGCTCAAATGAAGACAATTTGGAAATACATCATTTCTCCCCATTAAACTATAACCTATAGAACATTTAAACTCAAGTACACCTTCTCTGTTCATCATGGTAGCACCCCAGAAACACCATATGTCTGTGTATCTGAAGGTGGGTGGGTTAGGACTGCTGGATGTGGGGGAACCAGGACAGTGGAGATTCTGGGGTCACCAGACCTATCTGTAGACCAGGCTATACAGTGGCAGGGAGAACAGAGACATAGTGAATGCCCATGCCCTTGGGTTCTCATTGAGGATGAAATTCTCACCACAGTGGTGGGACCTGTTGAAGTTGTCTATGGTAGCGGTGCACTGAACTACAACCTCTTCTTTCTCCCCTCCACCATAAGGCCATCAGGCATAAAGGACATCAGTTGCTCACCACACTGATATACAGCCCTGAAACAGGAAGCTATCACAAAGGCTGGTGCACAGAACAAGACACAGCCAAGGTTTACATGGAGAAGAGTCAGTGATGTGACTCTACCAGGGTCCATCCCCACTTCCTGCCCAAACCAGGCAATGAAACAATGGCCTTCTGACCCTCCCACCTCTTATGCAAGACCCTGGTGTCAAAGAGAAACTTAAAACAAAGCAATACTTCCACCTACTGGAATAAAAGAAAGACACCTATTTACTGAAGTATGCCAAATACACCGAGGAACACACCATCAGATAAGATGAACAACACAGCATTGTCGAATCTTAGAAAGAGAATGATAAATTTCCAGAAATAAAAGTTAAGGCACAGAATTTTCTGACCCAATAGACAGAGTTGTCAAAACAGCAGTCATGAAAAAACTTAATGAACTACAAGACAGCACTTAAAAGCTATACAAATAAAATTTATAATAAAAAATAAATATACTTAGCATATTTAAAAATAAAAAAAAATAAAGACATTATGCTGTCAAACAAAAAAAATAAAGAAATTGAGCTGAGCTTTTCAAAATAATAAAAAAAAGAAGTAAATCAAGGAGCAGAAGGAGGATTTTGTACCAAAAAAAAATTGAGTCTATGAAAAAAACTCAAACATATTCGGGATATAAACAATTCAATGAATGAAAATAGGGATCGTACTGAAAGCATAGGAAATAGAAACAGAAAGGGAGAAAAGAATTTAGAGAATTATCATGGAGAAATATAGAAATCTAAAATGACTCAAGTAGACGAGGATAGAGGAATAATAATTAAGAATAAATGAAAGAGTTCTATGAAAAATGTCAGACTCTATAGGAAAGGAAACATAAGAAAAATTGTGTATCCCAAAGGTGAAATGATACAGGGGAGGGCAGAAATAATAACTAAGAACTTTCCAAACCTAGAGAAAGAAGTACCCATACAAGTCCATGAAGCTAACACAAAACCCAACTATCTGCGTGAAAAAAAATGATACACCAAGATAAACACTAGTAAAATTGCCAAAAGTCACTGATAAAAGAAAAATGTTAAAGGCTGCTAGGGAAAACAAAAGCATGTAACATACAAAGTCACTGCTATCACACTACCACCACATTTCTTAGCAAAAACTCTACAGGACAGGAGAGAGTGGAATGACATATTCAAAATGCGAAAAGATAAAAGCTACCAACTGGGAATACTCTGCCCTACAAAACGAATAGTCACTTTTGATGGAGAAATTCAGCACCCCTCAGCCAAAGCCAGTGGAGTTCATCACCATAAGACAAATCTTACAAGAAATGTTGATAAGATTTCTTTTACATGAAATGAAGAACAAAAGTATCACAGCCTTGAGTAAGAAGTTAAATGGAAAGACAGAATCAGAATGTTCAAACTATATCCCAGAGTAAGGTAAGTAATAGTTAATCATAGTAGAAAGGTTACAATGGAAAAAAAAGAACAACTATACATATTTGACAATGAAATCCCACCATTCTCATTTATTATAAGGGAAATGCAAAGCAAAACAATAATGAGAAATAACATTAGTAGAGAACCAGAAGACAAGAAACCTCTAGTGATGGAGAGGATGTGGAGAAATAGAAACACACACAATACTAGTGGGAATGTAACTTGGGGCTTCCAGCATTGAAAACAACATGGAGAGTCTTGCAAAAATTAATAAAACAAGTAATACAAATATCAATGATCCTTCTGAAAACATGAATTGAAGGTGACATATCTATCTCCAGTTCAATGCAGCATGATTCTTCATAGTCTAGTTATGGAAGCAACCTAAGTGCTTCCAAGGGCAGAGGGGTGGATGAGAAGTTGCGGGGTATAATAAATTAGAGTGCTACTAAGTGAAATGAAAATGAAAACCTGCCATTTGCAACAAACTGGATGGACTGTGGGGTATTGTACAGAAAGAGAAAGACATATGGAGAAAGACAAATACCATGTGATTTCACTCATATGTGGTAGATGCAAAAAATGAACATACAAATCAAAGCAAGCTTTGAGGCTATCAGAACAAACTTGTTGTTATAGGAGCTTTCTCCTATAACAACTAGTTTGTTTTTGAGAAAACTTTCTCAAAATTTTTTGTCAACATACATCCAATAAACAAAGAGAGACTAAATCAATGTTATAAAGAAGTGAGATTTGAAATAGTTAAATAGTTACTTTTATGTAACTGGATAAAAGTGGTCAATTGTATGGTTATAGATAGAAACTAGACTTTTGGTGATGAATCTAATGTAACATATTCAAGCATTGACTTATAACTGTATGGTTGAAACCAGCTGATGAGACTCAACAACAACAAAGAAAATAATCCAGTCAAAAAATGGGCAGAAGAGCTAAAAAGAAACTTCTCTGAAGAGGAAATGCAAATGGCCAACAGGCATATGAAAACATGTTCAATATCACTTGGAATCAGGGAAATGCAAATCAAAACTACCATGAGATACCATCTCACACCAGTGAGAATGGCACATATTAAAAAAAACTAGCAACAACAAATGTTGGTGAGGGTGTGGAGAAAAAGGAACTCTTCTGCACTGTTGGTGGGAGTGCAAACTGGTCCAACCACTATGGAGAGCTTTGTGGAGATTTCTGGACCTACTAAACATAGAGCTTCCATATGATCCAGCAATTCCACTCCTAGGTATTTACCCAAAGGACACAGAAACATCCATTCCAAAGAACACCTGCACCCCTATGTTTATAGCAGCTCTATTTACAATAGCTAAGCTTTGGAAACAGCCCAAATGCCCAAAAATAGATGACTGGATCAAGAAGATGTGGTCCATATATACCATGGAATATTACTCAGCATTCAAAAAAGAGAAACACATGCAATTTGCAGCAACATGGATGGCACTGGAAGGGATCATGCTCAGCGAAATAAGCCAGAAAGAAAAAGAAAAATACCGGATGGTCTCACTCATAGCAGGAATCTAGAAAACTTAAATAAGGGACTAGGAAAATGAATAACTATAAGAAAGTGAAAATCAAAATCAACAAAAAACTATGAACCAGAGACACTTTTTGGGGGATGGGGGGCGGGAGGGGAGGGATTGGGGTCAGAATGGGGGGGTTGCAATTGTATGGGGAATATAAAAATAAAATTTATTATTTAAAAAAATAAAATAAACATAAAAAAAGAAAAAAAAAGAACCCTATGATGTTATAAACAAAACTCATTTCAATTAAAAAAAAGAAATCGCAGTAATTGCTAAGAAAAATGAAAAGATATCATTCATCAGTGACACAGTAAAAAGGATTTAGATAATAAATGCTCTGGAAATTATTGTATATTGCATATTATCCACAACCAAAGTACATTTTAAAATGCTGTTAAAGACAAAGTATGTTGTAAAATGCACAGAGAGAATTGAGAGAATAATATAAGAATGTATTAACACTCTAGTGGAGTGTTACAAACATTTAAGACTCTTGAGATATGAACTACTTAACAGAGATTCAAAGATAAAACTGATGTGGGACATCAGTGCCATTTAGATCATGGACTTGCTCATGGCAAAACCAATTTACTGAAAATAAAAAATAAATCTGTGGAAGTTATGTCATTAAAATGTCCATGTTTATCAGTGAATCTCCCATGGTGTCATTAAAATTGTTTTTGCACCAGAAAGGGAAAGGGAGGGGGCAGGAACCCAGGGGGGAGGAAGCAGAGAGGACTGTGAGTACAGACTGTGGGTGCTTTGGTGGTGGGTGTGGTGCAGTAACAACACCTTACTTGGGTGTTATATAAGGGGAGAGGCTGTACATCTAGAACAGAAATTACCAAATAATGATGCAAATCAGTGTGAACTCAATAAAAATGTTATCACTCAGATGCGACACTTGAGAAATTTTTCTCAAAATTTTTTGTCAACATACATCCAATAAACAAAGAGAAACTAAATCAATGTTATAAAGAAGTGGGATTTGAAATAGTTAAACTGGAAGAGTATTGAGAGGCTGCATCTGTGACAGCAGCCTGGAAATAGGTCAAATCTTTACAATCTCAAAAATTGTGAGAAAGGAGTTGATAAGCATTTAGGAATAAAAGTGTGCATGTGTTTCTTATTTTGCTTTTTGCTTTAACAAATGTAATTCTTTTTTTTTTTTTCAGAACAAGACATAACTCTTCTTATAAAATGTGTTTGGAAATGTTTGTGAATAATTAGAAATTGGGTTAATTAGATCTCTGTACAATATATAAGCTAAAGTTTCTGAAGAGCGTAGTCCACATCCAATTTCTCTGTATCCGCAGGGCTTCGCATAGTGAATATCACACTTTACATAATCACTATTTTTTTCCATAAACATTAATTATTTGGCATTATGCTGTAAATAAGGAAAATCAAGCCTTAAATATTCCACTCTAAAAATCAAAATGTAAAAAAAAACCTCTAAATAATATCTTTTTTATGTAATTACATTAAATGTTTAATGTAAATAACAAGATAGACATTTATACATGTGCATACTTAATATCTTTATAAATATTTCCATACTAAAGTGATTTAAGAAAAAAATTTTGATTGTTTATTCACAGGTATCTCTTAGAAGTTCTTTGCTGTTCATCTTACTGTGTTCCAAACAGGTCGTAAATCTTTAACAAATGTAATTCTAACCAGCATATCAATACCTTCTTTTGGTTTGTAAGCAAGAAATGATTTGCTTATGCATGGTGACAAAAGTTTGATATAAAAGGATGCCACGGAAAGAGTAAGTTAAGAAAATGATGAAATAGATGTGTAAATCTTATAGAAATGCAGAAGGGTGCTATGTGACTTGATAACCAGTAAAATAAATACAAAATCCCAGGAATGGAAGGGGGGAGCTATGTCGGGGCAACTAACAAATTTTATAAAAAGCAATTTGTTGTTTGATGAAAGCAATTTTAAAAATAAGATATTGAATCCTGTGTGTTGGTGAAAAGATGTGTATGTAGTTTTATGGAATTAGTCACAATTTAGTTGATCAAATGACTGGGACAATTACTAATTTCTGAGAGTTAATTTCATGGAGGGGTGTTACATATATAAAATATTAGAGGGAATTATGAGAAGTAGGACTTTGCATTTAATTATAATTCTCTTAATTCACTAGCATCTGAGAACAGACACAGCACTGTGAAAATTGTTAGTCATGTTAAAAGAAAATGCTGACTTTTGAGCAGCAAGAGATCTACCAATTATCCCTTGAACATCCTTCCCTCCATCCTACCTTCCTGTTTCTGCTCTCACACGCTGCTCGCCCTGGGCTCATGCTGGTCTTGAGAGTACTTGCACTATCCGGGAAAGCTCCTGCTCAGGACCTTCCCTCCGACAATCCTACTGCTGAGAACACTCTCAGGCCCACATGGACACGTGACTCTGTTTATTCTGGGCCCTAGAAGGACAAATCACTGAAGAGCAGGAGTAGCTTTTACAAAAATAAATTAGATCTTGTCCTTCACAAGGCGCCTGCTCCCCATAACAGTAGAGTGAAATTCCACGCCCTCCTGAAGCCACTATGTAAACAGAGAGGAAGCACTCAAAAGACAACTTGTACAACTACTCTGTGACCCAGCAATCCTTTCTCAGATTATATTAAAAGGAAGTAAAAACAGAAGCTGCAGAAATGTCTGCATTCACCAGTTCACTGCAGCATTATTCACAATAGACAAAACATGGGAAAAGCATAAATATCCATCAGTGCAAAAATGGATAAAGAAGCTGTGAGATAATAAATATGTGACTATTATTCACCCAGGAAAAAGGGGGTAACAGACTACTGTGCAGTGAGGTGAAAGAAGAAAATCCTGCCATTTGTGACCACATGGATGGAACTGAAGGGCCTAGTGCTACATGAAATAAACCAGGCAGAGGAAGACAATTGGGCAAGGTATTATATACATTGGTATATAAAAAAACCCTCAAAATTCCAAACTTCAAAGTGCATCCCTTGGTGAGGGCCTCAATCCCTGTGACTTCACCATCTTGAAGGCACCTGGACTTCTGCTACAAAATTGGTGCTGCCTCAGGTCATTGTACTTGCTGATTCCTCTGCTTCTAACACTCTCCTCAGGACTTCACCCCAGCTCTCAATAGCTACCTCACTTCCTCCTTCTTCTGTAGCTCATTCCAGAGTGGCCTCTGGAAACTGTTTTCCCCTTTACTTGTATTCTCTGGATCTGGAGAGGTGTCTTCTCCCTGGTTTATTTGGATTGGTAATCACACTGTAATGTCATTAAATGTCACTAGACTAAGTCCAATAACTGACCTACCAGCATGACCTACACACAGAACAAGAGGAAGGTTCACACACACCAGGGGGACTTTCTGCATTGTATAAACACCACTTTGGAAAGGGACTACAGTATCTGATAATGTGAGTGACAAGTGCTCTATGACTTAGAAGTTCCACCACAGAGGAATTCTCTGAAAAGTACAGCAGAGGCACATTCAAGGACATTTGGTAAAAGAAATGTTCCTGGTCCACAGTAGGGTGAATACCCTAAATGTGACACCCACTAGGACGCTGCCATTGTCAGAGGAATGGGAGAGACATGCAACTGCTCGTACCAACCTAGATGAATTGCAGAAGCATGAAGGGAAGAATCTGAGCCCACCATCATGGAAAGCCACTGGATTTACCTTAAAATGCTAAAACTGGAAATACCATATGACCCAGCAACTTGCCCCTTGGGCATCTATCCAGAGAATCTGAAACCATTAACTCAAAATAGTCCCATGCTCCACAATGTTCAGTGGCATCATTTACAATAGCAAGGACATAATGGCATATAAATGCCCACAATCAGATGATTGAACCAATAAATCAAGGTCTATCCACACCCTGAGATACTATTCAGCCATAAATAAAGATAAAATGTAGCCATTTCCAACAAGATGGAGAAAAATTGAGGGAAATATGTGCAGTAAAGCAAGTGGTAATGATAAAAAACAAGTATTGGGTATTTATAGCCTACAATTCGGTTACAGTGAACTAGAGGACTCAGTAATCATTGTGAGGGCTCTGAGGTTAAGAGGGGGCAGGAGGAGAAGGGACAGTGGGATATAAGGGATGGGGAAGAAGTGCAAAACACTAAAGAGTATTATCTCTCCTCATAGCACTCCCATCTTGTCACTCTGAAAACCAAGAAAACACTACTTTAAAGAAAAAAAAAATGAAAAGAAATCAATCATTGAAATACATGCAGAGAATAATTTATATGAATTATTAAAAAAAGCAACTAATTGTATATATTGGTGGCCTCCTTGGTGGCCTAGGGGTTAAGTCTCAGTGCTCTCACTTGGAAGGCTTACCAGAGCAGCATGAATTCTACCTCCAGCCAGGGAGCTAACCCACGTGGCGCAGCAGGCCTCTCCTGTCTCGCCGGCTGCTCCCCTCAGCAGCGTATTTCAGTAAATTTGCCCATTCGGCTTCCCACTCTGGTAAATCCTCTCACGCCTACACCTCTGGCCTACACCCCAGTTCTTCTACATGAAAATAAATTAAATTGGAAAAAATGATATATATAATATATATATATATACACATTGCTCTATTTAGTCTATAGCATAAAAGCAAAAATATGCATAAAAGGATGCTGAAGAGGGCCTCCCCGGTGGCGCAGCGGTAGAGCGCTGGGTTGCGAAGCTGCCCGCGGCCTCTGCGGCGCCGGTTCCATCCCCGGCTGCTCCCCGGCCACCAGAGGAGGGTCCCACATGGCGCGCAGACCTCTCCTGCCGCCCGCTGCTCCCCTCAGCAGTGTACTTCGGTCCTTCTGCCTGCTCTGCTCCCCGCTCTGGCTCTGGTGAATTCTCTCACCCTCCCGTGCCTCTGACTGTACCCAGTGCATGTATAAACAAAACAAAAAAACAAACAAGCAAACAAATAAAGAAAAACATGCCTCTATTAAAAAAAAAAAAAGGATGCTGAAGAGAGACAGAGAGAGGCAAAGTGGGAAAGACAGAGAGAGGCAAATAGGAGTGTGGGGTCGGGAGATGCACTTGGATGCTTAACTTTTTAAGTTGGGTGGTGAATAGATGCTACATTCCAGCATAAAATAGGTTTCATACTATTTTGAATGCCTGAATTATCACATGCTCACACATCACACCCCCCTACCATAAGGAAATCACAAGAGAGACAGAGCTGGATAGATGCTCAGGTAAATGATACAGTCCATCCTTATCCTCTGCAAGGTCACTGTGACCCTGTGTTCCTACCCTGAAGCTTGAGACACACCTCTGTGGGTCCCACCTCTGCTGAACTTGCTTGGTTCCCACAGACCCTGTGTCAAACCCAGCTCAGTGCCCGCCCCCGATCCTATTCTTTCTCTCTACCCAGCTTGTTACTGGCCCCATCACCCTGGCCAGAAGTGGGCAACAGCCAGTCCTCCTGCCACACTCACTGTGTCTTGATGGCTTTACCTGACGCCTCTCTTCTTCTGATGCCACCTCGCCTTCTCAGGCACCACCTGATTCTCATCTTGACATTCTTAGACATCAAATCTGGCCCTCCTCTGGTCTCTGGGGGTCCAGGATTGCTCTGCTAGTCCAACCTCCACAGTGGGGCTGCCACAGTGAAATGACCTGCCTTTTCCTTGCTCAAATCCTGCACCAACTTCCTGCTACTACTAGACAACACTTCTTACCTGTTTTGTGTACCTGATTACTTGGCGAGGAGTTGACAAGCTTCATCTTATTTCATCTTCTAGGACTGGCAGTGCTACCTCCACTACAGGACAAAAAGCCTTGGAGAAAACAATCAACTACCAAGTATCTCCTTGTGTGTCTTGTTACAAAGCCTTTCTGATGCAAGACCCAGAAGCTGCAACTGTTAGCAAGCTTATACACACAGTGTGCTTCCATTGATTGTTGATTTTATTTATTTAATATAATTTATTTTTTATTTATATCCTGTAGGGTAAAGAAAATATCAGGCTTTTCTGCCCTTCCGCCATCAGGATAGATGATGGATCCTTGTCCTGAATGCATGCCTGATGGCGGGCACCTGGAATAGGGTGTGGGCATAGATAGATGGGATTCAGCTGAGCTAAGACTGTGCTTTTAAGGGCGGCGTCATGGGGACGCCAGTAGCAGCAGCAGCAGCAGCAGTAGAAGCCGAAGCCGAAGCCGAAGCCGAAGCCGAAGCCGAAGCCGAAGCCGAAGCAGAAGCCGAAGCCGAAAGAGAAGCCGAGAAGCAGCAGAACGAGCGCTAGAGAGCCCAGATAGAGTGAAGACTTGCTGGGGGCTGGGAGGCCTACCAGCCTCCCAGCCCCCCAGCTAGCACCCCTGCCTGCCACGTACCCACTGGACCCCAATAAAAAACCTGCAAAACTACTGAGGACTCTGGTTCCTCCTTTACCCGGTCTGCATGGGATCAGAAAACCTGCACTGTGGCCAGTCTGACCTTTACAATTGGCGTAAGTCGGCAGGATCCATGCAGACGGGTATTGGAGCCCTCCGAAGACCTGGAGGGACTAAGGAGAACAGACTGTTTGCCTGTGATGACACTGGAGGCGCCATGGCGGCACAGAATGTGGATATGGTCCGGAGCTGTGGGACGAGACCTCGCATGGAGGAGATGCCCGAGAGGACCAGCCAACGACACCGGAAAGGACCAGCCAATGACCCCTAAGGCAGCAGGCCGTTGCTGAAGCAGGGAGAGGCCAATGGACTTGAACTGATGGACTGAAAATCCCACCAGAAGGCGGAGGACCTTGGCAGGTTATTTATTTATTTTTTTTTTTTGAGACTCTGGGGGTGGCCAGTGGGCCTAGATGGCCAAAAGCAGCCTGTGCATGCCCAGCAGCCAGGTGGAGGAGAAAAGCCAACTAAGAAGACAAAAGCTGGTACTGATGCTAAGTTGAGAAGCCCCAAGCGGCTCTTAAGCAGCCTGGGTATGCTGAAGCCCTGTGAGTCTCGTAAAATTACCTGTGGGTGATGCCCTGCTCATTTTTGAGTGAGGGTGAGGAGCTGAGGAGTCTGTCCTTGGGGGACGGGTGGGGAACGTGGCTTGGGGTGGAGCCCAAGTCAAATGTAGCGTTTGGATCCCCGACCCATGTGCTTGTGCAGTGGGTTGGCTTGAGTGTAGGGGTCTGCGAGTCGCATGGGTGGCTATGAAGGCCGAGTGTTGGAGCGACTGCAGACAGAAACCCTGAGGGTTGGCGATTACCCCCAACAGAATAAAATTGCCAATCCCAGAGCTAGTGCATCCTGGGGGTGGATGCTGTATGTGCCTTGTAGCCAAGACTACAGCCAGAGAAGGCCAGGAAGCCTGACGGCTCCTGGTGTGATATAGTAGATGCCGTGAGTGATTCCCCTCCCTCGTATGAGCAGTGCCTTCGGCAGCAGATTTGGTGGCTTATCTGCTGGTACCAATAATTGTCTTTTGCACTAGGTTGGTGCCCTGCCAGGACTTATTTGTGTTCTGTTGTATTTTGTTATATTGTACTTTGTTATATTTGATGTATTTGCTTTTGTGGACCATGGCTGCATTGTTTGTTTGCTTAGAAAATTGTATATATATGTATAGACTATATGGCAGAAAACCCTGAGGGGGTGGACTGTAGGGTAAAGAAAATATCAGGCTTTTCTGCCCTCCCGCCATCAGGATAGATGATGGTTCCTTGTCCTGAATGCATGCCTGATGGCGGGCACCTGGAATAGGGTGTGGGCATAGGTAGATGGGATTCAGCTGAGTTAAGACTGTGCTTTTTAAGGGCGGCGTCACGGGGACGCCAGTAGCAGCTGCAGCAGCAGCAGTAGAAGCCGAAGCAGAAGCCGAGAAGCAGCAGAACGAACACTAGAGAGCCCAGATAGAGTGAAGACTTGCTGGGGGCTGGGAGGCCTGCCAGCCTCCCAGCCCCCCAGCCAGCACCCCTGCCTGCCACGTACCCGCTGAACCTCAATAAAAAACCTGCAAAACTACTGAGGACTCTGGCTCCTCCTTTACCCGGTCTGCATGGGATCAGAAAACCTGCACTGTGGCCAGTCCGGCCTTTACATATCCTTTGCATCAATGTGTATTTGCTGTAAAATTCCCACCACTAGTTCACCTTGAACCATCACCATTGTCCCATGTGCTCGTCTCTCCCCTGTTTTTGATCCTTTTTCCTCCCCCTCCCTTGCAGAATGTCTGTTTATGGTTGCCTGCTAGATTTGTTTATTATTATTGGTTTTTTTCTTGATCCCTCATTTGGTTCCCCTATATTCCTCCTATAAGTGAAACCATTCGATATTTTTCTTTTTCTTTCTGGCTTATTTCACTAAGCATGTATCTGGCCTCCCTCCCTCCCTACCCCTCTGGGTGTGAGCGATGTCTTGAGGGAGGTGAGCAAGCTGTTGAGGGGAGAGCATCCTGGATTGAGAGGGGTGTGGAGGCAGCCCTGGCTTCACAGGAGGATCCTGAGGCCCTGGCAGAGCCAATTTATCCTTCAACCCCACTTCTTGGGCTCAGTCCCTCGTGTCTTATTAGGGCTTCTGCTAATTGTCTGCTGCACAGGTTGTTCTTGCTGAGCCTGCCTCTTTGGAGCAGAGGCTGGGGAATTTGTTTTGGGCTTTCCCTCTGCAGAAGAACTCTGTGCTTTGGGCCCAAGTTTTTAGGGGACCTCCCAGGTCTGTTAGGCCTGCCCATCACTGGGTACATTGGTGGTTCCTCACTGCTCAGAGCAATATCTTGGTAATTTTTATTTTAACTTTCAATTGAGGTGAGATTCATATAATATGATATCAGTCATTCATGTTTGGTTTTTTTAAGTCACATGGTTTATAACATTATAGCCATTTGAGGTGTACAGTTGAATACTGTGTGATCCCTACATACTTCATTTTAATCACTTCTAAAAGCCTAGTTTCCATCACCTTAGATTTGACCCAACTACATGTTTCACCTACCTGCTCCTCCTTCCTCTATGGAAATGACCATTTTCTTGTCAGAATATAAACGTTTACTTTTGCTATGTTATTTCTCATCCCTCTGCTTTGTTTCCTTGTGTTCCACGTAGAATGAAATCATACATTGTTTTCTCTTTTTCTGAGATCTGTCATTTGGCATATTACCCTCAGTTACACCTAACTTTACACTATGCTGGTCAAGATATCTTATTTAAAGGTCTATAGATTTCCAGGACTTGCTTTTACATTTTCAAATTCCTTGCTTTTTCAGTTTCTTCCTTTTCTTTAACATTTCAAGGACTTCTAACGCTTAGGTGTGCGGTAATGTATGGGTGCCCCCAGTGTCGAGAATGGGCAACACACCTGTGATGGTGCAGGGTCAGAGCTACACTGGGGCTGCAGAAAAATCAGCCCCCTCATCTCTTTTCTCACAGCTGTCCTATCTCCACAATGCCCAAACTCCAAGTAAATGGAAATATATTTCTCTTCTGAACAACTTCTTTTTCCTACTTCTCTGCCTTGCTACTGATGATTTCTGGTATTCTTTTTTTTTTTTTGCTTTATTTTTATGATAGTTTGATAAAGAATCCTCAAGATAGAATAATGGCACATATTCAGAGTGTTCCATTTGATTAGTTTGACATACACCAGTAGTGGCAGGACAGGGATAGAGCAGGTTTCTATGACCCTGCATATGGGTAAAGGTATGTCCTGGAGCCCTCGGTGGCTTTCTCAGCTTTTGTTGAGCTTTTACATGTAGTGCAGCAACCAGGTACCCAGCAGGCAGGGGTGCTGGGGGTGCCAGGAGACCAGTAGGCCTCTAAGCCCCCAGCAAGTCTTCACTCTGGGCTTCTCTGGCGTTCTTTCTCCCCTTACACTCTCTGTTCCTTCTCCTGCCTCTGCTTTTCTTGGTGACTATGTCAGTACTCCTCCCATGGCCCACAGAAGTAAATAACACAGCTTACAACAATTAACAACTGCAGGTGCCCCATCAGGCAGGGCAATCCTAATGGTCAGAAGTCAGAAAAGCCTAAAAATCATTTATGCCATACATGTAAGTTATATACAGTGTTCCCCTAGCAAACATAAACACTGCAGCCATGGCCCACAAAAGAAAATACAACTGAATTATGAAACAACACAACAGAACACAAATGAGTCCAGGCAGGGCACCAACCTAGTGGCAAAAGACGATTATTGGCACCAGGAGATGATCACCACTTGTGCTGCCAATGGCACTGCCCATACAAGGGGGGGGGACCTCTCAGGCATCTGCTATCACACACACCAGGAGCTGCCAGGCTTCCTGGCCTTCTCTGGCTGTAGTCATGGCCACAAGCCTCACACCGCATCCACCCCAGGATGCACTCACTCTTGGATTGGCGATTCTGTACTTTGGGGGGTAATGGCCCAATCCTCAGTGTTTTCTGTCTGCGGTCGCTCCAACACTGGGCTTTCATAGCCACCGATGTGACACGCAGACCCCTGCACTCAGGCCAACCCACTGCACACGCACATGGGTCGGGGATCCGTGGATACAAGCTCCACATGCGGCCTCTCTTGGGTCCCCTCTTTGGCTTGGGCTCCACCACAAGCCATGTTCCCCACCCGTCCCCAAAGGACAGGTTCCTCAGCTCCCCACCCTCACTCAGCAGTGAGTAGGGCATCACCCACAGGTGATTTTAAGAGACTCACTGGCCTTCTTGAGCATACTTAGGCTGCTTAACAACCACTCAGGGCTTCCCAATCTCAGCACCAGCTTTGGCCTTTCTAAATTGGCTTTTCCTCTGCCTAGCTACAGAGAACTTGGCAAGGGCTTCCTCCCTCAGCCTCTTGGGCTCTTCTCATACCTGCCCCTTCCTCTACTCTGGCCATTGCCTCTCTGGCCTATAGTCCTAGGATTGCTGGGCTTTTGGCCACCAAGGCCCACTGGCCACCCCCAGATTCCCATCTCCTAGGGTGTACAAATAATACCATCCTCCCTGTAGGGTAAGGTAAAAGGTATCAGGCTTTTCTGCCCTCCTGCCATCAGGATAGATGAGGGAGCCCTGTGATCCTGGGTGCATGCCTGATGGCGGGCACCTGAAGTGGGTCCACCTGAGCTAAGAGACTGATTTATAAGGGTGGTGCAGCAGAGTG
The DNA here is from genome assembly GCF_964194135.1 of Talpa europaea. Taxonomy (NCBI): domain Eukaryota; kingdom Metazoa; phylum Chordata; class Mammalia; order Eulipotyphla; family Talpidae; genus Talpa; species Talpa europaea. Next base: position 45,963,932 of record NC_140079.1, on the reverse strand, counting down.
CGGGGTGGTGGTAGTGCAGTGTCAAGGGTGGCGGAGTGGAGTGTACGGAGGAGTGAGGCGACTACAAACAACAGCGAAGAGCATGTGGCTGCTAGAACCTTTCATTAACCTGCCCAGATTGGGTTGGTTGCTTTACAACTGGCGTAGATGGCAGGATGGTGGAAGCAGGACAGCTCTCCGCAGACGAAACCCTTTGAAACCTGGAGGGGAGGGGTTGCCGGGTGGCCGACCACGAGCAGATGGTACTCGGTGGCTGAACTCCTTGCCCAGTGGGCACCTCCCCAGGAATGGCCAGAGGTAGATGGATCCCCGGGGCAGTTGGAACAGGCCCTGTATAAAATAGAAGAAACCCTGCGTAGGGTAAAGAAAATATCAGGCTTTTCTGCCCTTCCGCCATCAGGATAGATGATGGATCCTTGTCCTGGGTGCATGCCTGATGGCAGGTACCTGGAATAGGGTGTGGGCATAGGTAGATGGGATTCAGCTGAGCTAAGACTGTGCTTTTAAGGGCGGCGTCGCCGGGGGACGCCAGCAGCAGCAGTAGCAGCAGCAGCAGCAGTAGAAGCCGAAAGAGAAGCCGAGAAGCAGCAGAACCAACTCCAGAGAGCCCAGATAGAGTGAAGACTTGCTGGGGGCTGGGAGGCTGGCAGGCCTCCAGCCAGCACCCCTGCCTGCCACGTACCCGCTGAACCTCAATAAAAAACCTGCAAAACTACTGAGGACTCAGACTCCTCCTTTACCCGGTCTGCATGGGATCAGAAAACCTGCACTGTGGTCCTGTCCTGACTTTACACCCTGAATGGATGCAGTGCCCGTGAGGCGGCAGGAGCCGTGGGATGGGTGTTTCTCACGGCTCTGCGAGAGTCCAGGCAGAAAGAACAATCTAGAACCCAGCAAGTACGTGATGAGATGCGAGAAGAGATGAGGAAACTGCAACAACATTTGAGGATTCTGGAGGAAGAAGTTCGGAGAAACCGACCCATCCTTCCAGAGATGCCAGACTCCGTCTCAGAAAGAAAGAGGGAGGCTGGCCCTTTGCCCGAATCGCAGCCGGTGGTGGCAAACCGACCTGCGACTCCAGAGATGCCAGACCCCTCCTCAAGAGAGGAGGAGAGGGAGGCTGGCCCTTTGCCCGAGTCTCAACCTGCGATGGCAAACCAACCTGTGACCCTGGAGATGCCGGACTCCTCTGGAGAGGAGGAGGGGGCTGGTCCCATGCTCGGGGCCCGCCCGGTGGTTATTCAGGAAATGAAGTGGCAGCGACCCATGGCCCCAGGGGGTCTGGCTGCAGGACCATGACAGATGATGGAATTTACTACCTATCGACCAAACACCCCGGCGGAACTGGTGGACTTGGGCAAACAGTTCCACCAGAAACCAGGGGAACCCTTGGCAGCCTGGCTGCTACGTTTCTGGGGCCTGGGGGTGGATGGGCTTATTTGCACGGCACGAGAGATGGAGAGACTGGGCCTCCCCAGTGGTGCAGTGGTTGAGCGCTGGGTTGCGAAGCTGCTTGCAGCCTCTGCAGTGCCAGTTCGATCCCCGGCTGCTCCCCGGACACCGGAGGAGGGTCCCACATGGCGCATAGACCTCTCCTGCTGCCCGCTGCTCCCCTCAGCAGTGTACTTCGGTCCTTCTGCCTGTTCTGCTCCCCGCTCTGGCTCTGGTGAATTCTCTCACCCTCCCGCGCTTCTGACTGTACCCAGTGCATGTATAAACGAAACAAACAAACAAACAAATAAATAAAAAAATAACATGCCTCTATAAAAAAAAAAAGAGATGGAGAGACTGGCCTCTGTGACTTTACACCCATCCTTGCGACAGAGGCTGCAGAACAGCCGGCGGTATGGCCAGGGTGACCACACCCTCCTGGAGTGGATAATGGCTGCCATATGGACAGTAAGGGCTGATGCGGGAGACGTGCCGGAGACAGTAAGAGGATGGCAGACGTACACCGAGCTGGTGCAGGTACTTCGGGAATTGGGGATGCGGCAGGCCATGTTTAATGTGAATACGCGTGGTCCTGACGACGAGTGTTTCACAGCAGGAATGAGAGACTTGGTATTAAAGAACGCCCCCTCATCCTCATTCGGATCTCTCATGGCAGTTCTAGCACCCTATGTGGGCCGTCAGATACATGACGTCACCACAATGATAGCCAGCTTGGGCGAAGTTGAGAGCCGGCGCTCTCAGAAAGGAATACGGGTAGTTTCTGAAAGGTCAAAAGGAATGCCAAGGAGAGGGCAAGGAAGCCTCTTGGCATCACAGAACCTATAAAAGTCACCCGTAACCAAATGTGGATGGATTTAATAAGGGCAGGTGTAGATACACGCGCAGCCCAATGCATATTTATTGGAATTATGGCAGCAGCTACGAGAAGACCAGAGGTTCACACCCATGAGAAGGACTGCTGCTCAGGGGGAGCCTGGAAGCTCCAGGCCTCAGGCGCGCGCCCTGCGCCTGGAAGACCACTTGCTGCCAACCCTGTCCTCGGGTGATGGCCTGATATCCTTTGAATAGGGTGAGGGCCAAGGAACCCGTCCACAGGGGACAGACGGGGACCGGAGGCCACATGTGGAGCTTGCCATCCACTGGTCCCCGACTAACGTACAAAGGGTTTTAGCTCTAGTAGACACAGGAGCAGAATGTACTCTGCTCTATGGAAATCCAGAAAGATTTCATGGGTCTACTTGTTATATTGATGGCTATGGAGGCCAGAGTGTCAAGGTGACAGCAGTAAAACTGTCTCTGGGGTTTGGGCGATTACTCCCGAAAGAGTATAAAGTATATGTATCGCCCATCCTGTAGTACATCCTGGGGGTGGATGTACTGCGTGGCTTATGGCTAGAAACCACAGTCAGAGAGTTTCGCCTTACAGTGAGAGTGGTAAATGCAGTGGTGAGAGGCCATGCTAAGCATCCACCCCTACAACTGCCAGTCCCTAGGTGAGTGACTAATACCAAGCAATATCGGTTGCCCAGAGGCTACAAGGAAATTACAGCACAATATCAGAACTGGAGAAAGTAGGCATTGTGTGTACTGCCCACAGCCCCTACAATTCGCCGGTGTGGCCAGTGAAGAAGCCTGATGGCTCTTGGTGCATGACAGTAGATTACTGTGAGTTGAATAAGGTAGTTCCCTCCTTGCATGCTGCAGTGCCTTCAGTGGCAGATTTGATGGATCGTCTGAGCCACGAGCTGGGAATGTATCATTTTGTAGCCGATCTGGCAAATGCTTTTTTTTCCGATAGATACAGCCCCAGGAAGTCAAGACCAATTCGCCTTCACCTGGGAAGGCCGGCAATGGACATTCACTGTGCTGCCACAGGGATACCTGCACAGCCCTACTCTGTGTCATGGGCTAGTGGCAACAGATTTGGCCCGGTGGGAAAGGCCATCTTCAGTGCGTTTTTACCATTATATTGATGATATTTTATTGACAAGTGACTCTCTTACAGATCTGGAAAAGGCAGTACCTCTCTTATTAACACACCTGAAAACATGCGCCTGGGCAATCAACGAAAGCAAACTGCAGGGGCCTGGACTGTCAGTTAAGTTCCTGGGAGTTGTTTGGTCAGGTAAGACAAAGGTTATCCCTGAAGCTGTGATAGATAAAGTTCAAGCTTACCCCACTCCAACCACAGTGGAGCAGCTGCAAGCCTTTCTGGGTCTGCTGGGTTACTGGAGGGCATTTATACCTCACATGGCCCAGCTCCTACGACCCTTGTATATGTTAATACGTAAGGGAGCCAGGTAGGATTGGTCAGCTGAGGCAGACACAGCATTTGCCACGGCCAAACAAACTATAAAGACTGCTCAGGCCTTGCAGGTTTTTGACCCAGCCCGACCCTGTGAGCTCGATGTGCATGTTACTCAGGAAGGGTTTGGATGGGGACTCTGGCAGAAATCAGAGAGGCTACGACAGCCTATTGGGTTCTGGTCCCAACTCTGGAAGGGGGCTGAGGTTAGGTATTCCTTAATTGAGAAACAGTTAGCTGCGGTATATGCAGCCTTACTAGCCACAGAAAGTATAACTGCCACAGCCCCTGTCTCAGTGAGAACCACTTACCCAATAGCTGGATGGGTACGGGACTGGACAACAAAGCCCCATAGTGGTACTGCTCAAACGCCCACTTTGGCGAAGTGGGGGGCATACTTAGAACAGCGTTGCACCCTGTCAACTAGCCCCTTAAGGGTGGAGTTGCAGGAGGTTCTTGGTCCTGTGACATATATTAGTATGGAACCAACTTCAGAAGCCTGTATAGAAGCCGAACCTGAAGCTAGTCCCTACAAGGAGGGTCAAGCACCGATTCCAGCAGAGGCCTGGTATACGGACGGCTCCAGCCGGGGCCAGCCAGCCTCTTGGGAAGCTGTGGCTGTACACCCAGAAACAGACACTATTTGGTTTGAAACCGGGATGGGACAGAGCAGCCAATGGGCTGAACTGCGTGCAGTATGGATGGTGGTGGCCCATGAGCCTTCCCCTCTAGTAATCTGTACTGACAGTTGGGCTGTGTACAGGGGCCTGACACTGTGGATTTCCACGTGGAATCTAAATCACTGGACAGTTATGCATCGGCCATTGTGGGGCCAGGCCCTATGGAAAGATCTATGGGATCTGGGGCATCAGAAGCAGGTGACTGTTTATCATGTCACAGGACATGCCCCATTAGCCTCACCAGGCAATGATGAGGCAGATACCCTAGCCCGGGTTGGATGGCTTGAAACTGCTCCAGGGCAGGATGTTGCGCAGTGGCTGCACAGACGCTTGCTCCACGCAGGGCAGAAGACAATGTGGGCCAACGTGCGTGCCTGGGGTCTACCTGTAACTTTAAAAGAAATTCAGACTGTATGTGAAACATGTGTAGTATGTTCCAGGACTTACCTCCGGAGACCTTTTGCATCCACAGGCCAGGTGTTGTGGGGGCAGGTACCCTTGACACGCTGGCAGATTGACATCATTGGACCACTACCTCGCTCAGATGGACAACATTATGTGGTCACCTGTGTGGACACTGCTACCGGGTTATTGGCAGCTTACCCTGCTCCACATGTGGACCAAAAGGCAGTTTTGGCAGCACTGGCACGCCTATGTGCTGCATATGGACGTCCGCTGGTAGTGGAGAGCGATCAAGGGACTCATTTTACAGGAGCCTGGGTGCAGCAGTGGGCCAAGAACATGGGTGTTGAATGGAAGTTTCACACTCCCTATAATCCCAAAGCTGCAGGGATTATAGAGAGGTATAATGGCCTGCTGAAACAAGGACTGAGAGCCACTGCCCCCACTCAGACGCTGGCTGGGTGGAGCCGACGTCTATGGGAGGTGTTGCAGACATTAAATAAGAGGAGCAGGAAAGGTGGCCTGGCTCCAGTGGAGGCATTGCTACATCGTGCCGCTGCTCCCATCCAATTACAAATAAAGACTTTAGACATCATATTAAAACTGGGACTTGGCCAGCAGGGCAACATCCTATTGCCAGCCCCAACTGGAGTGGACCCAGGGCAGACTGTGGACTGGGAATGGCCTTGGACAGTGAAGCTCCCCACATGCAGTGGGTGGCTCTGATAGCCCCTTGGGGTCGTGGCCTGGAGGCCGATTTACAGATAATACCATGAGTAACTGCGCAGTGGCCACCACGGGTGCGTGTTACCCACCCTGGGGTGGCAGATCAGTGGGCAATCCTCAAGGGGACATTTGTAAAAACTCTGTGGCCCATTATGAGCTCTCCACTCCTGCTGCATGTAGAACCCACTGATGCCTCTTCACTGGCAAAGCGAGTGTGGTACTCACGACCTGGAAGGCCACTGATGCCAGCGACAATATTGTCCTCAGATGCCAAATTAGCATGTATATTGCCAGATGGGAGGGATCTCCCATTGCTGGTACCAATAACTTCTCTGTCTTTCCGCCCCTAGGAAAATTGAGTTTAGTCATTTTGTGATGTATTTGCTTTTGTGGGCCATGGCTGCATTGTTTATGTTTGCTTAGAAAATTGTATATATATAGACTACATGGCAGAAAACCCTGAGGGGGTGGACTGTAGGGTAAGGTAAAAGGTATCAGGCTTTTCTGCCCTCCCGCCATCAGGATAGATGAGGGAACCCTGTGATCCTGAATGCATGCCTGATGGCGGGCACCTGAAGTGGGTCCACCTGAGCTAAGAGACTGATTTATAAGGGTAGTGCAGCAGAGTGCGGGGTGGTGGTAGTGTGGTGTCAAGGGTGGAGGAGTGGCATGTACGGAGGAGTGCGGTGACTACAAACAACGGCGAAGAGCATGTGGCTGCTACAACCGTTCATTAACCTGCCGGATTGGGTTGGTTGCTTTATACTCCCCCAGGGTCCCCAAAACATAATACTACCCTGCCAAAGTTCCTCTGCCTTCTATTGGGATTGTCAGTCCAAGTCCATCCGTTGTTGCCTGTGTCAGCACTGGCGAGCTCCGAATCGTGTTCCTTTCTACCCAAACAATTCTGCAGCCTCAGGGGTCTTGGGCTGGTCCTCGCGGGCCATCTCCTCCTCCAAGCGAGGTCTCGTCCCGCAGCTCCCGGACCTTGTCCACCTCCTGTGCTCCTGCAGCATCTGTAGCTCTTCCCGCAGCTCCTGGACTCTGGTCACCTCCTGTGCTGCCATGATGCCTCCAGCCTGACGTCACAGGCTCAGTCTGCTACTCCTCAGTCCTTCCTGAGGTCTTCAGAGGGCTCCACACCCATCTGCATCGGATCCATCCTGCCAACTTACGCCAATTGTAGTGGCAGGATGGGCCACTGAGCAGGTTTTCTATGATCTGGCAGACTGGTAAAGGAGAGTCCTGGAGTCCTCAGTGGCTTTCTCAGGCTTTTATTGAGCTTTTACATGTAGTGCGCAATCAGGTACACAGTAGGCAGGGGTGCCGGGTGGCCAGGAGGCCAGTAGGCCTCCAAGCCCCAGGCAAGTCTTCACTCCCGGCTCCTCTGGCGTTCTTTCTCCACATTCTCTCTCCTGTTCCTTTTCCTACCTCTGCTTCTCTTGGAAACTATCTCCATACTGCTGCCATGGCCCACAGAAGTAAACAACATAACTTATAACAATGTAACAAAATGCAGGTGCCACATCAGGCAGGGCAATCCTAATGATGGGAGGGTAGAAAAACCTGAAAATCATTTTACCCTACACCCCTATGAAATGATCAGTTTCTAAATAAATTCATTTAAAATTATAATTTCCAATATGAAGATGTTATAATATATTAAAAATTACAATATAATAAAAATATATAAAATATAATATACATAATAATATTTCTTATTTTATATATACATATATATAATAAAATATATAATGAAAAATGAAATCATATATTATTAAAATAATTTCTAAATTAGTGAAGAGTGGCAAGAGTATTGCAATTGTTACAGGACAACCCCACTCTAAAACGGGTTGCCTGACTGTGGGTCCTCACCTGTGCACTTAAATGGACTTACACTGCAGGCACACACAGAAAGGTAACAGAAGGTTTATTTACAAGGGAAAGGGAAATGAGGAAATGTGCAGCTCAGGGAGAAAAGAGGGAGATAAATTCTTAAATGCATCTTACCTGTTCCGCCAACCTGGAATCCCAAAAGACCCACAGTGACCAAACCTGCCTGGCCGAGCATGAGCCAAGTGAGCCCCCTACCCCACTAACATGGCCAGTTTTTATTTACAAACCGAGAAAATGGCTGCTTAACTCTGCCGTTAGGTCCTCACAACTTCCCTTTGTGGATCATGGGATTTGTAGTTTCCAGTGTCTTGATGGAGTGGGAGTGGCATCCACAAAGCCTGTATGGAATTTGCTCAGGACATCCTTTCCCCCTAACAATTCCCCCCTTTCACTTTTTGCCACCATTTCCATGGTGATGAAGATCAAAGGTATGGATATTGGGGTAGAGTCTCAGATGAAAAATTTTTCTTAGGGTTCCATTGGAAAGCAAACCAGTTTCTCCAGTTATTGTCCATCGTGGGGGCAAAAGTCCTCCATTTCTGGAAAATAGTTTATCAGTCCAAGCTCTACCCCCCCCCCCAAAAAAAAAAAACATCTGGAGGCATTAGCTTAAACAAAACAGCAAAGATATCAAATCACGGGGAAAAAAATCTTAAAATTGGTTCAACTTATGTAAAAACAAGTTCTCTCAACCTTGATCCCAAATTGCTTCAATAGCACAGCAAAAGTTTACAAACAATATCTACTTTTAAACCACATTATCTATTTTTGCATAAAATCACAAGGCAGAATAACTAGAGAACAATTTTAGTTGGCTTTGTTGGAATACACCATATAGGATCAGAGTGAACTCTTGACATCCGATCCATGTAGGCTTCAAGAACAAAGTTGGTCTCACCAGACTCCGCCAGGGCTTCCTCTTCTTGAGGGTACCAGAGCTTTTTCTTTTTCCATGTGGTCCAGTCCTACCAATGGAGGCAAGCTTCCTCACCGTCTTTGGAGGTCTCTGGAACCCTACGAACAAAGCAACAGGTTCTCCTCTTCTTGATTCAGCTGTTTCAACTTCCTGGAAGAACTCCATTCAAAGCCACTCAATGAAACTCATGTCCAATTGTTTTTGTTTTAAGCAGACAAAATCCCCATGAAAGTTATGCAAAAATAGCCTCTGAGATAAGTAGTAAAAGATTTCTACCACTATTTTCATGCTGTGTTGGTATCAAGGGGAGAGAAAATGTGAACACAAGTTAGCTTTGCTGAAATAAAAATGCAACATTGCTGCAGATCTTGGTCACTCAAAATAAGAAAACGTTGTTGATTCAAAACAATATGCCAAGAAGGGAATGGAGGCATCACACTCCCAGATTTCAGGCTATACTACAAAGCCATAATCATCAAAACTGCATGGTATTGGAACAAGAACAGACACACAGACCAATGGAATCGAATAGAAAATCCAGAAATAAACCCACAGATTTATGGTCAACTAATCTTTGACAAAGGAGCAAAGACTATGCATTGGAGCAAAGAAAGTTTGTTCAATAAATGGTGCTGGGAAAACTGGGCCGCTACATGCAAAAGAATGAAACTTGACTACTACCTCACACCATGCACAAAAACCAACTCAAAATGGATTAAAGAACTAGACATAAAACCTGAAACCATAAAATACATAGAAGGAAATATAGGCGAAACACTACGTGATTTGCACATCAAAGACATCTTTACAGACACATCACCCAAAGCAGTGATAGTGAAGGCAAAGATAAACAGCTGGGACTACATCAAATTAAAGAGCTTCTGCATAGCAAAAGAGACAATAACAAAAAAAAAGAGAAACCCCACTGACTGGGAGAACATTTTTGCACCCAACACTAATGATAAAGGACTGATCACAAAAATCTGCAAAGAGCTGATGAGACTCAACAACAACAAAGAATATAACCCAGTCAAAAAATGGGCAGAAGAGCTAAAAAGAAACTTCTCTGAAGAGGAAATGCAAATGGCCAACAGGCATATGAAAAAATGTTCAATATCACTTGGAATCAGGGAAATGCAAATCAAAACTACCATGAGATACCATCTCACACCAGTGAGAATGGCACATATTAAAAAAACTAGCAACAACAAATGTTGGTGAGGGTGTGGAGAAAAAGGAACTCTCCTGCACTGTTGGTGGGAGTGCAAACTGGTCCAACCACTGTGGAGAGCTGTGTGGAGATTTCTGGACCTACTAAACATAGAGCTTCCATATGATCCAGCAATTCCACTCCTAGGTATTTACCCAAAGGACACAGAAACATCAATTCCAAAGAGCACCTGCACCCTTATGTTTATAGCAGCACTATTTACAATAGCTAAGCTTTGGAAACAGCCCAAATGCCCAAAAATAGATGACTGGATCAAGAAGATGTGGTCCATATATACCATGGAATATTACTCAGCATTCAAAAAAGATAAACACATGCAATTTGCAGCAACATGGATGGTGCTGGAAGGGATCATGCTCAGCGAAATAAGCCAGAAAGAAAAAGAAAAATACCAGATGGTCTCACTCATAGCAGGAATCTAGAAAACTTAAATAAGGGACCAGGAAAATGAATAACTATAAGAAAGTGAAAATCAAAATCAACAAAAATCTATGAACCAGAGACACTTTTGGGGGGGTGGGTGGAGGGAGGGGAGGGATTGGGGTCAAAATGGGGGGGTTGAAATTGTATGGGGAATATAAAAATAAAATTTATTATAAAAAAAAACAAAACAATATGCCAAAAAAATTACCAGGATTATGTCAAAGAAAATTTAGTAAAAATCAGGTGTATTTCCAGGTCTATTCAGTTCTTTGTAAGAAATTTTTACTCTCAACAGTTCCATCAATAGGAATCTGTTGAGGCCTTTTCTCTCTATTTTCTCCAGAACAATTTCTGTACTATACAATATTGCAAGGAAATAATCATCATTGACAATTTACATACATATCAGATACTGAGAGTTTGTATACATTTTTTTGAAAATCAATGTGAACATTTCTGTACATGTAAAGTGTTACCCGTTTTCCCAAGTGACAATGCTTCCCTTCTAGTTTTACTTTACCGGGTAAGCCAAATAGGACAAATTCATCTAATGCCTTTCCCAGGAGGAAAGGGAGAAATTTTGTGAGGTTCCACAAAATTTCCTTCTTTCAACCAAATAACAGAATACCAAATTTTACTTCAATTTAGATTTCTGGGAAGCTTTGCCATAAATACCAGAAAACAGCAGAAACAACAATATTCAATCTCTATAAAAGCACTGGCTTAGTTCAGTAATACAATGTAGTCAATCAAACCATAACCTTTAGAATTTTTCTCATAACTGGAGACTCTTTTTGTTTTTGTTTTGATGTCTATAGGCACCATGTATACCCATATATTAACCTCTAGAGGTCAAGACAAGGACACAAGGAAAGGACATACAGACATACAACATATAGACACAAAGAGCTCTTTAGTTACCAGTTATCATGCATGAAAATATCTTATACAACTGTAGTTTCATTCATAGGCCAAAATGAAGTTAAAAGGAAATACCAAAATCAAGATCGTAAGCCTTTCTGTGTAAGAACAATACTGCCAGCATATATGATGCTAGATGTTATTTCACATCTCCTAAACTTTGAAAGAAAAGATTGGTTAGAGTATGTTAGTCATTTCAGGGTTTCTTCAGAAAAGCGAATCCTTGGGTATCCTGCAACAATAACTAGAAGTCAGTAACATTCAAGTTTTGGTCTTTTTCTTAAATAAATATCTCAAATCCCCGATGGGTTCTCAAGACCAATGGGATTTAGTCTCTGGGTCAGTTCCTTCTGGGGCTTTCTTAATCCTGGAATGATGTACCCAGGGTTTTATGCCCTCAAGTTTTAAAGAAGTATGTGTATTCAGCAAAATATCATATGGATCAGTCTATTTTTCTGACAGTTGGTTTTGGGCATCCCCACTCTGCCAAGTCTTCAGTAAGACCTTATCTCCAGGTCTGAAGGGATGCAATGGTTGATCAGGAGGTATAGAGATCCTTGAGCTTGCAAAGTTGTGCATTACTGCCAGAACCTCCTGGATATGTTTCACATATTGTGTGATCTGGCAGTCTTGTGCTATTTCTAGACTGGCTTTCAGAACTGAGGCCTGGAAGGGTCTTCCGAACACAATTTCAAAGGGGCTTAATTGTAGCCCACTTCTAGGTGCCACTCTTATCCGGAGGAGGGCAAGGGATAGTACCTGGTCCCAATGCAGTTGTGTTTCTTAGCACAGTTTTGCCAAGATCTTCTTTGAGAAGTGGTTCATTTTCTCCGTTTGTCCAGAAGACTGTGGTCTCCATGCAGCATGCAATTTCCAGTTGATCTGTAACGCACTGCTTACTGCATGAGTAATGTCAGAGACAAATGCTGGCCCATTATCACTCTGGATGGAGCTGGGTAACCCAAAGCGAGGGATTATCTCCTTTAGCAGCTGTTTTGCAACCTCAGAAGCTTTTTCTGTCTTGGTGGGAAATGCTTCCATCCATCCCGAGAACATGTCCACAAAAACCAGTAGGTATTTGAAATTGCCTGTTGTTCTAGGCATTTGTGTAAAATTTACTTGCCAGACCTCAAAAGTGCACTTGCCCCGATATTGAACCCCCAATGGCTTTAGGATGTAAGTCAGTCTTGGGGTGATTTCTGACACATATTTGACAATCTCAGGTGATCCGTTATGCTATTTTATGTAAATATGGGCCCTTCAAATATGGGTGCACTGTTTCTAATAAGGCATCTCTCCCATAGTGTGATCCTTCGTGAAGATGTTTTAGCACTGGATATACCAGGGCCTCCTGGAGGAGTATCATCCCATGGGAGTTTACTCTCCGAGTAGAGCTGGGGTCAAACTCAGTAAATCCCCATGCATGAGCTCTCTCCTCATCCTGCTCAGTGTATTCAGGAGCATACTGAGTCAGGTCCACAAGAGGGATGAGTGCACCCTGGAGAGCAGAACAGGCAGTGGCTTTAGCCACCCAATCAGCTGCCCTGTTGCCCTCTGCCATGTCAGACCCACCCTTTTGGTGGCCAGGACAATGCATCATGGCAACAGCTGATGGTAGAGCTACTGCCTTTAGCAAGGTCAGGATTTCTAATGGGTGTTTAACGTCCTTGTTACTGGTGGTAAGGAGTCCTTGCTCCTTTCAAATGGCCCCATGCATATGAAGAATCATGAAAGAGTACTTTGAGTCAGTAAATATATTGACTCTTTTACCTTCTGAGAGTTACAAGGCATGGGTCAGGGCTATTAATTCAGCTTTCTGCGCTGATGTACCTGCTGGAAGAGTCTTGGCTTCTACAGTGTTCTGGAGCTTCACCACTGTGTATCCCATGCATCGACGGCCTTGGTCCATGAAGCTGCTGCCATCTGTAAATAGTTCCCATTCTGGATCCAGTAGAGGCTGGTCAGTCAAATCTGGTCGGTTGGCATACACTGTGTCAAAAGTCTCTAAACAGTTATGGATTAAAGTGGCATCCTCAGGTTCATCTGCATTGCTTGGAAGCAGTGTGGTGGGATTCAGGGAATTGGAAACCTAGTTTCACATTAGGAAAGCCCAACAGAGCTGCTTGATATTTTCCCATTCACCCAGCAGTCAACCAAAGTCCACCCTTCTGCTCCAGCAATGTCAAGACCTGATGTGGCACACATACAGTGATGGGCTGACTCAAGGTAAACTTCTCTGCCTTGTGTCGGAGGTCACAAGTGGCAGCTACAGCATGCAAACATGGAGGCCATCCCTTAGTGGTGTGATCCAATTGTTTGGACAGATATGCAACAGGCTGCATTTCTGGTCCCAACAACTGGATTAGCACTCCTAGGCCAACCCCCTGTCTCTCGTGTACATAAAGTCTGAATGGCTTCCTAAGATCCGGAAGCCCTAATGCTGGTGCTGAGATCAACTTTACTTTTATTTCATCTAAAGCTTTTTGACATTCTGGAGTCCAAGACAAAGGTTCAGAGTCAAGGCCTTTGAGAGCATCATATAAGGATTTTGCTATTAATCCGAAGTTGGAATCCAAAATCCTGCAAAACGCAGCCATACCCAAAAACCACGCAACTGTCGCCAATTGCTGGGGACTTAAAGGGCTGAAATTACCTGTTTTCTTTCTGTCATCAGGCTCCATTTGCCTTTCTTAATTTCAAAACCCAAATATATCACTGTTTGTTTACATATCTGTTACATACCTTGTTAGGTGACACCTTGTAGTCACATTCTGCCAGGTGATTCAGTACCACTATGGTATTTTCCAGACAAGATTTGTAGTCTGGACTTGCAATCAATAAATCATCTACATATTATAATAGGATGCCCTGGTTTAATTGAACCTTCCTGAGATCCCTGGCTAGTATTTTCCCCAAAATAGTTGGGGAGTTCTTAAACCCCTGTGGAAGACAGTCCAGCAATACTGGAGAGTGCTCTTGGACTTAGGGTCTTGCCAGTCAAAGGCAAAAAGCAATTGATCCTGGACATTTATTGGGATACAGAAAAGGGCATCCTTAAGGTCTAATACCTAAAACCACCCGAAGTCACCAGGTATGGTAGTTAATAAGGTATAAGGATTAGGCACAGTGGGACGTAAATCCTGGACAATGTCATTAATGGCCCTTAAATCTTGAACAAAATGGCACTTGCCTGTATGGGGTTTCTTCACTGGCAAAATTGGAGTGTTATACGGTGAGTGGCAGGGCTGAATGATACCAGATTGAAGGATCCTTTTCAATACTGGCTCAATCCCCCTCAAGGCCTCCTCCTTTAAGGGATATTGCTTCCTCCTCTGGGTTTTGCTCCCCTCTATCACTTCTATCTTTACAGGCTTTGCATTTTTCGCACATTCTGGGGTCCCATCAACCCACACCCATTTACTTATTCAGCAATTTCTGAAGGTAAAACTTCACCTTTCAGTGGAACATCTTCAGTAACATCTGGAAACCGCAGAGCATGCTCTGGAGGTACCTGTAGGTTAAGCCTATGATTTTTGGGTGAGAACATAATTTGTGCGTTAAGCTTACTTAAAAGGTCATGACCAAGCAGAGGGATTGGACACTCTTCCATGTACAGGAAGCTGTGCTGGAGCTGTGTGGGGCCCAGCTGGCACTCCAAAGTTTGTAAGAAGGCTTTCTGTTGTGGCCTTCCTGCAATCCCAGTGACTGGTACAGTCTCTTTGCTCATTTTTGTTAATTTGGAATTTAAAACTGAGTATGTTGCTCCAGTATCTACTAAGAAATCAATCAGATGGTCCCCCATAATGAGTATTACTTGGGGCTCCAAGGGGGTTATGCTAATGGGCTTCTTTAGATCAAGTGGAGACCCTGAGCACCCCTATTCTTCACCTGAACTGTCTCTATGAACTATCATTTGTCTCCTTTCCTCTGTATTGGGCTCTTGATTTCTTATATTTGGTCCATATTCTCTCCTATCTTCTTCTGAGCTTCTACTCTGTGCTACCATTTGTCTCCTTTACTCTATCCTTGGTTCTGGGTTCCTTGTATTCCATCTATATTCTGTCCAGTAACCCCTGCGTGAATCATCATGTCATGACCTCTTTAGTCTTCTGTCCTGCCTTCTGTAATTATTGTGTCTGCCACTTCCCTGTAATCTGGGACACCTGTACTTCCAATGCCCCTCTTCTCTGCAGTAAGCACACTGATTTCTCCATAGGGGTTCACATCTCATGGGTTCAGTTCTCCTGGGTTCAAGTCTCAGTCCATTACTGTTTCCCTGAAACCCTATCCTGCGCTCTCTTTGTACAAAAACAGTCGCAGGTTTTGGTCTCCTGTTCTATTATTATAAACCCGGAATGCCAAGTCCACTACCTGGAACGGACTCATCTCTGTGATGCCATCCACCTTTGCTAACTTTTTCCTTATGTCTGGGACACTATGTGTAATGAACATCATGGTGATCAGACGAGCGTTTTCTGGGGCATCTGGGTTTATGTCCGTGTGGTTGTTATATGTTTGAATAATTCTCTCAAGGAACTCTGATGGATCCTCATTAGCTCCCTGTTCAATCTGTAATATTTTGTTAATTTTTTTTTGTTAGGGATTTCCTGCTGGAGTCCAACCAATAAATATTTTTGATACAGTTCTAACATTTTCATTCCTCCATTGTTGGGGTCCCATTTGGGATCTACCACTGGGACAACCATCTCTGGCTCTGGGGATTCTCCATCCTGTTGGTGGAGATGGTCAGCCTCCTCCCTGGCTTTCCTGAATACCATTCTCTACTTGTCCAGAGTCAGCAAAATTTGAAGCATAGACTGTATATCTGTCCAGTTAGGGCGGTGGGAGAGGAAGTTAGAGGCAAACAAGTTTGCCATCCTCGTAGGAGCCTGCCGGTATGAGGGGACAGAGCTCCTCCAATTTAGGAGGTCCACGGTGCTGAAGGGATGGTGCAACCAAAACTACCCAGCAGGTCGCCCATGTTCATTCAAGCCACCCATCGACATCTGGTGAAGAGGAAACTGTCCTGCCTCAGGGTGACCCTTCCTGCCAAAGTGGGTGCCACTTCTAGTGTGGGGAGGATAAGCCATTTTTGTTTCTTCCCTGGAGGAAAGTGGGGGCTGTAAGCCCCAGGAGTCTGCACAGGTTGGGGGGGGGGAACTTTGCTACACTGAGGAGGATTCTGTCCTTGTTTGTTTAAGGAATGCAACAAATGATAATCCTCCTCTTCTAATTCTGCCCTTTTGCAGTCCTCTTGGGAAGGGGAAGGTTTATTCCCTCGCTGCACCATTAGCTGAGTCTCCCCCACATCCAATTTTTGGAGGGCAGCCTGTATCTGGTTAAGAACAGCCGGGTTTTCCTTCCTCATACTCTGCACAGCTAAATTAAGAGCATGAATTTATTGCTGCGTGGTCTCAATAGGTGGAGTGCATCATCCAGCTCTCAGAGAAGCAACAATGTAGCAAATAGTGCTCACACACTATCAGAAAAACAGCCAGAAGCACAGATTGCAAAAGAGGGAGGGCTGCAAGCCACCCACTTAAGTATAGAAAAGCAAAAACATGTGCCACAGCTCCCTCTCACCAAATTATTTATGTTTATAAGGCGGGTAGTGATGTTGAATGGAAAAAGGCTAAACTCAAGGCCAGAATAAAACTGAAAGAATTTAAGCTAGGGATGAGATTGCTTAAATTCATGGTTGAAACACAAGACAGAGCTATAGGCAAGAGGGAAAAAAAAAGGCAAACTGTTCAAGACCTGAAACAAAGACTTTCACCAGTGTCCCACAGACCCAGTGCACTTAAGGTGACCAACACAAGGAGTTACTTTGGGCTGGTCTATCACATGTATAACTTGGACACCACATGGGGTGCCAAGCTGTTACAGGGCAATCCCACTCTAAAAAAGTTTGCCTGACTGTGGGTCCTCACCTGTGCGCTTAAATGGGACTTACACTGCAGGCACACACAGAAAGGTAACAAAAGGTTTATTTACAAGGGAAAGGGAAATGAGGAAATGTGCAGCTCAGGGAGAAAAGAGGGAGATAAATTCTTAAATGCGTCTTACCTGTTCCGCCAACCTGGAATCCCAAAAGACCCACAGTGACCAAACCTGCCTGGCCGAGCATGAGCCAAGTGAGCCCCCTACCCCACTAACATGGCCAGTTTTTATTTACAAACCGAGAAAATGGCTGCTTAACTCTGCCGTTAGGTCCTCACAACTTCCCTTTGTGGATCATGGGATTTGTAGTTTCCAGTGTCTTGATGGAGTGGGGGGTGGCATCCACAAAGCCTGTATGGAGTTTGCTTAGGACAGACTTTCCCCCTAACGCAATGAATTCATTTTCACCCTTCTTCCAGTTTCATCAATTGTTTCATTTTTTTCACATTTGTCTTATTACTCTATCTTTCTCCTTATATCCAGTGTTTCTCACTTAATTTCATCGAAGACTCTTGTACTATGCAATTGATGTGAAATGACATAGTGAAAGTCCTCAAATGACATTTTCATTTAACATCAGTCAGGACATTTTTTTCACATTGGTGTTACAACAAAATGATGGTATGTGTAGTGCCAGGAAGGGCACTGAGCAGGTTTTCTGTGATTGGAGCAGGCAAGGTAAAGGAGAGTCCTGGAGCCCTCAGTGGCTTTCTTGGGCTTTTATTGAGGTTTTACATATAGTGCAGCAACCCGGTGCATGGCAGGCACACAGCAGGCAGGAGTGCCAGGGCCTTCAAGCCCCCAGCATGTCTTCACTCTGGGCTCCCTGGTGCTCTTTCTCCCCTTCTCTCTCCTGTTCTCTCTCCTGCCTCTGCTTTTTTTGGGAGTATAAAATACTACAGCCTGGCCCACAGAAGTAAACAATACAACTGAATATAACAATGCAACAAAATGCAGGCGCCATCATCAGGCATGCAATCCTAATGTCAGAAGGGCAGAAAAGCCTGAAAATCATTTACCCTGCAGTGTGATAAACGATGTTATTCCTGGATCGGCAGAACATTTTTCTAAACTGTAACCAAACCTCAAGAGCAACCAGAAGACCTGGAAAAAGATGGCTTTGTTGAGGCTTATGCTTGCTGACCTCAGCCCAGGTCACCTACCCACCCTACTCTAGGCCCAGAAGGACTAGAAAAAGCTATGGTTCCCTGGAGCCAACAGATGCACTAGCCTGCACTCACCTGAGTGCAGACCAGGCTGGGCTTTTCCACCTTTTCGATATGGCTCTAGGATTCTAAAATGGACCAATCAGGTGCAAGCTAAATGGACCCATCAGGTTCAAGCTCACTTTGTTAGTTAATTTCTGATTGAGAAATGGAAAATGAGCTGATTGGTGGTAAGTGGGCCAATTAGATACTTAAGATTGAAAACAGTTCAAACAGGCTTGTAGGGTAGGGCTCCCTGAGGGAGATATAAGGCACAGTAAGAGACAGCCTTAGTTATTCTACCACCAAGCATTAAAGAAGGAGACTTTCCGCAGATGGCCTCAGAAGAAAAAGGATTCCTTGGACTACCTTCAAGGAAGGATTCTGCTCTCAGCCTCTGAGGAGAGAGACATGTTGAGCAGTTGACCACAGTGGAATTCACTAAACCTTTGTAGACTTTGTAGACTTGTAGACCTCCACATTAGACTCAGTTGCACAGTTTAAACAAGAACCACTGAAGTGGTGTTGGCTTCTTCATTGTCATCATTTCAGAAAGCAGATATTATGTCTCCCTTTCTCTGAGCCTGGAAACTTCATGCTCTGATGTCTCTGAGAAGACCCAGGAGATGTCCGGAGGAAGAGCGGCAAAGGTTGACTTTCTGAGAGAGAGAGAGTGTGTGGACTGCAGTGTGCTGGGTGGGGTCTAGATAGATGTGCCTCCCAGCACCTGAGGAGGGGCATATCCTGAAATTGAGTCTTCACATTTCACTCTTTTTCTCTGATTCTGTGCCATCTCAATTTCCAGCTGGTTTCATACAAGGAGGGGCCCATGAAAGATGAAAAGGTTGGAGGAAAGTAGAAGCAGATATAGTTGACTGTGATCATGCTAGAGGCTCTCGGAACTGCATGGGCAGGAGACTGGGAATGAAGGTGTGGAGCTGAATGTGGGTCTAATGGCAACAGAGGCAGTGGAAGTAACTTCTGACCACCTCCCTCCAAACCTTCTGCTCCCATTCTCTGCCTCCCGCTGATATCTTTTCCTGAGTTTGTTTTCATAAAAAAATTAGATTATATATTTAAGTGGTAGTATACAGACTGTGATTTCCTTATTTCTATTGCAGAATAATATATGAATATATATGAAATCGTGGTAGTACATATTATGGTGGTGTATATATATATGTATCTCCACAACTTCATCATTCGTTCATCCATCAAGTGAGATGTAGGTTGTTTCCATATCACGGTTGTTGTAAAAATGCTGCTATGAATGGTGTCAGATTATCAAGTCAATGTTTTTTCTTCCTTTGGATATACTCATATTCCTGTATTACAAGGTAACCCTGTTTAAGATTTTCATTGAACCTCCATAATATTTTCCATAGTGGCTCTGCCAATTTATAAACCCTCCAACAGTGTACACGGTTCCATCTTCTCTGCACACATATCTCCCTTTGTTATCTGTTGTCTATTTTTTTTTAAGGGTTTTTTTTTTTTAAGATTTATTTATTTATTTATACAAGCACTGGGTACAGTCAGAAACGCGGGAGGGTGAGAGAATTCACCAGAGCCAGAGCAGGGAGCAGAGCAGGCAGAAGGACCGAAGTACACTGCTGAGGGGAGCAGCGGGCAGCAGGAGAGGTCTGCGCACCATGTGGGACCCTCCTCCTGTGGCCCGGGAGCAGCCAGGGATCGAACCGGCGCCACAGAGGCTGCGGCAGCTTCGCAACCCAGCGCTCAACCGCTGCGCCACCAGGGAGGCCCTGTTGTCTATTTTTTAATATTGCCTTTCTAACTGGTATAAAATGACATCTCATTGTGGTTCTAATTTGCATTTCCCTGGTGATTGGTGATATTTAGCATCTTTTCATTTATCATTTGACCATTTGTATATATTCTTGGAGAAATGTCTGTACAGATACTTTGCCCATTTTCAACTTGGGTTATGTGGTTTTTTACTATTGGATTGTAAAATATTTTTTCAAAATAATTTTTCTTATGATTTCCTTATCAGATATATGGTTTTCCATTTCATAGGTAGTCTTTTCACTTAGTTATTGGTGAGGAGGTTATTTTTGTTTGCACTAGAGAGTTTATAGAAAGACAATGGTAAACTCAGGACTTTAACCTTCTTTAAAACCATGATCTCTGAATCACTGAACCTCCATAAGAAACTTAAAAAACTTTCTTTTGTAACTGAAGGGTTTTCTAGCTGAAAAACTGACACAGAATCTGATCCAGTGAATTGCATAATAGCAATGTGTGCAGAACTCATAGTGCGAGACAGGACTGGTAGCCACTGATAGCTCACGTCTTGCTGATAACTCTACAATTTTCTAAGGCTGCCATAACAAATTTCCTCAATTTTTTTTTTGTATAACACACCACAAATTTACTGTCCTATAATTTGTAGGATAGAAAACCAACACAGATCTCGTTAGAATATATTAAAAGATATTGGCAGACAACCCATTTCCACACCATTTCCACCTTCCATAGATGTCCCACCTTCTTGGTTCCTCTCCCCCTACATTTTCTTTGAAGCCAGTGCTGTGGATCAAGTCCATTTACACTTCATTATTGACGTGAGGGCTTAAATCTACCATGTTATTGCTTTGTGTTTGATCCTTTTGTTTTTCCTTTATGTTTTCTTTTTCTTGCCTTAAATATCCAATTTGATATATCCATAGCATTTCTGTGTATAACTTCATTTCTTTATGTGATATTAGGTATACATAACTTATAGTCTAGTGACACAGAAAATTTATTTTAACAGTTTTGAATTAAATATAGCAATCTTATTTTTGTTTATTTCTTAACTTTGCTTTGTATATTATCGTAGAAATATTTCCCCTACATACATTTACAGCCAGTTAGGCCTTGTTGCTTTGTTGGGTTTTTTTTTTGCCCAAGCATCAAATATAACTCATTTAGAAGATTTGTGAAGAGAAGAAAAGTCTATTACATTTACTCATATTTTTCTGACCAGGTTCCTTTTCATTCATGTTCCTAGGTTCCTTCAGAGAAATCATTTCCATTGTTTTCAGAAAACTTCCTTTAGACTTTATTTTTAAGAATATTTATTTATTTATTTATTTATTTTTTACATTGTTGTTCATTTTTAAACAATATTTGCTTCCCCCACCCCTCAGTGTAGTCCCCATAGAATTTCTTTCCACAATGCACCCACGCACCATAACCATAGCCCCCCGTGCTCCTCCCTTCCTCCCTCTGATGGCTCTCCCTTGTCCTTCCCTGCAGTATGTCTCTGATTTATGATTGTCAGTTTTAACTTTGTTGTGTTTTGTACTGTTATTGTATCTTTACACTGATGTCTTATTTTGGTTCCCCTATATTCCTGCTATAAGTGAAACCATCTGATATTTTTCGTTTTCCTTCTGGCTTATTTCACTGAGCATAATTCCTTCTAGCTCCATCCACATTGCTGTGAATGGCATGAGTTTATTTTTTTTGGTTGCTGAATAATATTCCATTGTGTATATATACCACATCTTCTTGATCCAGTCATTTATTTTTGAGCATTTGTGTTGTTTCCAGGTTTTACATATTGTAAATAGTACTGCAATAAACATAGGGGTGCAGGTGTTCTTTTGAATCAATGTTTTTGTGTCCTTTGGGTAGATCCCTAGGAGTGGAAATCCTGGGTCATATGGTAGCTCCATTTTTTGTAGACCAAGGAAACTCCAGACAGCTTTCCATAGTGGTTGGACCAGTTTGCACTCCCACCAGCAATGTAGGAGAGTTCCTTTTTCATCACATCTTTGCCAACATTTGTTGTTCCTTGTTTTTTTGATATGTACCATTCTTACTGGTGTAAGGTGGTATCTCAATGTGGTTTTGATTTGCATTTCCCTGATTATAAGGGATGTTGAACAGTTTTTCAGATGCCTGTTGGCCATTAGCATTTCCTCTTTGGAGAAATGTTTTTTAAGTTCTTCTGCTCCTCTCCTGACTGTATTGTTTACTTTGTTTTTGTTGAGTCATGTGAGTTCTTTGTATATCTTTGTGATCAGTCCCTTATCAGTTGTCTGGAATGCAAAAAATTTTTCCCAAAAAACCCTAATGAATGTGAGGAATGTGGGAAAGCCTTTAACTGGTAGTCAAATCTTTCTAACCATTACAAAATTCACACTGGGGGAAAAAATCTTACAAATGTAAGGAAAAGCCTTACAAATATGAGGACCAGGAATTTTTACATTTGTAAAAATTCAAGTCTTAACATCAGAGAATTCACATCAGAGAGAAATGTTAAATTGTGTGAACTTTGTATATCTATATTAATAAGGCTGATTGATATTAAAAAAAAATTTTTCCCCAGCAGTGGGATGTCTCTTTGTTTTGATTAATGTCTCTTTTGCTGTGCAGATGCTTTTCAGTTTGATGTAATCCCAGGTGTGGACTTCTAGTGAGTCTGAACCTGGGACACGACGGTGAAGGAAATCAGACATAGGGGACTGTCATGTCCAGCATGCAGCAAATCTTTATTGTCTTAGTGCTCATTATATACTATTTTAATTGTAGCAGGTGTAACATCAAAGCATACCACATAATGATAACATGTATGAATGATTAGTCTATTTTCTTACTATTATCTATTTACATCAGACAGTAGGGTACCAGGCGGTTAGTTCTCACACACATAATCTTTTTTTTATATATATATATATATATTTCAATAATTATTTTATTTTTTTTAAATAATAAATTAAATTTTTATATTCCCATACAATTGCAGCCCCCCCATTCTGATCCCAATCTCTCCCCTCCCGCCCCCGCCCCCCTAAAAGTGTCTCTGGTTCATAGTTTTTTGTTGATTTTGATTTTCACTTTCTTATAGTTATTCATTTTCCTGGTCCCTTATTTAAGTTTTCTAGATTCCTGCTATGAGTGAGACCATCCGGTATTTTTCTTTTTCTTTTTGGCTTATTTCGCTGAGCATGATCGCTTCCAGCGCCATCCATGTTGCTGCAAATTGCATGTGTTTATCTTTTTTGAATGCTGAGTAATATTCCATGGTGTACATGTACCACATCTTCTTGATCCAGTCATCTATTTTTGGGCATTTGGGTTGTTTCCAAAGCTTAGCTATTGTAAACAGTGCTGCTATAAACATAGGGGTGCAGGTGTTCTTTCGAATTGATGTTTCTGTGTCCTTTGGGTAAATACCTAGGAGTGGAATTGCTGGATCATATGGAAGCTCTATGTTTAGTAGGTCCAGAAATCTCCACACAGCTCTCCACAGTGGTTGGACCACTTTGCACTCCCACCAACAGTGCAGAAGAGTTCCTTTTTCTCTACACCCTTGCCAACATTTGTTGTTGCTAGTTTTTTTAATATGTGCCATTCTCACTGGTGTAAGATGGTATCTCATGGTAGTTTTGATTTGCATTTCCCTGATGACAAGTGATGTTGAACATTTGTTCATATGCCTGTTGGCCATTTGCATTTCCTCTTCAGAGAAGTTTCTTTTTAGCTCTTCTGCCCATTTTTTGACTGGATTATTTTCTTTGTTGTTGTTGAGTCTCATCAGCTCTTTGCAGATTTTTGTGATCAGTCCTTTATCATTAGTGTTGGGTGCAAAAATGTTCTCCCAGTCAGTGGGGTTTCTCTTTTTTTTTTTCTCTTTTTTTTTTTTGTTATTGTCTCTTTTGCTGTGCAGAAGCTCTTTAATTTGATGTAGTCCCAGCTGTTTATCTTTGCCTTCACTATCACTGCTTTGGGTGATGTGTCTGTAAAGATGTCTTTGATGTGCAAATCACGTAGTGTTTCGCCTATATTTCCTTCTATATATTTTATGGTTTCAGGTCTTATGTCTAGTTCTTTAATCCATTTTGAGTTGATTTTTGTGTATGGTGTAAGGTAGTGGTCAAGCTTCATTCTTTTGCATGTAGCGACCCAGTTTTCCCAGCACCATTTATTGAACAAACTTTCTTTGCTCCAATGCATAGTCTTTGCTCCTTTGTCAAAGATTAGTTGACCATAAATCTGTGGGTTTATTTCTGGATTTTCTATTCGATTCCATTGGTCTGTATGTGTGTTCTTGTTCCAATACCATGCAGTTTTGATGATTATGGCTTTGTAGTATAGTTTGAAGTCTGGGAGTGTGATGCCTCCATTCCCTTCTTTTTTTTTCAGGAGAGCTTTGGCTATTCAGGGTTTTTTGTGATTCCATATGAATTTCATCAATAATTGTTCTATTTCTTTGAAGAATGACATTGAAATTTTGATTGGAATAGCATTGAATCTGTATATTGCTTTTGGAAGGATGGCCATTTTAATAATGTTTATTCTTCCAATCCATGAGCAGGGGATGTCTTTCCATTTCTTTGTGTCTTCTTCTATTTCTTTTAACAGTGTTTTATAGTTTTCTTTGTATAGGTCCTTTACCTCTTTTGTTAGATTTATTCCCAAATATTTGATTTTTTTTGTTTCAATAAAAAAAGGGATGGTTTTTTTTATTTCTTCTTCTTCAGATTTATTGTTTGTGTATAGGAAGGCTGCTGACTTTTGCGTATTGATTTTGTATCCTGCCACTTTACTGAACTTATTGATGAGTTGAATTAGTTTTTCTGTGGAGTTTTTGGGGTTCTCTATGTATATTATCATATCATCTGCAAAGAGTGATAGTTTGACTTCTTCTTTTCCTATTTGGATTCCTTGGATGTCTTTCTCTTGTCTTATTGCTCTGGCTAGGACTTCCAGTATTATATTGAAAAGCAGTGGTGAGAGTTGACATCCTTGTCTTGTTCCAGATCTTAATGGAATTGCTTTCAGCTTTTCACCATTGAGAATGATACTGGCTGTTGGCTTGTCATAGATGGCCTTTATGATGTTGTGGTACGTTCCTTGTATCCCAAGAATTTCAAGGGCTTTTATCATGAATGGGTGTTGCACTTTGTCGAAAGCTTTCTCAGCATCTATTGATATTATCATATGGTTTTTATATTTCTTTTTGTTGATGTGTTGGATAACGTTGATTGATTTTCAGATGTTAAACCATCCTTGTGTCCCTGGAATGAATCCTACTTGGTCGTGGTGAATTATCTTATGGATACATTATTGGATTCTGATAGCTAAAATTTTATTGAGGATTTTTGCATCAGTGTTCATTAGGGAGATTGGCGTGTAGTTTTCCTTTTTTGTGATGTCCTTGTTCGGTTTTGGTAGTAGTGTAATGTTGGCTTCATAGAACGTGTTTGGTATTGTCCCTTCCTTCTCAATTTTTTGGAAGAGTTTGTGAAGGATAGGCACTAATTCGTCTCTGAATGTTTGGTAGAATTCATTTGAAAATCCATCAGGACCTGGGCTTTTGTTTTTGGGGAGGTTTTTGATTACCATTTCAATTTCGCTAATTGTAATTGGTCTGTTTAGGTGTTCTATTTCTTCTTTATCTAGCTTTGGGTGATTGTAGAGTTGTAGGAATTTGTCCATCTCCTCTAGATTGTTAAACTTGTTTCCATATAACTGTTCATAGTAGTTACTGATTATTCTTTTGATTTCTGCTGTGTCCGTTGTGATTTCTCCTCTTTCATTGATGATCCTGTTTATTTGTGCTTTCTCCCTTTTTTCCTTTGTGAGCCTGGCTAGGGGTTTGTCTATTTTATTGATTTTTTTCAAAGAACCAGCTCTTGGTTTCATTGATCTTTTGGATTGTTTTTTTAGTTTCAATTTCATTTATTTCTGCTTTGGTTTTTATTATTTCTTTTCTTCTACTGGTTTTGGGGTTTTTTTGTTGTTCTTTTTCTAGATCTTTGAGCTTCGAGATTCGGTTGTTTCTTTGAGTTCTTTCTTGTTTCTTGATGTGAGCTTCTATTGCTATTATTTTCCTCTTATTACTGCTTTTGCTGCATCCCATACATTTAGGATATTGGTGTCCTCCTTGTCGTTCAATTCAAAGAATTTTTTAATTTCTTCTTTGATCTCCTCATTAGTCCAGGTGTCTTCCAGTAGTGTGGTTTTTAATCTCCATGAGGTAGGAAATTTCCTTGCCTTCTTTTTATGGTTTATTTCTAGTTTGATGCCTTCATGGTCAGAAAAGATGGTTGATATGATTTCAATCTTGGTGTATCTGTTGATGTTTGTCTTGTGCCCCAGTATGTGATCGATCCTGGAGAATGATCCATGTGCGCTTGAGAAAAATGTGTACTCCGTTTTTTTGGGGTTTAGTGTTCTATAGATGTCTGTTAAGCCCAATTGCTCTAGGTCCTTATTTAGAGCTTTGGTTTCTTTACTTATTTTTTGTCTTGTTGATCTATCCATTGTTGATAGTGGTGTGTTGAAGTCTCCCACTACGTATGCTCACACACATAATCTTATCGCCTCCTAGCCAGAGCCTGGGAAGTTCGCTCATTATTTTGTTGTTGTCAAACTGTGGAGATGTATGCAGTTCACTTCCAGGCTCTCAACACCAAGTCCTGTCACCCAGAGGTTTTCCTCCGAGACGCATGTGTTTTCACATGCCTTAAAGACTTGGGTCAAGGCCCTTCTGCTCACTGCGCAAGTTCTCTCCTTTTTGTTATTCTCAGACTGTGGAGATGTAGAAGCCTGACTCCACGCAGGTCACTTTCCAGGCTCTCAACACCAAGTCCTGTCACTCAGAGGTTTTCCTCCGAGACACATGTGTTTTCACATGCCTTAGGGACTCAGGTCATGGCCCTCCTGCTCACCACGCGGGGTGGCCGCCTCCAAAACCAGGTGTTTATCTTGCCTTGACTTTCTTTGCTTTGGGTGATGAGTCTTTAAAGATGTTTTTGCGATGGATGTCTTGTAGTGTTTTACCTAATATTTTCTTCTATATACTTTATAGTTTCAGGTCTTATGTCCATTTCTTTTATCCATTTTGAGTTGATTTGTGTGCATGGTGAGAGGTTGTAGTTTAGTTTTGTTTTTTTGCATGTGGTGGTCCAGTTTTCCCAGCACCATTTATTGAACAAATCGTCCATGTTCTATTGCGTATTATTTGCTCCTTTGTCAAAGAGCAGTTGTTCATATAAGTGGTTTTATTTCTGGGCTTCTATTCGGTTCCATTGGTATATGTGTCTGTTCTTGTTCCAATACCAAACTGTTTTAATTATTATGGCTTTATAGTATAGCTTGAAGTTTGGAAGTGTGATACCTCCTTTCTCCTTTGTTTTCATCAATAGGGCTTTAGCTATTCATGTTTTTTTGTGGTTCCATATGAACCTCATCAGTATTTGTTCTATTTCTTTGAAGAATGTCATTGAGATTTTTATTGGAATAGCATTGAATCTGTATATTGCTTCTGGTAGAGTGGCCATTTTAATAATGTTAATTCTTCCAATCCATGAGCAAGGGATGTCTTTCCATTTCTTTGTGTCTTCTTCTATTTCTTTTAACAGTGTTTTATAATTTTCTTTGTATAGGTCCTTCACCTCTTTTGTTAGGTTTATTCCCAAGTATTTTATTTTTTTGTTTCAATTATAAAAGGGATGGTTTTCTTGATTTCTTCTTCTTCAGATTAATTGTGTATAGGAAAGCTACGGACTTTTTTGTGTTGATTTTGTATCCTGCTACTTTACTAAACTGGTTGATTATTTGAGTAGATTTTCTGTGGAACTTTTAGGGTTCTCTATGTATATTATCATATCATCTTCAAATAGTGATAGTTTTATTTCTTCTTTCCCTATTTGGATTCCTTGTATGTCTTTCTCTTGTCTTATTGCTCTGGCTAGCACCTCCAGTATTATATTGAAGAACAGTGGTGAGAGAGGACATCCTTGTCTTGTTCCTGATCTTAAAGGAAAGGCCTTCATCTTTTCACCATTGAGAATAATATTGGTTGTGGGTTTATCATATATGGCTTTGATCATGTTAAGTTACATTCCTTCTATCCTGAGAATTTCAAGGGCCTTCATCATAAATGGATGTTGGACTTTGTCAAATGCTTATTTAGCATGGATATGATCATATGGTTTTTGTTTTTCTTTTTGTTGATGTGTTGGATTATTCTGATGGATTTTCATATGTTGAACCATTCTTGCTCCCCTGGGATGAATCCCACTTGATCATGGTGTATTATCCCTTTGATGCATTGTTGGATTCTGTTGGCAAGGATTTTGTTGAGGATTTTTGCATCAGTGTTCATTAGGAAGATTGGCCTGTAATTTTCTTTTTTTGTGCTGTCTTTGTTAGGTTTTGGTATTAGTGTAATATTGGCTTTGTACAACATATTAGGTAGTATTCCTTCTTTCTCAATTTTTTGAAAGAGTTTGTGTAGGATAGGCACTAATTCATTGCTGAACGGTTGGTAGAATTCATTTGTGAAGCCGTCTGGGCCTGGGCTTTTGTTTTCGGGAGTGCTATGATTACTGCTTCAATCTTGCTGCTTGTAATTGCTCTGTTTAGGTGCTCTATATCTTCTTTGTCCAGCTTTGGATGATTATCTCATTCTAGGAATTTGTTCATCACTTCTATGTTGTTGATGATTATCTCATTCTAGGAATTTGTCCATCTCTTCTAGGTTGTTATTTGTTTGCATATAAGTCTTCATAGTAATCTCTGATTATCTTTTTGATTTCTACAGTCTGATGGGATTTCTCCTCTTTCATTTATAATCCTATTTGTAAGTGTTTTCTCCCATTTTTTCTTTGTGAGCCTGGCTAGAGGTTTGTCTATTTTGTTTATTTTTTCAAAGAACCAACTTTTGGTTTCATTGATCTTTTGGGTTTTTTTTTAAATGGAGAATCATTGGAGAGTGGAGAATCATTTTGAAGAATGATCTGTGTTCACTTGAGAAAAATGTGTACTCGGATTTTTTGGGTGCAGTGTCCTATAGACATCTGCTAAGCCCTATGAGTTCTATGTCTTTATTAAGGACTCTGGTGTCTTTATTTTTTGTCTCATTGATCTCTCCATTGGTGGGAGTGGAGTGTTGAAGTCTCCCACTATATATGTATTTTCTTTAATGTTCTTTTTCAGAGCTGATAATAACTGTCTAATATATATATATTTTTAATAGAGGCATGTTTTATTTATTTATTTATTTGTTTGTTTGTTTGTTTTTGTTTATACAAGCACTGGGTACAGTCAGAAGCGCGGGAGGGTGAGAGAATTCACCAGAGCCAGAGCGAGGAGCAGAGCAGGCAGAAGGACCGAAGTACACTGCTGAGGGGAGCAGCCGGAGGCAGGAGAGGTCTGCACGCCATGTGGGACCCTCTGGTGGCCGGGGAGCAGCCGGGGATGGAACCGGCGCCGCAAGGCCGCGGGCAGCTTCACAACCCAGCGCTCAACCGCTGCACCACGGGGGAGGCCCCTAATATATTTTTGTGATCCTTTATTTGGTGAGCATAAGTTGATGAGTGTTATATCTTCCTGATGTGTTGTCCCCTTGACCATAATGTAGTGTCCATCTTTGTCTCTTTTTACTTTTTTTTTTTTTGAAATCTGTTTCATCTGATATAATATAGCTGTTCCTGCCTTCTTTTTTGGTCCATTTGCTTATAGGATTGTTTTCCAACCTTTTAGTTTCAGTCTGTGTTTATCTTTTGTTGTTAAATGTATTTCCTGGAGACAGCAGAAGGATGGATTTTGTTTTTTAATCCAGCATGCTACTCTGTGTCTTTTTATTGATGAGTTTAATCCATTTACATTTAGAGTTAATATTGATATGTTGGTATCTGTATTTGCTATTTTGTTTGTCTTTTTTTGTGATTTTATTCCTAGCTTTATTCTGTTCTTCTTGATCATTCCTCTGTTGGTTTTGGCTTCAGGACTTCTTGTAGAATTTTTTGGAGTGGGGGTTTAGTTGTAATGAATTTCTAGAGTTTCTGTTTGTCTGAAAAGGTACATATTTTTTTCTTCATAGAGGAAGGAGAGTAATGTATTCTTGGTAGCATTGCTGTGTTGAAGTTTGTTGAATATGTTACTCCATTCTCTTCTTACCTGTAGTGTTTCTTTGGAGAAGTCTGAGGTTAACCTGATTGATTTTCCTTTAGAAGTTATCTGTTTCTTCCCCCTTGCAGTATCATTTTTTTTCTTTGTCGTGGACTCTTGGTTATTATGTGTCTTGCTGTAGATTTCTTTTCATTTTGGTATTTCTCACTTCTTGCATGTCTATATTCGTCTACTTTTTTCATGCTTGGGAAGTTTTCTTCAATTATCTCCTTGAATAATTTCTCAGATCCTTTGTCTCTCTCCTCACCTTCTGGAATGCCTATAACTCTTATAGTTCCTCTCTTCATGGAGTTTGATAATTAATTATCTAAGGGTATTCTCATTCTTCTTCCTTTGGACTTCTCTCTCTTTTTCTCTTTTGGTTCTTTTTATTTCTGTATCTTTAAGAGTACTGATCCATTCTTCCATTTCCTCATTTCTGTTTTCAATGCTTTTCCAAGACTTCTTTGTATCCTCTGGTAATCATTTAGTCTCCTCCTTTTCTTTTATTTCCTTTCTTAAGGTCTCATTTTCATTCTTCAGTCATCGATTATTTGTCTCATCTCATAATATGTTTTAATCATGATGGTTATTAATTCTCTATCTGACAGGCAGAGAAGTTCTTCCATATCATTGTTGTTGAGTTCTGGTGACTGATTTTCTTTTTGCGGTGTGTCCTTCTCGTCCTGGATTGCTTGGTTATTTGTATTTTTCCTTCTCCCTGCTGTTTTCTTCCTAATTTGTTCTATGCATTGAGACATTGTGCCACTGGTGTTGGCGGGCATCTTTTTGGATTGCCCCTTCAGGGGTATTGGAAACTGTTTGCCAGACTGAGACAAGCACTGTTATGCCAAAACTCCACCAGGGTATTGATGCTGTGACTGTGTTGCTGGGCACTCTCTCTTACAGTTCCCTCTTTATTTACTCAGTTCCAGCAGGGAATCAGTTAGTTGGTGATTTTGCTCTGGTCACTAGGTGGTGCTAGAGAACTGTACTTGCAGACCTGTCTTTTCCCCTGTAGTTCTCTGAGAAATGGAGGGGGGTTTATTGTGTCAATAAACCTTGACACAAGGTTTATTGCTCATGGTGGGTGATGTGTCTGCCCCATGTTCATTTGGTGCTGTGCCTGCAGCTGTATGGATCCCACACCCTTAATTCTGTGCTCTAGGTCTCAATTCCAGGGCTATCAGATCCAAAACACTGGCTATCACCCTATGCAGTGTCCACTGTTACAGCGTGTCCCATGCTCTGAATTCTGTGCTTGGCTCTCAGTTCCAGAATGGGGTCTTACTCCAAGCCTTTTTTCCCTTTGCGTTTGGGTGGCTCACCCTCTCTCAGAGCCTGAGGGTGGCTTTGAAAACCCTGGTCTCCAACTATTAGGGAGTAGGTGCTTTTGTTCTGATCACTAGTTGGCACCAGAGATCTTTCCTAGTATCCTTCTAAAACTGGACTTTTTCCCCATAGGTCTCCAGAAAACTGAGTGGAGATGGCATGGAATGGCTCAACGGTGTGTGTGTGGGGGGGCTGTGTGCTGCATGTCGTGGGGATCCCGCGCCTTGAATTTCATGCCTGGTTCTTAGCTCTGAAGCCCTCAGATCTGGGATGCAGGCAGTAGCCAGTAGTAGCTGCAGAAATGGCACCTTTTACACCCTGCTCCCGTGCCTGGGTGCCTGGTTTTTGATTACCCAGTGAGGGTAATCATGCTGGCTCCCACGTGTCTCCCAACAAAGATAGGTTGTGGGGACCTGGGCAGCCGTGATCCCCATATGCTTTTAGAGCACGCGTGTGCTTTTCCACACAGGTTTATCAGCTGGCCTTTGGCTATTTGCAGGTCTCTCCTTGGAGTCCTTATCTTCCTGTAATGGTGCCTGTAGCTGGTCTCTCACCTCCGTGGCAATTCCAACATGGTTCTCCACAGTTTCCATTCGCGGAGTGCGGTATCTGCAGCAGTTCCTTTCCACTCACTGTCCTGCTTGATCTCTAGTTAGCACTTGTTTTTTGTTTTTGTTTGGATTTTTTTTTTCTTTCTCCTTTCTGTTGGTGGGAGAGTGCTGGCTTTGTGGTGGGTGAGGGTAGCAGGTTTCTGATGCTTTCCTCTCCTCTTGGCCTTTTTTATTGCAACTTTCGTCTTCAGGCAGTTTGCCAGAGTTGCCCGTTTATCATCCGTGTCCTGGCTCTTGGCTCGGCAGGGACCTGCCGCTTTCCTCCCCATTAATCGTTTTTATGGGAGAACTTACTCGCGGTGTTTCTCTGCTGCCATTTTGATCCTCTCTCCATAAGAATATTTATACTGGTAGAAATTACTCTTAGCTCAGACACCTAAAAATGTCTCAATAGCAGCTTTATTTCCAAAGGTTATTTTTCTAGACATAAGATTCAAAGTTGAAAGTTCTTTCCTTACAGAATCTGAAAAATTGTTGTACTATCTCATTCTGACCTAGGGTTTCTGGCAAGAATGGCATCATCACTGTAATTGGTTTTCCCTTCTAGGTAGGGTGTCATCGATTTCTTTGTGGTTTATTCTATTTGGAATCTGCTCATATTCACTTGGCAGGGATATGACTCTTCCCACATTTGGAAAGATTTTAGTCATTATTTCCTCAAGTTTGTCTTTTAGTCCCATTCTCATCCTCCTTCTCCTAGGACTCTAGTGACGCAAATACTACTTTGCTTTATAATAGTACCACAGGTTGGGGGTGGGCAGGGTGAGGGTCACCCAGTACCCCCAACCTGCCTTCTCTAAAGGGGTTCTGCCATTCACTTCATAAAGAGAAACATATTCTTAGTGCATAAGAACTTCAATGGAAAGGGACTTAATAAAATAGTGTGCAATAGACAGAAGAGGATGAAAGAATAGTTACAATAGTTTTCACATGAAACACTCAAAGTTTCCCATCCCCTCATGGTAACTGTACAGCCAAACAGGCTTGGTCCAATATGGAATCACTGAGTTCTGAAAGCTTGCCACAAGTCTAAGGCACTTCTGGTGGAGACCAATAGGAAAAGGGCAGAAGGAGTCAGGCTAGTCTGGAAGGAAAAGAGAAAAATCAAAGTACAAGTCATAATAAAGGCTGCCATTGTCAGCCTCCCCATGGGTCTCTCAGCCATGTCTCTGTCTCTTTCCAGGTCCTTCAAGCCTGTGTTACGAGTTAAAGGCCAAGAAGCAAATGTAGCTTCTTCACGTCTCTCTGTTCCATGTGCCTCCTTCAGGTTTTCTTTTATTTTCCCTCTTTTCTTTGGACTTTTCTAGCTTCTCCACCCTTCCCAGCTCCACCCTTCCTTAGGGTAGGGCAGGGTACCCGGAATCGCCCCCTTTGCTGGGGATTACACTGTGAAAGGTTACTGAAGCTCAGAATCTGTTTTTTTTTTTTTTTAATCTATATCTCCTCCATAGTTTACAATGAGTAGTTCTCATTGTTTTATCTTCCAGTTCACTTATTTTTTTCCTCCATTCCTTCCAATTATCTGTTGACCTCACTCCCCTGAGTACTTTATTATGATTATTATGTATTTTTAGTTCTAATATTTCCATTTGGTTCTTTATCTTCTATTCATTTCCTGTGACTTTGTTCTCCAATTGTTTCAAGAATGCTTGTAATTACTGTCCAATTATTTTAATCATGGTTTCCTTAAAATCTCTATTAATAATTCTAGAATCTCTGTCATCTTGCTGTTGACATCTCTGGATTTTCTTTTCATTCAGTTAGAGATCTTTTTGACTCTCATATAATAACTGATATTTATTTATTCCCTTACAATGTTTGCTTTCTTTTCTCAGGTGTAGTCCCACGGACTTTACACCACCAATTCACCTGCATCATCACCATGGGTGGAAGTTGAAAGGATTATGCTCAGAGATATAAGTCAGTAGGAAAAAGAAAATAACAGATGGTTTCACCTATAGGAGGAATATAGGGGCTCAAGGAAATAATAATAATAACAACAACAAGAAAACCACAACAAAACAAAACAAAAATATAATAATTGATTTCCCAACAAACCTGGACATTTTACAATCATGTTTGAGATTGTGAATCTTGTTTGCATTTCAGGTTAATTGAATATTGAGCTAGCTGACTTCTCTGACACTATATTTTCTTTGGTAGGGGATAGGAGAGGTGTTGCTCCTGACTGCAGGGTGAGGTAGAAGTCTAGGGTCCCATTTCTACTTCTACTGGCATTTAAGTTGGGGATGCCTTGTTATGCTGTGGGAAACCTCAGATCTCTATGAAGTCCCCACTGAGCTGTGTTATGGGGAGCCTTATTATTACATTCCACTAGGCTCTCTGAAACCACCACAATGGGGGAGAAGATAAGTCATTGTTGCTGAGTGCAGTGAAGAAGTCCAGACTTCACCAACACCACCTTGTTTCTGGCTATTGGCTCCTTAATGATATTTTAACACTCTACTGGGCAGGGGAAACTGGTTTCTACCTGGGTTACTGGCATGAGTGTGGTGGAAAAGCTCTTCCTTAATTTTTTTTTACATTTACTATTAATTTACTCTTCTATTCCCTGATGTTTGCCTGCAATAGAGTGAATGCTATGAATTGAATATTTGTGTCCCCCTCTTAACCTTAATTCCCAATGTAATAATATCTGGAGTAGAAACCTAGAGGTAACTTGGTTGGAACCTTGTAAATGGACTGTCATCTTCATCAAAAGAGACACTGGAGAACTTGCTCTCTCTGGTCCTGTGAGGACACAGCAGGAGGACAGTGTTTGTGACCAGAAAAGGGTCCTCTTCAGAACCCAGCCATACTGGAACCTTAGCATATTTTCCAGCTTCCAAACATGCTAACAACAAATACACATTAGTTATGTCATCCATTCTACAGTATTTTATGACAAATATGTACTATTGTTTGTGTTTAAAAAATTTCCGATAACTCTGGATAAAGAAGATGTGGTACATGTACATAATGAAATACAACTTGGTATAAAAAAACAAGATGTAATCATGTCATTTGTGACAACATGGATAGAACTGGGGGTGATTATGCTAAATGAAATACATCAGAAAGAGAAAGACAAATATTGGATTGTTTCATTCATATGTGTGATATAGAGAAACAAACAGAGTAATAGACAATACCAAACCAAAACAAGCCTTAGAACTCTGACTGTAAAGTCAAGGCTGCTAGACATTTGAGTAGGATTTTGGGAGCATAGTGAAAGAGGGGGCCCAATAGATATTGGTGGAGGATTATTGGTATTTTGGTGATGAGCATGGTTTGATTACAAAGACCAGTAGCAATGTGAGTCTGTAACCCTAAAACTTATATAGTGCTTTACACCAGCATTACCTCAATAAATATAATTTTCAAAATCTCAGATAACTTCTTTGGCTTCATCTTAGTTATGTTTTCTTATGTTATACATTTATTAATTTCTCATCTAACATCATCTGCCTGACAGTCATGTATGTACCACAGTATTTTACTTATTCCTCTTAATGTCTGTGCCACTAATTTGTGGCATTTTGTTATAGAAGCACTAAAAAACTAACCGCAAATAAATTATTCATTTAAAATAATACATAATCAGGTAATATCACAAAGATGAAAATTTAGTTGCGTTAACTTGGTAGACAAGTGGTAAGAAACAAATCCCGCAAACTAGTTATCTGGCTTGTGCTATGCCAAGGAAGATAATTTGGAAATACCACGCCCCATGATAATTTATAAAGTATATGATATATCACTGAGCCTAGATGTGATCAAAAAGAGCAAGAACTTACTGGGGTTGGCAGTTTTTTGTTGCTCATGTCAAGGAATTACAAGAAAGTATTAAAGAAAGTGATGAATCAGAAACATCACACTATTAGAAAAGCCAACAGCCTCCTTAACTCCCAGAGAGCATAAATAAGACTTTTACCTTCTGCTCAAGACTATTGTTTCACAGAATATTGACAATGACAGATATGGAGTTCAAGGAAACAAACACTGCAAAATAAATGGATACAAATCAAATTAAGCCATTTAAAGAACCTGTGTAGAAAAGAACATCGAGTGATTCCCAGCAAGAGAAGGAACTAGCATCTGAACTTTATCTCAAGAAGAACTTAAACCCTGGTCTCTGGTTTTCAAGGCACTTCTTACTAACCATTATGTGTTTCTATGAATTTGTGTTAATACCACAATGTCAGGGATTTTCTTTGTTCTCTGCAGGTCTCAGCACTTATAAGAGTTATTGAAATGTAATAGATGCTCAATAAATAGCTGTTGGAAGAATGAAGTAAAAAAAAAAATTAGTGAACT
Organism: Talpa europaea; assembly: GCF_964194135.1. NCBI lineage: Eukaryota > Metazoa > Chordata > Mammalia > Eulipotyphla > Talpidae > Talpa > Talpa europaea. The sequence goes on along the minus strand of NC_140079.1, from coordinate 45,927,662 downwards.
GAATACAACATGAAGTAAATAAAAACAAAGATTAGGATAATGCCGGGTTCTGTATTTGGACACAGATACCCCACATTGTGGTCAAGGAGTAAAAGCTGGCTTCCTACTGATGAGGGCCCCCAAGGCCCCCTTCATGTCATTGTTGCGGAAAGTGTAGATGAAGGGGTTCATCATGGGAGTGACCACAGTGTACATCACTGCAGCAACTGTGTCCTTCTGAGCAATGTGGGAAGATGTGGGGTTGAAATAAACTCCTATGAGTGTCCCATAGAACAGAGACACCACAGAGAGGTGAGAGCCACAGGTGGAGAAAGCCTTCCACTTGCCTTTTGTGGATGGGATCCTCATCACGGCAGCAAAGATGCGCATATAGGAGACCAGGATGCCCACAAAGGGAAAAAATACAGGCAGGCTGCCCACAGTGTTCACCATCACATAATTGAAAAACGTGTCAGAGCAGGCCAGCTTCAGCATAGTGCTGAGGTCACAGAAGAAGTTAGGAACCTGGTTGTTGGTGCAGAATGAAAGGCGGGTCAGTGATAGCGTGTGGGTTAGGGCATTCCCCAAGGCTGTAGTCCAGGATGCTGCCACCAGGAGGATACACACCTGTGGTGTCACAGATGTGGCATAGTGCAGGGGGTGACAGATGGCAGCATAGCGGTCATAGGCCATGACACCCAGAAGGAAGCTTTCTATGCTGACAAACAACGCAAAAAAGAAAGTCTGTGTCAGGCACCCAGCATAAGGAATCCCTTTGTGTCCTGTGACATGGTTGACAAGCATCTTGGGGATGGTGTTGGAGGTGAAACCAATGTCCACAAAGGCCAGGTTGGCCAGGAAGAAGTACATGGGGTTATGAAGGCGAGCGTCTGTGGTGATGGCCAGGATGATGAGCAGGTTCCCCAATCCCATGACTAGGTACATGCTCAGGAAGAGTATGAACAGCAGCTGTTGTTGCTTGGGGTCCTCTGAGATACCCAGTAGGATGAATCCAGACACCAGGGTGAGGTTTTCCCCCTCTGTGGCCATCCTGGGTCAATGAGAAAGGAAGTAGACCAGCTTTCCCTGTTTTTAAGAAGACAAGCCCCTGCCACACACCTGGATCTCTTTCCACTTCTTAGTTGAAATACATCATTTCTTCTGACTCTTTCTAGAAATGAGATTCTTCCATCCATTTTCTATACTATTTCCATTATTGAATGCAACATTCATTGCACTCGGTCCATCTGCAGGATAACCTTGGAGTTTGATGGACATCTCTCAAACACACTATCAACTCTACCCCCTTTATTTCTATGCCCCATGGCTTCACCTCCCCACAAGAGCAGGCTCAGCCTGCACAAAGGGTACATGGACATGCATGGGAGTTGACACCCCTAGACTTTATCTATTCCTTCAGGTAAACAAGGCTTGTAGCATGAATATCCCAACTTTATCACTCCTAAGGCATCGTGGGGCATTTCTACAGTATCTCAAGGATCATGGAGTGATTACACCTCACTTGTCCTGGGTCAGAATTGATCATCTACAACTTCACTTATACAAACATTCATAGAATCTGGAATTGTCATCGAAATACTATTTGCATCAACTACATAACCCAGCATCTGTTGTGGAGAGATTCAATGGAAGACGAAAGGACTCTAAAATTATTTCCATCATTTAAAGACCTCTTCTTCATCCCAAACACTGTCCAGATATAGTTCTCTGTCTTTCTACAATGCTCCTCACCATTCTTTGAAAATATTGCCTGTATTTGCATTTCAAGAGCAACTGTGACATCTCATCGTTAGTGCAAGTCTAGAATAAAGCCTATGTGGGCCAAGGCATTTGCCCTGTTGATAAAATCTGGAAATGCTTGAAACGTGCTGGGAAATATGATTATAGCATTTTCAAAGAATATTTATATTAATTAGCAATAAAAACTAAAATATAAACTAAAAATTTCAATCAATTGTTGAATAGAACAATTAGTTTTGCTGTATCAATGACATGAGACATTTTGCGATGCATTTTGCATTCAGGCCATCGCCAATGTGGTTCTGAGATGGACATTGCTGTGTGCTGGGGGTATGGCCTGTTTGGCTTAACATCACATTTTGAAGTTCTTTAAGTAAATATTTATGTTGATTTTTGTTGTTTTTGCATGGTGTTTTGGGGGCAATTGTGTGTGATGTTTTGATAATTATAAATTTCATTTGTTAAAATAAAAAAATTAAAAATCATCAGAATGAAATGCAGCCAAGGTTAAGGAATCTTTTAATATTTTTATTAAATATTGTGAATGGGGTTTCCCCAGTGGCGCAGCAGTTGAGCGCTGGGCTGCAAATCTGCCTGCAGCCTGTGAAGCGCTGGTTTGATCCCTGGCCTCCAGCGAGAGTCCTACATGGCCCGCAGACCTCTCTTGCCCCGCCCACTGCTACCCTCAGCAGTGTACTTGGTCAGTCTACCTGTTCTGCTCCCCGCTCTGGCTCTGGTGAATTCTCTCACCCACACACGCTTCTGACTGTACCCAGTGCTTGTATAAATAAATAAATAAATCTTAAAAAAAAATTGTGAATGGTTCTCTCTGAATTTGTGGAGGAATAAAGAGTAATTGATACCTATAATAATTATATAGCTGGAGCAGCTGATACTTGAAGGCCTTAGAGTAGCCTGGAGTAGGTTTTTGCTGTGCCAGTTTCACTGAATAGAAATTAAGTTTTTGAAGAAATTTTTTCAAATAAAAATACAAGGGATTCAAGTATGGAAAGCATTGTGGTATGTCTCAAAAGTTATTAATAAAATTATTTTATGACAGCACTATTCCTTTCTGGGTTTTTATTTGAAGAAAACCAAAACAATTACTCAAATATATGTGCTTTCATGTTCAATGCAGTTATTCAAGGAACAAAGGAACAACTTGTTAAGTATCTATTAGTGGATGAATAGAAATAGAAATTTTGATACATCTCTTGAAAATAAAATACACACATATGTACACATAGGAATATGTGTACAACAGAACATTATTCAGTCATAAGAAAAGGAAGCATCATCATCTATAGCATGGCTGTAATGTTAATTATAACATTAAGACATTATCCTAAGTAAAATGTAACAAGAAAGATTAATGCATTATCACTATGTGTGGCACCTAAGAGAAAACAAAAACAAACATAAAAACCAAGCTAAAAGATACAGGTTATGGACTGGTGGCGGTAGGAAATGGGTGATGAGTGATTGGAAGGGATAAAAAGTGCATACACATGTAGTTATAACATGAATAGTTTCTGAGAATGTAATGTTCAGCATGGTAAATATAATTAATAATAATCTATGAAATATTTGAAAGTTGCTTAGAAATTATATCTTAAAAGTATTCATCATGAGAAAATTTTTTAGAATATGCATGGTTTTGTATGTTTATAGCACTTATTGTGATGATTGTTTATAGTTTAAACAATATACCAACATACGGAATCATTAAGTTGTACCCCTGAATCTAATGTCAATTTAAAAAAAGAAAGGAGGGCCTCCCCTGGTGGCACAGGCAGGTGAGTGCAGTGCTGTGAAGCTGTCCGCAGCCCCCGCAGTGCCAGCTGGAACCCGGCCGCCAAGGAGATACACACATGGTGGGGCAGACAGTCCTGTTTCACCCGCTGCTCCCCTCAGTAGTGTATTTCACTCAGTCTGCCTGTTCTGTTCCCTGCTCTGTCTCTGGTGAATCATCTCACCCTCCCGCATATCTGGCCTGTACCCCGGTTCTTGTATGCATGAATAAATAAATCTTTTTTTTTAAAAAGGAAGGAAAAATGTGTAGTTTACATAATAAGGGATATAAATGTTGATACAAGTGCTGTCACTGAGTTGAAAATATTATACTTTAACACTTCACTTGAATGGCAATCCAGTTTTATTCAGTTTTGGCTCAAATGAAGAAAATTTGTGGAATGATGTCAGCTTTAAGGCAGAAAAAGGAAATACATCATTCCTCCCCATTAAACTATAACCTATAGAACATTTAAACTCAAGTACACCTTCTCTGTTCATCATGGTAGTACCCCAGAAACACCATATGTCTGTGTATCTGAAGGTGGGTGGGTTAGGACTGCTGGATGTGGGGGAACCAGGACAGTGGAGATTCTGGGGCCACCAGACCTATCTGTAGACCAGGCTGTATGGTGGCAGGGAGAACAGAGACATAGTGAATGCCCATGCCCTTGGGTTCTCATTGAGGATGAAAGTCTCACAACAGGGGTGGGACCTGTTGAAGTTGTCTATGGTAGCGGTGCACTGAACTACAACCCCTACTTTCTTCCCTCCACCATAAGGCCATCTGGCATTAAGGACATCAGTAGCTCACCACACTGATATACAGCCAGAAACAGGAAGCTATCACAAAGGCTGGTGCACAGAACAAGACACAGCCAAGGTTTACATGGAGAAGAGTCAGTGATGTAACTCTACCAGGGTCCATCCCCACTTCCTGCCCAAACCAGGCAATGAAACAATTGCCTTCTGACCCTCCCACCTCTTATGCAAGACCCTGGTGTCAAAGAGAAACTTAAAACAAAGCAATGCCTCCACCTACTGGAATAAAAGAAAGACACCTATTTACTGAAGTATGCCAAATACACTGAGGAACACACCATCAGATAAGATGAACAATACAGCATTGTGGAATCTTAGAAAGAGAACGATAAATTTCCAGAAATAAAAGTTAAGGCACAGAATTTTCTGACCCAATAGACAGAGATGTCAAAACAGCAGTCATGAAAAAACTGAATGAACTACAAGACAACACATAAAATCAACTTAATGGAAACAAGAAGTAAATCAAGGAGCAGAAGGAGGATTTTGTACCAAAAAAAATAATTGAGTCTATGAAAAAAAATCAAACATATTTGGGATATAAACAATTCAATGAATGAAAATAAGGATCATACTGAAAGCATAGGAAATAGAAACAGAAAGGGAGAAAAGAATTTAGAGAATTATCATGGAGGAATATAGAAATCTAAAATGACTCAAGTGGAAGAGGATAGAGGAATAATAATAATTAGGAATAAATGAAAGAGTTCTATGAAAACTGTCAGACTCTATAGGAAAGGAAACATAAGAAAAATGTGTATCCCAAAGGTGAAATGATACAGGGGAAGGCAGAAATAATAACTAAGAGCTTCCCAAACCTGGAGAAAGAAGTACCCAAACAAGTCCATGAAGCCAACACAAAACCCAACTATCTGCGTGAAAAAAATACTACACCAAGACAAACGCTAGTAAAATTGCCAAAAGTCACTAATAAAAGAAAAATGTTAAAGGCTACTAGGGAAAACAAAAGCATGTAACATACAAAGTCACCTCTATCACACTACCACCACATTTCTTAGCAAAAACTCTACAGGACAGGAGAGAGTGGAATGACATATTCAAAATGTGAAAAGATAAAAGCTGCCAATTGGGAACACTCTACCCTACAAAATGAATAGTCACTTTTGATAGAGAAATTCAGCACCTCTCAGCCAAAGCCAGTGGAGTTCATCACCATAAGACAAATCTTACAAGAAATGTTGATAAGATTTCTTTTACATGAAATGAAGAACAAAAGTACACACAGCCTTGAGTAAGAAGTTAAATGGAAAGACAGAATCAGAATGTTCAAACTATATCCCAGAGTAAGGTATGTAATAGTTAATCATAGTAGAAAGGTTACAATGGGAAAAAAAAGAACAACTATACATATTTGACAATGAAATCCCACCATTCTCATTTATTATAAGGGAAATGCAAAGCAAAACAATAATGAGAAATAACATTAGTAGAGAACCAGAAGACAAGAAACCTGGAGGATGGAGAGGATGGAGTGATGGAGAGGATGTGGAGAAATAGAAACACACACAATACTAGTGGGAATGTAACTTGGTGCTTCCAGCATTGAAAACAACATGAAGAGTCTTGCAAAAATTAATAAAACAAGTAATACAAGTATCATATGATCCTTCTGAAAACATGAATTCAAGGTGACATATCTATCTCCACGTTCAATGCAGCATGATTCTTCATAGTCTAGTTATGAAAGCCACATAAGTGCTCAAGGACAGAGGCGTGAATGAGAAGTTGTGGATATAATAAATTAGAGTGCTACTAAGTGATAAAATGAAAATGAAAATCTGCCATTTGCAACAAACTGTATGGACTGTGGGGTATTGTACAGAAAGAGAAAGACATATGGAGAAAGACAAATGCCATGTGATTTCACTCATATGTGGTAGATGCAAAAAATGAACATACAAATCAAAGCAAGCTTTGAGGCTATCAGAACAAACTAGTTGCTGTTATAGGAGAAAGGGGTATGGGGATATGTAACTGGATAAAAGTGGTCAATTGTATGTTTATAGATGGAAATGAGACTTTTGGTGATGAATCTAATGTAATATATTCAAGCATTGACTTACAACTGTATGATTGAAACCTATGATGTTATAAACAAAATTCATTTCAATTAAAAAAAAGAAATTGCAGTAATTGTTGAGAAAAATGAAAAGATATCATTCATCAGTGACACAGTAAAAAGGATTTAGATAATAAATGCTCTGGAAATTATTGTATATTGTATATTATCCACAACCAAAGTACATTTTAAAATGCTGTTAAAGATAAAGTATATTGTAAAATGCACAGAGAGAATTGAGAGAATAATATAAGAATGTATTAACACTCTAGTGGAGTGTTACAAACATTTAAGACTCTTGAGATATGAACTACTTAACAGAGATCCAAAGATAAAACTGATATGGGCAGGACAGTGCCATTTAGATCATGGACTTGCTCATGGCAAAACCCATTTACTGAAAATAAAAAATAAATCTGTGGAAGTTATGAGTCATTAAAATGTCCATGTTTATCAGTGAATCTCCCTTGGTGTCATTAAAATTGTTTTTGCACCAGAAAGGGAAAGGGGGGGACAGGACCAGGGGGGAGGAAGCAGAGAGGACTGTGAGTACAGACTGTGGGTGCTTTGGTGGTGGGTGTGGTGCAGTAACAACACCTTACTTGGGTGTTATACAAGGGGAGAGGCTGTACATCTAGAACAGAAATCACCAAATAACGATGCACATTAGTGTGAACTCAATAAAAATGTTATCACTCAGAGGTGACACTTGAGAAATCTTTCTCAAAATTTTTCATCAACATACATCCAATAAACAAAGAGAAACTAAATAAATGTTCTAAAGAGTGGGATTTGAAATAGTTAAACTGGAAGAGTATTTGGATCCAGAAGGACAACTTGAGGGGCTGCATCTGTGACAGCTGCTTGGAAATAGGTCAAATCTTTACAATCTCTCAAAATTGTGAAAAGAGTTGATAAGCATTTTGGAGTAAAAGTGTGCATTTCTCTTTCTTATTTTACTTTAACAAATGTTATTCTAACCAGCATATCAACCTTCTTCTGGTTTATACGCAAGAAATGATTTCCTTATTCATGGCGACAAAAGTTTGATATAAAAGGATATCACAGTAAAAAGTAAGTTAAGAAAATTATGAAATAGATGTGCAAATCTTATAGAAATGCAGAAGGGTGCTATGTCACTTGAAAACCAATAAAATAAATACAAAGCCCCAGGAATGGAAGGGGGGAGCTATGTAGGGTCAACTAACAAATTTTATAAAAAGCAATTTGTTGTTTGATGAAAACAATTTAAAAAATAAGGTATTGAATCCTGTGCGTTGGTGAAAATATGTCTACGTAGTTTTATGGAATTAGTCACAATTTAGTTCAGTTGATCAAATAAATGACTGGGACAATTGCTGAGATTTAACTGCATGGAGGGGTTGAATTTGTAAAAATATAAGGGAATTATGAGAAGTAGGACTTTGCATTTAATTATAATTCTCTTAATTCACTAGCATCTGAGAACAGACACAGCATTGTGAAAATTGATAGTCATGTTAAAAGAAAATGCTGACTTTTGAGCAGCAAGAGATCTACTGATTATCCCTTGAACATCCTTCCCTCCATCCTACCTTCCTGTTTCTGCTCTCACACGCTGCTCGCCCTGGGCTCACGCTGGTCTTGAGAGTTCTTGCACTATCCGGGAAAGCTCCTGCTCAGGACCTTCCCGCCGACAATCCTACTGCTGAGAACACTCTCTGGCCCACATGGACACGTGGCTCTGTTTATTCTAGGCCCTAGAAGGACAAATCACTGAAGAGCAGGAGTAGCTTTTACAAAAGTAAATTAGATCTTGTCCTTCACAAGGCGCCTGCTCCCCATAACAGTAGAGTGAAATTCCATGCCCTCCTGAAGCCACTATGTAAACAGAGAGGAAGCACTCAAAAGGCAGCTTGTTCAACTACTCTGTGACCCAGCAATCTTTTCTCAGAGTATATTAAAAGGAAGTAAAAACAGAAGCTGCAGAAATGTCTGCATTCGCCAGTTCACTGAGCATTATTCACAATAGACAAAACATGGGAAAAGCATAAATATCCATCAGTGCAAAAATGGATAAAGAAGCTGTGAGATAATATATATGTGACTATTATTCACCCAGGAAAAAGGGGGTAACAGACTACTGTGCAGTGAGGTGAAAGAAGAAAATCCTGCCATTTGTGACCACATGGATGGAACTGAAGGGCCTAGTGCTACATGAAATAAACCAGGCAGAGGAAGACAATTGGGCAAGGTATTATATACATTGGTATATAAAAAAACCCTCAAAATTCCAAACTTCAAAGTGCATCCCTTTGTGAGGGCCTCAATCCCTGTGACTTCACCATCTTGAAGGCACCAGGACTTCTGCTACAAAATTGGTGCTGCCTCAGGTCATTGTACTTGCTGATTTCCTCTGCTTCTAACACTCTCCTCAGGACTTCACCCCAGCTCTCAATAGCTACCTCACTTCCTCCTACTCCTGTAGCTCATTCCAGAGTGGCCTCTGGAAGCTATTTTCTCCTTTACTTGCATCCTTTTTATCCGGGAAGGTGCTTGTCCCTATGCCCCTGGACTGGAAATCACACGTTAATGTCACTTTATGTTCACTAGACTAAGTTCATTAACTGACCTACCAGCATGACCTACACACAGAACAAGAGGAAGGTTCACACACACCAGGGGGACTTTCTGCATTATACAAACACCACTTTGGGAAGGGACTGTAGTATCTGATAATGTGAGTGATGAGTGCTCTGTGACTCAGAAGTTCCACCACAGAGGATTTCTCTGAAAAGAACAGCGTGAGGCACATTCAAGGACATTTGCTGAGAGAAATGTTCCTGGCCTGCAGTAGGGTGAATACCCTAAATGTGACACCCACTAGGACGCTGCAATTGTCAGAGGAATGGGAGAGACATGCAATTGCTCATACCAACCTAGATGAATTGCAGAAGCATAAACAGAAGAATCTGAGCCCACCATCATGGAAAACCATTGGATTTACCTTGAAAAGCTAAAACTGGAAATATCATATGACCCAGCAACTCGCCCCTTGGGCATCTATCCAGAGAATCTGAAGCAATTAACTCAAAATAGCCACATGCTCCACAATGTTCAGTGGCATTATTTACAATAGTAAGGACATTTAGCACCTAAATGCCCACAATCAGATGATTGGATCAATAAGTTATGGTCTGTCCACACCATGAATACTATTCATCCATAAGGAAAGATAAAATGCAGCTACTTATAACAAGATGGAGAGAAACTGGGGGAATTATGTGCAGTAAAGCAAGTGGTAATGATAAAAACAAGTATTGGGTATTTATAGCCTACAATTCAGTAAAGTGAAAGGCTTCCAAAAACTAGAGTACTCAGTAATCACTATGAGGGCTCTGATGTTAAGAGGGGGGCAGGAGGGGAAGGGACAATGGGATATAAGGGATGGAGGAAGAAATGCAAAACATTAAAAAGAGTATTATCTCTCCTCATAGCACTCCCATCTTGTCACTCTGAAAACCAAGAAAACACTACTTTAAAGAAAAAAAACAGAAATGAACAGAAAGAAAACAATCATTGAAATACTTGCAGAGAATATTCTATTTATACAAATTATTTAAAAAGGCAACACAATTGTATATATTGGTGGCCTCCTTGGTGGCCTAGGGGTTAAGTCTCAGTGCTCTCACCTGGAAGGCTTACCAGAGCAGCATGAATTCTACCTCCAGCCAGGGAGCTAACCCACGTGGCGCAGCAGGCCTCTCCTGTCTCGCCGGCTGCTCCCCTCAGCAGCGTATTTCAGTAAATTTGCCCATTCGGCTTCCCACTCTGGTAAATCCTCTCACGCCTACACCCCTGGCCTACACCCCAGTTCTTCTACATGAAAATAAATAAATTAAATTGGAAAAAATGATATATATATAATATATATACACATTGCTCTATTTAGTCTATAGCATAAAAGCAAAAATATGCATAAAAGGATGCTGAAGAGAGACAGAGAGAGGCAAAGTGGGAAAGACAGAGAGAGGCAAATAGGAGTGTGGGGTCGGGAGATGCACTTGGATGCTTAACTTTTTAAGTTGGGTGGTGAATAGATGCTACATTCCAGCATAAAATAGGTTTCATACTATTTTGAATGCCTGAATTATCACATGCTCACACATCACACCCCCCTACCATAAGGAAATCACAAGAGAGACAGAGCTGGATAGATGCTCAGGTAAATGATACAGTCCATCCTTATCCTCTGCAAGGTCACTGTGACCCTGTGTTCCTACCCTGAAGCTTGAGACACACCTCTGTGGGTCCCACCTCTGCTGAACTTGCTTGGTTCCCACAGACCCTGTGTCAAACCCAGCTCAGTGCCCGCCCCCGATCCTATTCTTTCTCTCTACCCAGCTTGTTACTGGCCCCATCACCCTGGCCAGAAGTGGGCAACAGCCAGTCCTCCTGCCACACTCACTGTGTCTTGATGGCTTTACCTGACGCCTCTCTTCTTCTGATGCCACCTCGCCTTCTCAGGCACCACCTGATTCTCATCTTGACATTCTTAGACATCAAATCTGGCCCTCCTCTGGTCTCTGGGGGTCCAGGATTGCTCTGCTAGTCCAACCTCCACAGTGGGGCTGCCACAGTGAAATGACCTGCCTTTTCCTTGCTCAAATCCTGCACCGACTTCCTGCTACTACTAGACAACACTTCTTACCTGTTTTGTGTACCTGATTACTTGGCGAGGAGTTGACAAGCTTCATCTTATTTCATCTTCTAGGACTGGCAGTGCTACCTCCACTACAGGACAAAAAGCCTTGGAGAAAACAATCAACTACCAAGTATCTCCTTGTGTGTCTTGTTGCAAAGCCCTTCATACTCTGTGATGCAAGACCCAGAAGCTGCAACTGTTAGCAAGCTTATACACACAGTGTGCTTCCATTGAATTTTGATTTTATTTATTTAATTTATTTTTTATTTATATCCTTTGCATCAATGTGTATTTGCTGTAAAATTCCCACCACTAATTCACCTTGAACCATCACCATAGTCCCTTGTGCTCTTCTCTCTCCTGTTTTTGATCCTTTTTCCTCCCCCTCCCTTGCAGAATGCCTCTGTTTATGGTTGCCTGCTAGATTTGTTTATTATTATTATTATTATTGTTTTTTTTTCTTGATCCCTCATTTGGTTCCCCTATATTCCTCCTATAAGTGAAACCATTCGATATTTTTCTTTTTCTTTCTGGCTTATTTCACTAAGCATGATTGTATTTTACGAGAGCTGAGACATGGGAACTGAGTTCAGAGAGGCAAACTCATTTCCCCAAAGCCACACAGCAGGTCTGGTTGTCCATATTTGCAGCTTCCTTTCCCTGTATCTGGCCTCCCTCCCTCCCCACTGACCTGTGGAAGTAACCCCTCTGAGTGTGAGCGATGTCTTGAGGGAGGTGAGCAAGCTGTTGAGGGGAGAGCAGCCTTGACTGAGAAGGGTTTGGAGGCAGGCCTGGCTTCACAGGAGGATCCTGAGGCCCTGGCGGAGCCAATTTATCCTTTATCCCTACTCCTTGGGCTCAGTCCCTCGTGTCTTATTAGGGCTCCTGCTAATTGTCTGCTGCACAGGTTGTTCTTGCTAGCCTTCCTCTTTGGAGCAGAGGCTGGGGAATTTGTTTGGGCTTTCCCTTTGCTGCTGAACTCTATGTACTGGGGGCCTGGTTCTTTAGGGGACCTCCCTGGTCTGCCAGGCCTGCCTGTCACTGGGTATGCTGGTACAATCTAACGCTCAGAGCAATATCCTGCTAATTTTTATATTAACTTTTAATTCGGTGATATTCATATAACATAAATCAACCATTCATGTTTAATTGTGATTTCTTATGAAGTAACAGGAATATTTTCTTCTGAGGCTACATAACTTATAGCCATTTCAGGTATACAGTTTAATACTGTATGATCTCTACATACTTCATTCTAATCACTTCTAAAAGCCTAGTTTCCATCACCTTAGAGTTGACCCCATCAACCTGTTTCACCCACCAGATCCTCCTTCCCTTCTGGAAATGACCCCTTTCTTGTCAAAATGTAAGAGTTTAACATGCAATTTGCAGCAACATGGATGGCGCTGGAAGGGATCATGCTCAGCGAAATAAGCCAAAAAGAAAAAGAAAAATACCGGATGGTCTCACTCATAGCAGGAATCTAGAGAACTTAAATAAGGGACCAGGAAAATGAATATAAGAAAGTGAAAATCAAAATCAACAGAAAACTATGAACCAGAGACACTTTTTGGGGGGTGGGGGGCGGGAGGGGAAGGATTGGGGTCAGAATGGGGCTTTTGCAATTGTATGGAGGAATATAAAAATAAAATTTATTATTAAAAAAAAAAGAAACTTGATGGAGAGTACAGAATTTAGGCTTGCCTGTAAAGTATTTTGTTGGTTGATAATAAAGTTTACTTTCCAGATGAAAAAAAAAATGTAAGAGTTTATTTTTGCTTTGTTATTTCTCATCCCTCTGCTTTGTTTCCTTGTGTTTCCTTCACATAGGGTGAAATCATATGTTGTTTTCTCTCTTTCTGAGATCTTTCACGTAGCATAATACCCTCAGTTACATCCAACTTAACACTATGCTAGTCAAGATATTTTATTTAAAGGTCTGTAGATTTCCAAGACTTGCTTTTACATTTTCAAATTCCTTGCTTTTTCATAATTTCTCCAGATCTTGAACATTTTCAAGGACTTTGAAAGCCTAGGGTTGTGGTAATGTATGAGTATCCTCAGTGTGAAAATGGGCAACACACCTGTGATGGTGCAGGGTCAACTCCAACATAGGGTTGCAGAAAAATCAATCTACAGCCCCCTCATCTCTTTTCTCACAGTTGACCTATCTCCACAAATCCCAAACTCCAAGTGCAAGGAAATGTATTTCTCCTCTGACACAATGTTCCTTACCCCCTTCTCTACCTTGCACCTTATAATTTCTTTTATTTGGTTTATTTTATGATAGTTTGATAAAGAATCCACAAGATACAATAAATGGCACACATTCACTGTTCAATTTCACTAATTTGACAGACATATACACCTAAGAAATTGTGTCTTTTGAGTAATAATTGTTTAAAATTATAATTTCCAATATAAAATGTAATAATATAAAATTAAAATAATTTCTAAATTAATGAAGATTGGCAAGATTACTACAAAGGAAACTCCTTCTCCCAGTTTCACCAATTGTGAAATATTTTCACTTTTGTTTTGTTACTCCATTTTTCTTCTTCTATCCAGTGGTCCTCACTAAATTCCATCACAGAGTCTTGGAATATGTAATTGAATAACATGACATTGTAAAAATCTTCATATGATAATGTTTCATTCAAGATCAGACATTACATTTTTTCATAAGGGTGTTATAACAAAGTAATGTCATTGTAGAATCTGCAGAGTTTTTTTTTTTTTTTTTTTTTTTTACTGAATTGTAACCTGACACCCACAGTTTCCAGAGGCTGCATGACTTGGTGACTTTATTGAGGCTGACACCTGTGGCCCCAGCAAGGTTATGTGCACGCAGGGCTGGTCTTTTGCTCCTTTTAGATCTGACTCTATGATTCTAAAATAGAATAATCAGGTTTGAACTAAATGGACCAATCAGGTTCAGGACCACTTCACTAATTAGTTATTTGCATTGAAAAATGTAAAATGAGCTGATTGGTGCTTAACCGTCCAATCAGACACTTAGGTTTGTAAAGGGTGCAGTCAGAATTGTAGGGTTGGGCACCCTGAGGGGGATATGAGGCAGAACAAGAACCAGCTATATTCATTCTGTTTGCAAAATTCAAAGAAGAAGCATTGTGCCCCAGCCTCTGAAGAGAGAGACACACTGAGAAGCTGACTTCTGCGGGATTCACCAGACCTTTGTAGATTGCAAGTTTTAATAGACCTCCATAGAACTTTGCAGAGAATCAGCTGTTGCATTTACCTACAGCTGTGCCTCAGAAAAAGAGCACTGTAGGGCTTGGCCCAGAATTTTGAAGAGCACCTCCTGGTTCTGTTGATCCTTCACTGTTTGGTCTAGCATCTAACATCATCTTGTTGCCATTCATCTATAAACCACAGTATTTTCACTTATACATCTTAACACTTGTACCACTAAATTTGTGGTATTTTGTTACAGAAGCACTAGATAACTATACAGCAATTAATATATTCCTCTATAATAATATATGAAAAGGTAACCAAAAATAGGTTGTCATCACAAAAATGAAAAATTATTTACACTAACTTGGTAGATAAGTGGTAAAATCACATAGATTGTAAACTAGTTAGCTACAAAGTAAGATCATTTGGAAATACTATCCCTGTTATACCTTCAAAATATATCATATATCCTGAGCCTATTTCTAGAAGTGATTGCTAACAGCAAGAAACTATTGGGAGTTGACTGTCCTTTGTTGCTCATCTCAAGGATTTACAAGGAAGTGATGAGTCATAAACATCACATTATTAGAAAAGCCAACAGCTTCCTTTCCCCCACCAAGGAGTATGAATAAGGCTTTTACCTTCTGTTCAAGACTATTGCTTCACATGACAATTAATTGATAATGAAAAAATTGCTGTTCAAGGAAACAAGCACTGCAAATTAAATTGAAACAAATTAGATTAAATAAATTAAAACATTTGTGTACAAAAAGAACATTGAATGTGGTTCCTAGTAATAGAAGGAACTAGAATCTAAATCTAAATGCAAGTGGAACTTGATCCTGGTCTCTGGTTTTCAAGGCACTTCTTACTAACCATTATGTGTTTCTATGAATTTGTGTTAAAACCACAGTGCCAGGGATTTTCTTTGTTCTCTATATACTCAGCACTTATAAGCTGTTGGAAGAATTAAGTAAAATATACGTGAACTGAAAGTAATATGAAATAAACATAACCAAGATTAGGATGGTGTCAGGTTCTGTATTTGGAGACAGACATCCCCATGTTGTGGTCAAGGAGAAAAAGAGCTGGCTTCCTACTGATGAGGGCCTCCAAAGCCCCCTTCATGTCGTTGTTGCGGAAAGTATAGATGAAGGGGTTCAGCATGGGAGTGACCACAGTGTACATCACTGCAGCAGCTGTGTCCTTATGGGCCATGTGGGAAGATGTGGATATGAAATAAACTGCAATGAGTGTCCCATAAAACAGAGACACCACAGAGAGCTGAGATCCACAGGTGGAGAAAGCCTTCTGCTTGCCTTTTGTGGATGGGATCTTCATCACGGCAGCAAATATAAGCATGTAGGAACCAAGATGCCTACAAAGGGGATCATGACAGGCAGCGAGCCCATACTGAACAGCACTGTATTGTTTATAAATGTGTCAGAGCAGACCAGCTTCAGCAGAGGGCTGAGGTCACAGAAGAAATGGTGGATCTGGTTGTGGTTGCAGAATGAAAGCCGGGTCAGTAATAATGTCTGGGTTAGGGCATTTATGAAGGCTGCAGTCCAGGATGCTGCCACCAGGAAGATACAGACCAGTGGTGTCACAGATATGGCATAGTGTAGAGGGTGACAGATGGCAGCATAGCGGTCATAGGCCATGGCACCCAGAAGGAAGCAGTCTATGGCACCAAGCCACATGAAAAAGAAAGTCTGTGTCAGGCACCCAGCATAAGGGATTCCTTTGTGTCCTGTGACATGGTTGAACAGCATCTTGGGGATGGTGGTGGTAGTGAAGCAAATGTCCACACAGGCCAGGTTGGCCAGGAAGAAGTACATGGGGTTATGAAGGTGAACATCTGTGGTGATGGCCAGGATGATGAGCAGGTTTACCAGCCCCGTGACTAGGTACATGCTCAGGAAGAGTATGAAGAGTATCTGTTGTTGCTTGCGGTCCTCTGAAATACCCAGTAAGAGGAATTCAGACATCAAGGTGAGGTTTTCCCCATCCGTGACCATCCTGGGTCAATGAGAAAGGAAGTAGAGCAGCTGACCCTGTTCCTAACAAGACAAGCCCCTGCCCTGCCATAAACCTGGATCTCATTCCACTGGTTAGTTCACATTCATCAATTCTTCTGACTCTCTCTAGAAATGAGATTCTTCTAACCATTTTCTATATTATTTCCATCACTGAACACAACATTCATTATACTCAGTCCATCTTAGGGTTTGATGAACATCTCTCAGAAAACATTGCCTGTGCTTGCATGTCAAGAGTGACTGTGACCTGTTCTTATACTCCCAGACCTCAAACTATACCATAAAACCATAAAAACATCACGGTATAAGGACAAAAACATATGGACAGATGAATGGAATCAACTTGAACCCAGAAATAAAGCCACACATATATCGTTAACTAATCTATGACAAAGGACAAAGAATATATACACTGGAAGTAGGAAATCCTCTTCAGTAAATGGTGCTGGTAAAACTGGACTGTCACATATAAAAAAAAGATGAAAAGAAACTAGACTACTATCTCACACCAGACATAAAAATCAACTCCTCAAAATGGGTAAACAACTTGAATTAAGAACTGAAAAGAAAAATACCAGATGGTCTCACTCAACAAAAATTTAGAAAACCTAAGTAAGAGACCAGGAAAAAGACTAATCAATACAAAGTAAAAATCAAAATCAACAAGCAACTATAAACCAGAGACACACTAGAGAGGGGAGGGAAGGAGGGAAGGGGAAAGGAAGGACTAGAGTCAAAATAAGGGGGGAGGTGCAATTGTATGGGGAATATAACCAAAATGAAAATGCATAACCAAAATGAAAATGAAAATGCAAAGATGAAAAAAGACGTAAGAATTATATAAAATAAAATATTTAAATATAAAAGAGAAAAAGGAAATGGAAATAACCAAAAAAAAAAAACACACAAAAAAACACCTGAAACCATATAATATACAGATTAGAAGATAGGCAAAACATGGCATAAACTTCAGAAATATTTGAGGACTCATTCAGAAGCAAGGAAAATGAAAGAGAAGATTAACAGCAGGGATGCATCAAACTGAAAAGTTTCTGTGCAGCAAAAGAGACAGCAAACAAAATGAAGAGACATCCTACTTAATTGGCTCAATGGGAGCAAATATTTGCATACCAAACAACTGATAAGAGACTGTTATCAAAGATTTACAAAGAGCTTACAAACTCAACAAACCCAAAGCAAACAAACCATTTAAAAAAAAGGCCAGAAGAGTTAAAAAACACTTCTCCAAAGAAGAGACACAAATGACCAACAAGCATATGAAACAAAGCTCAACATCACTATATCAGACAACTGCAAATCAAAACCATGATCAGATACCAGTTCACACCCATGAGACTCCCATGTATTCAAACAAACAAACAAACAAATAAACAAACAAAATGTAAATAACAAATGATGGCAAGGAGTGGAGAAAAAGGATTGCTCTACACTGCTTGTTTGGATGTAAACTGGTCCAACTACTATGTAAAAATATGCAGAGGTTCCTCAAAACACTCAAAAAGGATCTACCATATGATCCAGTGATTCCACTCCTAGCAATCTATCCAAAGGACACAAAAGCACTAATTTGAAAGGAAGCTGCAAGCCTATGTTTATTGTAGCACTATTTACAATAGCTAAGATATGAAAACAATCTAAACACACCAAACAGACAGGGCATCAAAAAGTTGTGATATACACACCCACAGACTTCAAACTGCATTACCAAGCTATAATAATTAAAACAGTATGGTACTGGAACAGTAACAGACACACAGACCAATGCAACCAAACAGAAAGCCCAGAAATAAAACCACACATACATGGACAATTAATCTTTGATAAATGAGCAAAGAATTTGCAGGGGAACAAGACAAGTTTGTTCAATAAACAGTGCTGGGAAAACAGGACCACCACATGCAAAAGAATGAAATTAGACCACTACCTCACACCACGCACAAAAATCAACTCAAAATGGATAAAATAACTAAATATAAGACCTGAAACCATAAATAATATAGAAGAAAATACAGGTAAAATG
The DNA here is from genome assembly GCF_964194135.1 of Talpa europaea. Classification (NCBI taxonomy): domain Eukaryota; kingdom Metazoa; phylum Chordata; class Mammalia; order Eulipotyphla; family Talpidae; genus Talpa; species Talpa europaea. The sequence continues at coordinate 45,909,264 of NC_140079.1, read as the reverse complement.
CTATAAGACATACATTTCAGTAACATATTTAAATACTCATCACCCAAAGCAAAAAAAGTCAAGGAAAAGATAAACAGCTAGGATTACATCAAACTAAAAAGCTTCCATACAGAAAAAGAGACATTAACCAAAACAAAGAGACTCCCTACTGAGTGGGAGAAAATTTTTGCATTCCATACAACTGATAAAGGACTGATCACAAAGATATACAAAGAACTCATACTACTCCACAAAAACAAAGTAAACAATCAGTCAAAAAATGGCAGAAGAACTTAAAGGAGACTTCTCCAAAGAGGAAATGCAAAAAGCCAACAGGATTATGAAAAAATGTTCAATATCCCTCATTATCAGGGAAATACAAATCAAAACCACGATGAGATAGCACTTTATACCAGTAAGAATGGCACATATTAAAAAAACTAGCAACAACAAACATTGGCCATGATGTGGTGAAAAAGGAACTCTCCTGCACTGCTGGTGGGAATGCAAACTGGTCCAACCACTATAGAAAGTTATATGGAGGTTCCTCAGACTACTAAAAATGGATCTAAATATGACCCAGCAATCCACTCCTAGGGATCACCCAAAGGATAAAAAAATTTAATTCAAAAGAATACCTGGGCCTTCCTGGTGGTGCAAGGAGTTAAGCACAGCACTGTGCAGCTATCCTCAGCCTCTGCAGCACAAGTTCAATCCCAGCCGGACTGGGAGATGACCCACATGGCCCAGCAGACCTCTCCTGTCTCTCTTGCTGCTCCCCTCAGCAATGTATTTCAGTCAGTCTGCCTGTTCTGTTCCCCACTCTATCTCTGCTGAATCCTCTCACCCCCTGCTCTTCTTGCCTGCACCCCAGTTCTTGTATGCATAAATAAACAAATCTTTAAAAAAAAAACAAAAGAATACCTGCACCCCTATGTTTATTGCAGCACTATTTATAATAGATAAGATTTGGATTCAACCCAAATGCCCAAAAATAGATGACTGGATCAAGAAGATGTGGTCTATATACACAATGGAATACTATTCAGCAATCAAAAAAAAATAAACTAATGCCATTGCGATCAACACAGATGGATCTTGAAGGGATTATGCCCAGTGAAATAAGCCAGAAGGAAAATGAAAAATATCAGATGGTTTCACTTATAGGAGGAATATAGGGAAACCACACAAGAGATCATGGAAAAAATAATAACAATAAAAACATAACACAACACAATAAAAATAATCAGAAAACTATATATCAGAGACATTTTGCAGAGGAGGGGGAGGGAGAGGAATCTAGATGAGGGCAGGAAGAGCACAAGGGACTTTGGTGATGGTGCATCAGTGAATTGGTGGTAGAAATCTATGGGGACTACACCTGAGAAAAGAAAACATTGTTTTTTTTTTTTAATAGAACTTCATTCCTTTTTTTTTTAAGTTTATTTATTTATTTATTTATACAAGAACCGGGGTATAGGCCAGATGTGAGGGAGCGTGAGAGATTTCACCAGAGACAGAGCAGGCAACAGAACAGTTTCATCATCAGTGATAAAATACACTGCTAAGGGGAGCAGCGGGTGAGACAGGAGAGGTTTGTTGCACCATGTGGGACCCTCGCCAGCTGGCTGGGATAGAACTGGCACTGTAGAGGCTGTGGACAGCTTCACAATGCTGCGCTCAACTGCCTGCGCCACCAGGGGAGGCCTGAAAAAAGAAAACATTGTTAAAAAAAAAAAAGAGAGAACAATGATGTAAAATATATACAAATTAATAAATTATTGAAAAAAGTGATATATATATACATATATATATATATATACACACACAGTGGAATACTACTCAGCAATCAAAAAAGATATAGTCATGCCATTTGTAGTAACATGGATGGAGCTGGAAGGGATTATGCTCAATGAAATAGCTCAGAAGGAAAAAGATAACTATCAGATGGTTTCACTTATATGTGGAATGTAGATAAACAAAACAAAAGGTGTGTGTGTGGGGGGGAAAACCTGCAACCTGACCATATATCAGAGGCATACAGCAGGGAAGGGGGAGGTGAAGTGTCAAAACAGGAGAAGGAAGAGTACAAGGGACTATAGTGATATTGCATGTGTAATAAGGTGATAGGAGAACTACAGGGATGTTAGTACAGGGCTCACCAGCAGAGGGACCCGGGGTAGTGGTTGCTTCTGCTCAAGCATGATTCGGCAAAAGCTGATGCAATAATAACCGGATGTTATAAGATCCACGTAAAGCGCATGTGCAGGCCACGTAAAGCGCATGTGCAGACTTTCCTATATATATCCCTGCCCCTCGGTAATAAAGAGAGTTCCTGCTTCCAGCCAAGTGAGTGTACGCATCTTTCATCCCCAGCCCCTCCGCCATGTTCCTGAACCCCGTCGGCCTGCGGGACGGACCGACACAGGGAACTGAGGAGAGATATCAAATACTATACAAAAATGAAAAACAATGTAAGAAAATAAATTAAAAATTAAGTTTAGGGCCTCCCTGGTGGTGTAAGGGGTTAAGATAACCTATGAAGCTGTCCACAACCTCTGCAGAACGATTTGGATCCCCTGGCCAGGGAGCAGCCCACATGGCGCAGCAGACCTCTCCTGACTCACCCGCTTCTCCCCTCAGCAGTGTACTTTGGTCAATCTGCCTGTTCTGTTCCCCACTCTGTCTCTGGTGAATCCTCTCACCCTCCACACCTCTACCTCTGGCCTATACCCCACCTCTTATATGCATAAATAAATAAATCTTTAAAAAACTAAGTTTAAAAAGACAGCAACTGTGAGCAATTATTTGGGATAATTTCTCTAGGATAAAACACAAAGAGTGAAAGTGTCCTGTTTATAAAATCTGGAAAACCTTGGAATATGCTGGGACATACCATTATAGAACCTTTCAAGAACATTTATGCATTTTAGAATAGGGATCTTTGCCTTTACATCCGGAACTTCTGAGACTCCTTGGAATTGGGAAAGGAATGCCACCACAGCCAGAGGTGAGCTGAGGGGCTCCCACAAGCCAGGCCCCATCTGGTAGCCTCCAGTGGAGCCCAGAAGGGGATCCAGTCACTGCCGGGGCAGACCACTGGCGCAGGAAATTGCACTCCTGATTCGCCATTTTAGAATAGGGATCTTCACCTTTGCATCTGGACCACTGGGACTGTTTGGAACTGGGAAGGAACTGCCCCCACAGCCAGAGGTGAACTGAGGGGACCCCACAAGCCAGGCCCTGTCTGGTAGCATACAGTAGACCAGAGGGGGATCCAGCAACCACTGGGGCAAACCGCAGGTGCAGGGAAGTGCCCTTCTGACTCACCATTTTAGAATAGGGATCTTTGCTTCCAGAATCCACCGAGACCCTGTGGAATTGGGAAAGGGCTGCCCCCACAGCCAGAGGTGAGCTGAAGACCCCCACAAGCTATGCCCCACCTTAAGGGAGTCAGAGCCCAAAGGGGGATCCAGTGATTTGGAGCCCAGTGGGCAATCCAGCTACCCCACCTCCAGGGAGTCTATGGCACCTCAAGACACATCTCTGGAATTAAACAAATACAGAAAGAGGAGATATTCTGTGACAGCAGCCATTAACATATTCATGGTACCATTGCCCTACTGGACTTCTGGCATAACAGTATTTGACTTGATTGGACCGGCAGTTTCTGACATCCCAGAAAAACCACATCGAAAAGATGCCGACCAGTACCAGCAACACAATATCCCAACGCATAGGACAAATTAGAAAACAAGCAGCAGGGAGGGAGAAGAAAAACTACAAACTACCAAGCAAGTCCTTAGAGAAAAGACACACCACAAAGAGAAAATCAACCAGCAGATTGCAACAACAGTGACTTGGAAGAACTTCTGAGGGTACCAGAAAGAGAATTTAAAATTGCAATGATGGAAAAAAAAAAAAACTGAAAGAAGTCGAAAATGATTAGGGAAAAATAATTGATGAGCAGAAGAATGAAATTGAGTGCCTAAAGAGGGAAGTGTAAGAAATGCAGGTGATCAAAGGATTAATGTAGGAGCTAGAGAACTCTGGGAAAAGCAGTGAAAGCAGAATAGATGAAATGGAAGAATGAATAAGTACTCTCAAAGACAAGAAATGAAAAGAACAAAAACAGAAAAGGAAAGAGAAGTACGAATGAAAAAGAATGAAGAAAGACTTTAGGATCTATTTGATTCCATGAAGAAAGGAAATATAAGAGATATAGGAATCCCAGAAGGAGAGGAGAGAGACATAGTAACAGAGAAAATATTCAAGGAAATAATTGAAAAGAACGTCCCAAACATGAAGAAGGAGCTGAAAATAGACATACAAGAAGCAAGAAGAACACCAAACTTCCATGATGAAAGGAAAATTACAGCAAGGCACATAATAGTAAAGCTCCCAAGAATCCAAGACAAGGAAAAAATAATGAAGATGACATGAGTGAAGAAACAGATAACCTATAAAGGAAAACCAATCAGGCTGACATCAGGCTTCTCTGAAGAAACACTATGGGCAAGGAGAGAATGGAGAGACATAGTCAACAGACTCCAAGACAACAAATACCAACCAAGAATACACTATCCCACAAAGCTTTCCTTCCTCTATGAAGAAAGAATAAGGACCTTCCCAGACAAACAGAAACTCTGGAATTTCATTACAACAAAACCCTCACTCTAAAATATAATACAAGGAGTCCTAAAGCCAGAACCAATGGAGGGATGAATAAGAATGAAACAAGAGAAAAAAATTAAAATAAATTAAAATAAATAAATAAAACCAGAGAAAAGACGAACAAAATGGCAAATACAGACACTAATATATCAATATTAACTCTAAATGTGAACGGACTAAACTCTTCAATAAAAAACACAGAGTTGCAGGCGGGATTATAAAACAAAACCCAACCCTTTGCTGTATCCAGGAAACTCACTTAACTACAAAAGATAAAAATAGACTGAAAGTAAAAGGATGGAAAACAATTCTACAAGCAAATGGACCAAAAAAGAAGGCAGGGACAGCTATACTTATATCAGATAAAACAGACTTCAAACTCAAAATGATAAAAAGAGACCCAGATGCTCACTACATTATGATCAAGGGGACAATACTTCAAGAAGAAATAACACTCATTAACATATACTCACCAAATGAAGAAGCACCAAGATATATACGACAACTATTATCATCTCTGAAAACAGATATCAGAGAAAACACATATGTAATAGAAGACTTCAACACACCACTATCAACAATGGATAGGTCAATGAGACAAAAATAAGTAAGGACACTAAAGCTCTAAATAAGGATCTAGAGTGCGTGGGCTTAACAGACATCTATAGAACACTAAACCCCAAAAATTCTGAGTACACATTTTTCTCAAGCGTACATGGATCATTCTCCAGGATTGATCACTACTGGGACACAAGACAAACATCAAAAGGTACACCAAGACTGAAATCATACCAACCATCTTCTCTGACCATGAAGGCATCAAACTAGAAATAAACCATAAAAAGAAGGCAAGGAACTCTATTACCTCATGGAGATTGAAACCCACACTACTGAAAGATCACTGGACTAATGAGGAGATCACAGAAGAAATTAAAAAATACTTTATGTTGAATGACATGGAGGACACCATATTCCTAAATGTATGGGATGCAGCAAAAGCAGTAATAAGAGGAAAATATATAGCAATACAGGCTCACATCAACAAACAAGAAAGAACTCAAAGAAACAACCTAATCTCACAGCTCGAAGAACTAGAAAAAAGAACAACAAAAAAACCCAAAACCAGTAGAAGAAAAGAAATAATAAATTTCAAAGGAGAACTAAATGAAATTGAACTAAAAAAAAATCCAAAAGATCAATGAAATCAAAAGTTGGTTCTTAAAAAAAAATAAAATAAGATAGACAAACCCCTAACCAGGATCACAAAGGAAAAATTGGAGAAAGCACTAATAAATAGGATCACAAATGAAAGAGGAGAAATCACAACAGACACAGCAGAAATCAAAAGAATAATCAGAAACTATCATGAACAGTTATATGCAAACAAGCTCAACAATCTAGAAGAGATGGGCAAATTTCTACAACTCTACAATCACCCAAAGCTAGATAAAGAAGAAATAGAACACCTAAACAGACCAATTACAGCAGTGAAATTGAAATGGTAATCAAAACCCTCCCCAAAAAAAAAGCCCAGGACCAGATGGATTTACAAATGAATTCTACCAAACATTCAGAAATGAATTAGTGCCTATCCTTCACAAACTCTTTCAAAAAATTGAGAAGGAAGGGATAATAACAAACACATTCTATGAAGCCAACATTACACTTACACCAAAACCAAACAAGGACAACACAAAAAACGAAAACTACAGGCCAATATCTCTAATGAACACGGATGCAAAAATCCTCAATAAAATTTTAGCTATCAGAATCCAACAATGTATCCATAAGATAATTTACCACGACAAAGTAGGATTTATTCCGGACACAAGGATGGTTCAACATCCGAAAATCAATCAATGTAATCCAACACATCAACAAAAAGAAATCCGAAAACCATATGATAATATCAATAGATGCTGAGAAAGCTTTTGACAAAGTACAACACCCATTTATGATAAAGGTCCTTGAAATCCTTGGGATACAAAGAACATACCTCAACATCATAAAGGCCATCTATGACAAGCCCATAGCCAATATCATTCTCAATGGTGACAAGCTGAAAGCATTTCCATTAAGATCTGGAACAAGACAAGGATGTTCACTCTCACTACTGCTTTTCAATATAATACTGGAAGTCTTAGCCAGAGCAATAAGATAAAAGACAGACATACAAGGAATCCAAATAGGAAAGGAAGAAGTCAAACTATCACTATTCGCAGATGATATGATAATATACATAGAGAACCCCAAAAACTCCACAGAAAAACTAATTCAACTAATCAGTCTGTTTAGTAATATGGCAGGATACAAAATCAACACACAAAAATCAGTAGCCTTCCTATACATAAACAATATATCTGAAGAAGAAGAAATCAGGAAAATCATCCCTTTTATTATTGAAAGAAAGGAAAAAGACTAATTATAATAAAGAAAAAATCAAAATCAACAGTTAACTATAACCAGAGACACACTACGGGGGAGTTTGGGGGGAGGAGAGGAGGGATTAGGGCCAAAATAAGGGGGGTGGGAATTGTGTGGGGAATATAACCAAAATGAAAATGCATATATTGTGCAAAAATGAAAAAATGATGTAAGAATTATATAAAATAAAATATTAAAAAAGAATATTTATGTTAATTAACAGTAGAAAATAAAATATAAACCAAAAAATTCAAAACAATTGTTGAATACTAAATGAGTTTTGCTCTATCAGTGACCTGAGATATTTTGTGAAGCATTTTACTTCCAGGTTATCACCAACATGGTTGTGCACTGGACAATGTTCTGTGCCATGGGGGAGGTGCCTGTTCAGCTTAACTTCACATTTTGAAGTTATTTAAGTAAATATATATGTTGATTTCTGTTGTTTGTTCATGGTATTTTTGGGGGTGATTGTGATGTCTGGATAGTTGTAAATTCATTTGTTTAAAGCATTAAAAAATCAGAATGAAAAAAGGCCATCTTTAAGAAAACTTTTAATATCCTTATTAAATCTTATGAATGGTGCCCTCTGTATTTGTGGGGGAATGAGAAGCAATTGATACTTATAGTAATTGTATAGATGGGGCAGTTGATACTTGAAGAACTTAGAGCAGATTTTTACTGTGTAAGGCTCACAGTATAACAATTATATATTTGCAATGTAGACTATTTTCAAAATAAAAAATACAAGAGATTCTAGTATGAATATAAGTATGGTAGAAACTCACAATGTTAATAATAGAATTATTTTAGGAAAGCACAATTCCCTTCTGGGCTTTTATCTGAAGAAAACAAAAAATGATCGGGTAAAATATATCTGCACTGTCATGTTCAATGCTGTTATTCACAGTGGACATTAAAAAAAGAAAAAGTGTAGTTTAGATAGCAAGGATTTAAATGTTGATGCAATTGCCATTCATTTAATTAGAAATATAATGCATTAACATTTCACTTGAATGGCAATCAGGTTTTATTCTTTTGGCTCAAATAAAGAAAATTGTGTGATGATGTCAGAATCAAGGCAGAGCAAGGAAACACATCATTCTTCCCATTTAACTGCAACTTATAGAACTTTTAAACTCAAGTACAGCTTCTCTGCTCATCATGCTAGTACTCCAGAGACATCATATGTTGTGTACCTGAAGGTGTGTGGGTTGGGACTAGTGGATGTGGAGGAACCAGGAGTCGAGATGGTGGGGCCACAAGACCAGGCAGTCATGTGGCAGGGAGAACAGAGACACAGTGGATGCCCATGCCCTTGGCCCAATCATTGAGGATAAAAGGCTCATCACAGGGCAGGACCTGATGAGGTTGTCTATGACAGCAGTGCACTGAACTACAATCCCTACTTTCTCCCCTCCACCATAAGGCCATCTGGAATAAAGGAAATCAGTAGCCCACCACACTGATATACAGCCCTGAAGCAATAAAGGCTGGTGCACAGAGCAAGACCAGCCAAGGTTTACAGGGAGAAGATTTGGCAATGTGACTCTGCCAGGGTCTACCCCCACCTCCCACCCTTTCCATGCAATGATACAATGGCCTTCTGACACTCCCACCTCCTTAAACATGGCCCTGGTATAAAAAAGAAACTTAAAACTGAAGCAATAGCTCCATATACTGGGATAAAGAAAGACACCTATTTACCAATATATGCCAAATACACAGAGGAGCACACCATCAGATAATATGGGCATTATAGCACTACTGAATCTTATAAAGAGAATGAAAAATTTCCAGAAGTAAAAGTTAAAGCACAGAATTTTGTGACCCAATAGACAGAGATGTCAAAACAGCTGTCATTAAAAACCTGAATGAACTAGAAGACAGCACAGAAAGGCAACTAAATGGAGTCAAGAAGTAAATCAAGGACCTGGAGTATTTTTTTTTTTTTGTGCAAAAAAAAAAAAAAATTGAGCCCGCCCCCCAGGAGGAGACCAGCACCAGCACACAGCCCCGGGCCACCCGGTAAGCTTGCCCGGAAAAGCGGCGGGCTGGAAAAGCAAACGCGGATCGGGATCGGGATAGCACGGAAAAGCAGCGCGGTTGAAAAGCAAGCGCGGATTGGGATCGCGGCTGCCCAGGTCCCTGTGCCTGCGACCTAGGCTTGCAGGGAGACGCGCGAAGACCCTCACTGAGGTGAAGGTCCCTCACTGAGTATCCAGGAACCAGGCACCCAGGCACGGGAGCGGGGTGCAAAAGACGCCATTCTGTGGACACTGAACTGGGCTACAGCCGTGTCCTGGACCTGAGGGCTTTGGAACTGAGATCCAGGGCACAAAATTCGGGGCGTGGGTTCTCCACGACAGTGGGGCACAAGGCAGACACAGTACCCCAAAGCCGTTGAGGTTTACCCTACCATTCCCCCGCTCTGTTTCCTGTCCCACGGGGTGAAGGAAAAAAAAACAAAACAACAAAACAGCTCCCCAAGGGCTCTAGGAGAATTATCTGGCGCCACCTAGTGACTTGAAACCAGCAGAGGTTCCTGGAGGAGCCAGTGGCCACCTGGGAAGTTAGCTCATGCCGTGCCCCTGCTGACCAGTAGTCTGAGCCCACAGGGGGAGCGAGTACCCAAAGCCGGGGCAGACCAGGCGCACAGAAGAGTGTGCCTGAGACTGGACACGCAGGGAGTGTGTCCCGCATTGCCATTTTAGAACAGGGACATTTCTTCAGTAAAGACGGCCTGCAGAAGGCTCCCTCAGGAGCCAGAGGTGAGCCGGGGAAGTTCGCCCACACCAGAACACCTCTGGCATGCAGTCCAAGCCCAGAGGGGGAGAGGGAACCCACCGCCGGGGCAGACCAGGAGCAAAGGGGAGTGTGTCCCCACATCAGCATTTTAGAACAGGGACCTTTCTTCAGTAAAGACTGCTTGAAACTGACAGATGGCTCCCGGAGGAGCCAAAGGGGAGCAGAGAAGCTCACCCAAGATGCCGGCCAGTCACAGCAACACAGCGTCCCAATGCATACGGCAAATTAGAAAACAGACAGTAGGAAGTAAAAAAACCACACGCAACATAGCAACTCCTCAGGGAAGAAGCACACCACAAAAAGAAAACCAGCCCCCAGATTGCAACGACAGTAACTTGGAAGATCTTCTGAGCCATCCAGAAAGAGAATTTAAAATTGCCATGATTAAAAAAATGACAGAACTCATAAAGGAAAACAATGATAAGGGAAAAATAATCAATGATCAGAAGAATGAAATTAAGTCCCTAAAGACGGAAGTAAAAGAAATGCAGAGAGAAGAACAAAGACCCCGGGAGACGCGCACACAGCCCGGGCTGCCGGTAAGCTTGCGCGGATAGTGGCGCGCTCGGCGCGCTTGAAAAGCAAGTGCAGACCAGGATCGCGGCTGCCCAGGTCCCCGCGCCTGCGACCTAGGCTTGGGAGACGACCTAGGCTTGTTGGGAGACGCGCGGAGATCCTCACTGAGGTGAAGGTCCCTCCCTGAGTAAGCAGGAACCAGGCGCCCAGGCACGGGAGCGGTGCAAAAGGCGCCATTCCCGCGCCACTGAACTGGGCTACAGCCCGCGTCCTGGAACTGAGGGCTTTGGAACTGAGACCCGGGGCACGAAATTAGGGGCGTGGGTTCCCCACGACGGTGGGGCACAAGGCAGACACAGCACCCCAAAGCCGTTGAGGTGTACCCTACCATCCCCGCTCTGCTCCCTGTCCCACGGGGTGGAAAATCAGCTCCCCAAGGGCTCTAGGAGAGATCATTGGCGCCACCTAGCGACTTGTAGACAGCACAGGCTCCTGAAGGAGCTAGTGGCCAGCTGGGGAGTTAGCCCACACCCGGCCCCTTCCGAACAAGTAGTCTGAGCCCACAGGGAGAGTGAGCACCCACAGCCAGGGCAGACCAGGCACGCAGAAGAGTGTGCCTGACACCGGACGCGCAGGGAGTGTGTCCCACATCACCATTTTAGAACAGGGACATTTCTTCAGTAAAGACTACCTGCAGAAGGCTTCCTCAGGAGCCAGAGGTGAGCGGGGGAAGTTCGCCCATGCCAGACCCCCTCTGGCCTGCAGTCCAAGCCCAGAGGGGGAGCAGGAACCCACCGCCGGGGCAGACCAGGCGCACAGGGGAGTGTGTCCCCACATCGACATTTTAGGACAGGGACCTTTCTCCAATAAAGACTGCTTGAAACTGACAGATGACTCCTGGAGGAACCAGAGGGGAGAAGAGAAGCCCACCCAAGATGCCGGCCAGTCCCAACAACACAGTGTCCCAACGCATACGGCAAATTAGAAAACAGACAGTAGGGAGGAGAAGAACCACACGCAACCTAGCAACTCTCCAGAGAAAAAGCACACCACAAAAAGAAAACCAGCCCCCAGATTGCAACGACAGTAACTTGGAAGAACTTCTGAGCCTTCCAGAAAGAGAATTTAAAATTGCCGTGATTAAAAAACTGACAGAAGTCATAAAGGAAAACAATGATAAGGGAAAAATAATCAACGATCAGAAGAATGCAATCGAGTCCCTAGAGAGGGAAAACAATGGTCAGAAGAATGAAATTGAGTCCCTAAAGAGGGAAGTAAAAGAAATGCAGGAGATCAAAGAATTAATGGAAGAACTAAAGAATTCTGGGAAAAGCAATGAAAGCAGAATAGATGAAATAGAAGAACGAATAAGTAATCTTGAAGACACAGAAATAAAAAGAACCAAAACAGAAAAGGAAAGAGAAGTACGAAGGAAAAAGAACGAAGAAAGACTTCGGGAACTATCTGACTCCATGTGGAAAGGAAATATAAGAGTTATAGGAATACCAGAAGGAGAGGAGAGAGATGTAGGAACAGAGAAAATATTCAAAGAGATAATTGAAGAGAACTTCCCAAATGTGAAGAAGGAGCTGAAAATTGATATACAAGAAGCAAGAAGAACACCAAACTTCCACGACGAAAGGAAAAACACAGCAAGACACATAGGAGTAAAGCTCCCAAGAATCCAGGACAAGGAAAAAATAATGAAGCTGGCAAGAGGGAAGAAACAGATAACATTCAAAGGAAAGCCAATCGGGCTGACATCAGACTTCTCCGAAGAAACACTACGGGCAAGGAGAGAGTGGAGGGACATAGTCAACAGACTCCAAGAAAACAGATGCCAACCAAGAATACTCTATCCCGCAAAGCTTTCCTTCCTCTATGAAGAAAGAATAAGGACCTTCCCATACAAACAGAAACTATGGAACTTCATTGCAACTAAACCCCCACTCCAAAAAATACTACAAGGAGTCCTAAAGCCAGAACCTCAGAGGGATGAATAACAATGAAAGAAGGCCAAAAAAAAAAGTTATTAAAAGAATAAATAAATAAAATCAAAGGAAAGACAAACACAATGGCAAATACAGATGTTAACATATCAATATTAACTCTAAATGTAAATGGACTAAACTCTTCAATAAAAAGACACAGAGTTGCAGCCTGGATTAAGAAACAAAACCCAACCTTTTGCTGTCTCCAGGAAACACACTTAGCTACAAAAGATAAAAATAGACTCAAAGATAAAGGATGGAAAACAATCCTACAAGCAAATGGACCAAAACAGAAAGCAGGAACAGCTATACTTATATCAGATAAAACAGACTTCAAACTCAAAAAGATAAAAAGAGACCCCAAGGGTCACTACATTATGATCAAGGGGACAATACTTCAAGAAGAAATAACACTCATTAACATATACTCACCAAACGAAGGAGCACCAAAATATATCAGACAACAGTTGTCATCTCTGAAAACAGACATCAGAGAAAACACATATGTAGTGGGAGACTTCAACACACCACTATCAACAATGGATAGATCAACAAGACAAAAAATAAGTAAAGAAACTAAAGCCTAAATAAGGACCTAGAGCAATTGGGCTTAACAGACATCTATAGAACACTAAACCCAAAAAAAACGGAGTACACATATTTCTCAAGCGCACACGGATCATTCTCCAGGATCGATCACATACTGGGGCACAAGACAAACATCAACAGATACACCAAGATTGAAATCATATCAACCATCTTTTCTGACCATGAAGGCATCAAACTAGAAATAAACCATAAAAAGAAGGCAAGGAACTTTCCTACCTCATGGAGATTAAAAACCACACTACTGGAAGACCACTGGACTAATGAGGAGATGAAAGAAGAAATTAAAAAATTTTTTGAATTGAACGACAAGGAGGACACCAATATCCTAAATGTATGGGATGCAGCAAAAGCAGTAATAAGAGGAAAATATATAGCAATAGAAGCTCACATCAAGAAACAAGAAAGAACTCAAAGAAACAACCTAATCTCGAAGCTCAAAGATCTAGAAAAAGAACAACAAAAAAACCCCAAAACCAGTAGAAGAAAAGAAATAATAAAAACCAAAGCAGAAATAAATGAAATTGAAACTAAAAAAACAATCCAAAAGATCAATGAAACCAAGAGCTGGTTCTTTGAAAAAATCAATAAAATAGACAAACCCCTAGCCAGGCTCACAAAGGAAAAAAGGGAGAAAGCACAAATAAACAGGATCAGAAATGAAAGAGGAGAAATCACGACACAGCAGAAATCAAAAGAATAATCAGTAACTACTATGAAGAGTTGTATGGAAACAAGTTCAACAATCTAGAGGAGATGGAAAAATTCCTACAACTCTACAATCACCCAAAGCTAGATAAAGAAGAAATAGAACACCTAAACAGACCAATTACAAGCAGCGAAATTGAAATGGTAATCAAAAACCTCCCCGAAAACAAAAGCCCAGGACCTGATGGATTTACAAACGAATTCTACCAAACATTCAGAGATGAATTGGTGCCTATGCTTCACAAACTCTTCCAAAAAATTGAGAAGGAAGGGACAATACCAAACACGTTCTATGAAGCCAACATTACACTAATACCAAAACCGAATAAGGACAACACAAAAAAGGAAAACTACAGGCCAATCTCCCTAATGAACACTGATGCAAAAATCCTCAATAAAATTTTAGCCATCAGAATCCAACAATGTATCCATAAGATAATTCACCACGACCAAGTAGGATTCATTCCAGGGGCACAAGGATGGTTTAACATCCGAAAATCAATCAACGTTATCCAACACATCAACAAAAAGAAATATAAAAACCATATGATAATATCAATAGATGCTGAGAAAGCTTTCGACAAAGTGCAACACCCATTCATGATAAAAGCCCTTGAAATTCTTGGGATGCAAGGAACATACCTCAACATCATAAAGGCCATCTATGACAAGCCAACAGCCAGTATCATTCTCAATGGTGAAAAGCTGAAAGCAATTCCATTAAGATCTGGAACAAGACAAGGATGTCCACTCTCACCACTGCTTTTCAATATAATACTGGAAGTCCTAGCCAGGGCAATAAGACAAGAGAAAGACATCCAAGGAATCCAAATAGGAAAAGAAGAAGTCAAACTATCACTATTTGCAGACGATATGATATTATACATAGAGAACCCCAAAAACTCCACAGAAAAGCTAATTCAACTCATCAATCAGTTCAGTAAAGTGGCAGGATATAAAATCAACATGCAAAAGTCAGTAGCCTTCCTATACACAAACAATAAATCTGAAGAAGAAGAAATCAAAAAAACCATCCCTTTTGTTATTGAAACAAAAAAAATCAAATATTTGGGAATAAATCTAACAAAAGAGGTAAAGGACTGTACAAAGAAAACTATAAAACACTGTTAAAAGAAATAGAAGAAGACACAAAGAAATGGAGAGACATCCCCTGCTCGTGGATTGGAAGAATAAACATTATTAAAATGGCCATCCTTCCAAAAGCAATATACAGATTCAATGCTATTCCAATCAAAATTTCAATGTCATTCTTCAAAGAAATAGAACAATTATTGATGAAATTCATATGGAATCACAAAAAACCCCGAATAGCCAAAGCTCTCCTGAAAAAAAAAAGAAGGGAATGGAGGCATTACACTCCCAGACTTCAAACTATACTACAAAGCCATAATCATCAAACTGCATGGTATTGGAACAAGAACAGACATACAGACCAATGGAATTGAATAGAAAATCCAGAAATAAACCCACAGATTTATGGTCAACTAATCTTTGACAAAGGAGCAAAGACTATGCATTGGAGCAAAGAAAGTTTGTTCAATAAATGGTGCTGGGAAAACTGGGTCGCTACATGCAAAAGAATGAAGCTTGACCACTACCTCACACCATACACAAAAATCAACTCAAAATGGATTAAAGAACTAGACATAAGACCTGAAACCATAAAATATATAGAAGGAAATATAGGCGAAACACTACGTGATTTGCACATCAAAGACATCTTTACAGACACATCACCCAAAGCAGTGATAGTGAAGGCAAAGATAAACAGCTGGGACTACATCAAATTAAAGAGCTTCTGCACAGCAAAAGAGACAATAACAAAAACAAAGAGAAACCCCACCAACTGGGAGAACATTTTTGCACCCAACACTAATGATAAAGGACTGATCACAAAAATCTGCAAAGAGCTGATGAGACTCAACAACAACAAAGAAAATAATCCAGTCAAAAAATGGGCAGAAGAGCTAAAAAGAAACTTCCCTGAAGAGGAAATGCAAATGGCCAACAGGCATATGAACAAATGTTCAACATCACTTGCCATCAGGGAAATGCAAATCAAAACTACCATGAGATACCATCTTACACCAGTGAGAATGGCACATATTAAAAAAACTAGCAACAACAAATGCTGGCGAGGATGTGGAGAAAAAGGAACTCTTCTGCACTGTTGGTGGGAGTGCAAACTGGTCCAACCACTGTGGAAAGCTGTGTGGAGATTTCTGGACCTACTAAACATAGAGCTTCCATGTGATCCAGCAATTCCACTCCTAGGTATTTACCCAAAGGACACAGAAACATCAATTCCAAAGAACACCTGCACCCCTATGTTTATAGCAGCACTGTTTACAATAGCTAAGCTTTGGAAACAACCCAAATGCCCAAAAATAGATGACTGGATCAAGAAGATGTGGTACATATATACCATGGAATATTACTCAGCATTCAAAAAGGTAAACACATGCAATTTGCAGCAACATGGATGGCGCTGGAAGGGATCATGCTCAGCGAAATAAGCCAAAAAGAAAAAGAAAAATACCGGATGGTCTCACTCATAGCAGGAATCTAGAAAACTTAAATAAGGGACCAGGAAAATGAATAACTATAAGAAAGTGAAAATCAAAATCAACAAAAAACTATGAACCAGAGACACTTTTAGGGGGGCGGGGGCGGGAGGGGAGGGTTTGGGGTCAGAATGGGGGGTGCTGCAATTGTATGGGGAATATAACAATAAAATTTATAAAAAAAAAAAAGAAAAGAAAAGCAGGAGATCAAAGAATTAATGGAAGAACTAAAGAATTCTGGGAAAAGCAATGAAAGCAGAATTGATGAAATGGAAGAACGAATAAGTTCTCTTGAAGACACAGAAATAAAAAGAACCAAAACAGAGAAGGAAAGAAGTACGAAGGAAAAAGAACGAAGAAAGACATTGGGAACTATCTGACACCACGAGGAAAGGAAATATAAGAGTTATAAGAATACCAGAAGGAGAGGAGAGAGATGTAGGAACAGAGAAAATATTCCAGGAGATAATTGAAGAGAACTTCCCAAATGTGAAGGAGCTGAAAATTGATATACAAGAAGCAAGAAGAACACCAAACTTCCATGATGAAAGGAAAAATACAGCAAGACACATAATAGTGAAGCTCCCAAGATTCCAGGACAAGGAAAAAATAATGAAGCTGACAAGAGGGAAGAAACAAATAACATTCAAAGGAAAACCAATCGGGCTGACATCAGACTTCTCTGAAGAAACACTACGGGCAAGGAGAGAGTGGAAGGACATAGTCAACAGACTCCAAGAAAACAGATGTCAACCAAGAATACTCTATCCCGCAAAGCTTTCCTTCCTCTTTGAAGAAAGAATAAGGACCTTCCCATACAAACAGAAACTATGGAACTTCATTACCAATAAACCCCCACTCCAAAAAATACTACAAGGAATCCTAAAGCCAGAACCTCAGAGGGACGAATAAAAACAAAAGAAGGCAAGGAAAAAAAAAGATATTAAAAGAATAAATAAAATCAAAGGAAAGACAATCACAATGGCAAATACAGATGCTAACATATCAATATTAACCCTAAATGTCAATGGACTAAACTCTTCAATAAAAAGACACAGAGTTGCAGCCTGGATTAAGAAACAAAACCCAACCTTTTGCTGTCTCCAGGAAACACACTTAGCTACAAAAGATAAAAATAGACTCAAAGATAAAGGATGGAAAACAATCCTACAAGCAAATGGACTAAAAAGAAAGCAGGAACAGCTATACTTATATCAGATAAAACAAATTTCAAACTCAAAAAAATAAAAAGGGATCCCAACGGTCACTACATTATGATCAAAGGGACGATACTTCAAGAAGAAATAACACTCATTAACATATACTCACCAAACGAAGGAGCACCAAAATATATCAGACAACTGTTGTCATCTCTGAAAACAGACATCAGAGAAAACACATATGTAGTGGGAGACTTCAACACACCACTATCAACAATGGATAGATCAACAAGACAAAAAATAAGTAAAGAAACTAAAGCCTAAATAAGGACCTAGAGCCTTTGGGCTTAACAGACATCTATAGAACACTAAACCCCCAAAAAACGGAGTACACATTTTTCTCAAGCGCACACGGATCATTCTCCAGGATCGATCACATACTGGGGCACAAGACAAACATCAACAGATACACCAAGATTGAAAATTACCAACCATCTTTTCTGACCATGAAAGCATCAAGCTAGAAATAAACCATAAAAAGAAGGCAAGGAACTTTCCTACATCATGGAGACTAAAAACCACACTACTGGAAGACCACTGGACTAATGAGGAGATCAGAGAGGAAATTAAAAAATTCTTTGAATTGAACGACAAGGAGGACACCAATATCCTAAATGTATGGGATGCAGCAAAAGCAGTAATAAGAGGAAAATATATAGCAATAGAAGCTCACATCAAGAAACAAGAAAGAACTCAAAGGAACAACCTAATCTCAAAGCTCAAAGATCTAGAAAAAGAACAACAAAAAAACCCCAAAACCAGTAGAAGAAAAGAAATAATAAAAACCAAAGCAGAAATAAATAAAATTGAAACTAAAAAAACAATCCAAAAGATTAATGAAACCAAGAGCTGGTTCTTTGAAAAAATCAATAAAATAGACAAACCCCTAGCCAGGCTCACAAAGGAAAAAAGGGAGAAAGCACAAATAAACAGGATCAGAAATGAAAGAGGAGAAATCACAACAGACACAGCAGAAATCAAAAGAATAATCAGTAACTACTATGAAGAGTTGTATGGAAACAAGTTCAACAATCTAGAGGAGATGGAAAAATTCCTACAACTCTACAATCACCCAAAGCTAGATAAAGAAGAAATAGAACACCTAAACAGACCAATTACAAGCAGCGAAATTGAAATGGTAATCAAAAACCTCCCCGAAAACAAAAGCCCAGGACCTGATGGATTTACAAACGAATTCTACCAAACATTCAGAGATGAATTGGTGCCTATCCTTCACAAACTCTTCCAAAAAATTGAGAAGGAAGGGACAATGCCAAACACGTTCTACGAAGCCAACATTACACTAATACCAAAACCGAATAAGGACAACACAAAAAAGGAAAACTACAGGCCAATCTCCCTAATGAACACTGATGCAAAAATCCTCAACAAAATTTTAGCTATCAGAATCCAACAATGTATCCATAAGATAATTCACCACGACCAAGTAGGATTCATTCCAGGGACACAAGGATGGTTTAACATCCGAAAATCAATCAACGTTATCCAACACATCAACAAAAAGAAATATAAAAACCATATGATAATATCAATAGATGCTGAGAAAGCTTTTGACAAAGTGTAACACCCATTCATGATAAAAGCCCTTGAAATTCTTGGGATACAAGGAACGTACCTCAACATCATAAAGGCCATCTATGACAAGCCAACAGCCAGTATCATTCTCAATGGTGAAAAGCTGAAAGCAATTCCATTAAGATCTGGAACAAGACAAGGATGTCCACTCTCACCACTGCTTTTCAATATAATACTGTATCCTAGCCAGAGCTATAAGACAAGAGAAAGACATCCAAGGAATCCAAATAGGAAAAGAAGAAGTCAAAATATCACTATTTGCAGATAATATGATAATATACATAGAGAACCCCAAAAACTCCACGGAAAAACAAATTCAACTCATTAATCAGTTCAGTAAAGTGGCAGGATACAAAATCAACACACAAAAGTCAGTAGCCTTCCTATACACAAACAATAAATCTGAAGAAGAAGAAATCAAAAAAAATCCCTTTTATTATTGAAACAAAAAAATCAAATATTTGGGAATAAATCTAACAAAAGAGGTAAAGGACCTATAAAAAGAAAACTATAAAACACTGTTAAAAGAAATAGAAGAAGACACAAAGAAATGGAAAGACATTCCCTGCTCATGGATTGGAAGAATAAACATTATTAAAATGGCCATCCTACCAAAAGCAATATACAGATTCAATGCTATTCCAGTCAAAATTTCAATGTCATTCTTCAAAGAAATAGAACATTTATTGATGAAATTCATATGGAATCACAAAAAACCCCAAATTGCCAAAGCTCTCCTGAAAAAGAAAGAAGGGAATGGAGGCATCACACTCCCAGACTTCAAAACAATACTACAAAGCCATAATCATCAAAACTGCATGGTGTTGGAACAAGAACAGACATACAGACCAAAGGAATCGAATAGAAAATCCAGAAATAAACCCACAGATTTATGGTCAACTAATCTTTGTCAAAGGAGCAAAGACTATGCATTGGAGCAAAGAAAGTTTGTTCAATAAATGGTGCTGGGAAAACTGGGTCGCTACATGCAAAAGAATGAAGCTTGACCACTACCTCACACCATACACAAAAATCAACTCAAAATGGATTAAAGAACTAGACATAAGACCTGAAACCATAAAATACATAGAAGGAAATATAGGCGAAACACTACGTGATTTGCACATCAAAGACATCTTTACAGATACATCACCCAAAGCAGTGATAGTGAAGGCAAAGATAAACAGCTGGGACTACATCAAATTAAAGAGCTTCTGCACAGCAAAAGAGACAATAACAAAAACAAAGAGAAACCCCACTGACTGGGAGAACATTTTTGCACCCAACACTAATGATAAAGGACTGATCACAAAAATCTGCAAAGAGCTGATGAGACTCAACAACAACAAAGAAAATAACCTAGTCAAAAAATGGGCAGAAGAGCTAAAAAGAAACTTCTCTGAAGATGAAATGCAAATGGCCAACAGGCATATGAAAACATGTTCAACATCACTTGTCATCAGGGAAATGCAAATCAAAACTACCATGAGATACCATCTTACACCAGTGAGAATGGCACATATTAAAAAAACTAGCAACAACAAATGTTGGCGAGGTTGTGGAGAAAAAGGAACTCTTCTGCACTGTTGGTGGGGGTGCAAACTGGTCCAACCACTATGGAGAGCTGTGTCCGGAGATTTCTGGACCTACTAAACATAGAGCTTCCATATGATCCAGCAATTCCACTCCTAGGTATTTACCCAAAGGACACAGAAACATCAATTCGAAAGAACACCTGCACCCCTATGTTTATAGCAGCACTGTTTACAATAGCTAAGCTTTGGAAACAACCCAAATGCCCAAAAATAGATGACTGGATCAAGAAGATGTGGTACATATATACCATGGAATATTACTCAGCATTCAAAAAAGATAAACACATGCAATTTGCAGCAACATGGATGGCGCTGGAAGGGATCATGCTCGGTGAAATAAGCCAAAAAGAAAAAGAAAAATACCGGATGGTCTCACTCATAGCAGGAATCTAGAAAACTTAAATAAGGGACCAGGAAAAAGAATAGCTATAAGAAAGTGAAAATCAAAATCAACAAAAAACTATGAACCAGAGACACTTTTTGGGGGCTGGGGGGCGGGAGGGGTGGGATTGGGGTCAGAATGGGGGGGTTGCAATGTATGGGGAATATAAAAATAAAATTTATTATTTATTATAAAAATAATAAAGATGTTACTGAGGTGTAAAAAAAACGTGATTCAGAAGTTAAAAAATAAATAAATAAAATCTGTCATTGTGAGTGATAAAAAAAAAATTTAATGTATGAAAAAAAACCCAAATATATTCTGGATAGGAAGAATTCAATGAATAAAATGAGGCTACTATTGAAAGTATAGGAAACAGAAACAAATGGAGAAAAGAATAAATGCTGAGGAAGATAGAAATCTAGAAATGACTCAAGTGGAAGGGGAAAGAGGAATAATAATTAGGAATAAATGAAAGAGCTCTGTGAAAACTGTCAGACTCTATATGAAAGGAAACATAAGAAAAGTGTGTATCCTAGAAGATGAGAGGGTACAGGGGAGAGAAGAAATAATAACTAAGAACTTCCCAAACCTGGAGAAAGAAGTACCCATACAAGTCCCTGAAGCCAACACAATACCCAACTATCTGAGTGAAAAAAGCTTACACCAAGACAAATACTATTAAAATTGTCAAAAGTCATTGATAAAGAAAAATGTTAAAGGTTATGGAGAGGTGTGTGATTTCTTGACCTACTAAACATAGAGCTTCCATATGACCCAGCAATTCCACTCCTAGGTATTTACCCAAAAGACACAGAAACAGTAATTCCAAAGGGCACCTGCACGCCTATGTTTATAGCAGCACTGTTTAAAATAGCTAAGCTATGGAAACAACCCAAATGCCCAAAAATAGATGACTGGATCAAGAAGATGTGGTACATATACACAATTGAATATTACTCAGCAATCAAAAAAGATAAACTCATGCCATTCGCAGCAACATGGATGGAACTAGAAGGGATCATGCTCAGCAAAATAAGACAGAAAGAAAAAGAAAAATACCGGATGGTCTCACTCATAGCAGGAATTTAGAAAACTTAAATAAGAGACCAGGGAAAAGACTAATCAATGCAAAGTAATAATCAAAATCTACAAGCAACTATAAATTAGAGACACACTTGGGGGCGGGATTAGGGAGGTGCAGGAAGAGGAAGAACTAGACTCAAAATAAGGGGGGAGGTGCAATTGTATGGGGAATATAACTAAAATGAAAATGCATACATTGTGCAAAGATGAAAAAAGATGTAAGAATTATATAAAATAAAATATTTAAATAAAAAAAAGGCTGCTGGGGAAAAAAAAGCATGTAACATACAAAGTCACCTCTATCACACTATCATCAGATTTCTTAGCAAAAACTCTACAGGATAGAAGAGAGTAGAATGACATATTCAAATTACTAAAAGATAAAAGCCACCAACTGGGAAGACTCTAGGCCACAAAATGAATAGTCACTTATGATGGAGAAATTAAGTATTCCCCAGACAAAGAAAGCAAATGGAGTTCATCCCCATATACCTGCCTTTTAAGAACTGTTGAAAGGAGTTCTTATATATTAAAAGAAAAACGAAAGTACACTAAGTCTTGAGTAAGAAGTTAGACAGAATCGGAATGTTGCAACTATATCCCAGAGTAAGGTATATAATAGTTAATCATAGCAGAAAAGTTAAAGGGAAAAAAAAAAAAGAAAAACAACTAGAGTTAACTTTGACAGTTAAAGCCCACCATTATCACTTATTATTAAGCAAATACAAACCAACACAATAATGACAAATCACCTCAATAGAGAACCAGTAGACAAGAAACCTCTAGGGTTGGAGAGGATGTGAAGAATAAGGAACATACATACAATACTAGTGGGAATATATCTTGGTGCATCTAGCATTGAAAAAAATATGGAGAGTCTTTCAAAAATTAATAAGACAAGTGATACAGGTACCATATGATCCTTCTGAAAACATGAATTCAAGGTGATATATGTATCTCCATGTTCAATGCAGTATGATTCTTGATAGTCTAGGTATGGAAGCAACATAAGGGCCCAAGGGCAGAAGGGTGGGTGAGAAGTTGTGGGGTATAATAAATTAGAGTGGGCCTCCCCCGGTGGTGCAGCGGTTGAGCGCTGGGTTGTGAGGCTGCCCGCAGCCTCTGCAGCACCAGTTCGATCCCCGGCCACCGGCGAGGGTCCCACAAAACCAAATAATAATAATAATAATAATAATAATAAATTAGAGTACTATTCAGTTATAAAATGAAAATGAAAACCTGCCATTTGCAGCAAACTAGATGGCCTGTGGGGTATTGTACAGAAAGAGAAAGTCATATGGAGAAAGACAAACACCATGTGATTTCACTCATATGAGGTAGATGCAACAAATGAACATACCAATCAAAGCGAACTTTGAACTGTAAGAACAAATTAGTTGTTCCCATAGTAGAAATGGGTGTGGGGATAGGTAACCAGATAAAAGTGGTCAATTGTATGGTTATAAATGGAAACTAGACTCTTGGTGATGAATCTATTGTAGCATAAGCATTGACTTATAACTGTATGGCTGAAACACATGATGTTATAAACTAAACTCATTTAAATTTTACAAAAAGAAAATTGCAGTAATCTACAAAGAAAAATGAAAAGAATATCATTAATCAGTGTCACAATAAAAAGGATTTGGATGATAAATGCTCTGGAAATTATTGCATATTGTACATTATCAACAAATAAAGTATGTTTTAAAATACTGTTTTAAGTATATTGTAAATTGCACAGATAGCATTGAGAGAGTAATATAAGAATATATTAACACTCTAGTGGAATTAAAATCATTTAGACTTTTGAGATATGAACTATTTAATAGAGATCCAAACATCAAACTGATGTGGGCAGGAGAGTACCAGTTAGAATCATGGAATTGTTCGTGGCAAAACCCATTTACAGAAGAGAAAAAATAGATTTTTGGAAATTATGAGTCATTAAAATGTCCATGTTTATCATTGAAGCTTCCATGGTGTCATTAAAATTGTTTTTGCACCAGAAAGGGAGGGGGCAGGAAACCAGGGGGGAGGAAGCAGAGAGGACTGTGAGTACAGACTGTGGGTGCTTTGGTGGTGGGTGTGGTGCAGTAACACCACATTACTTGGGTGTTGTACAGGGGAGAGGCTGTACCTTTAGAACAGAAATTACCAAATAACAATGAAAACTAACATGAAGTTAATAAACAAGTTATAACTTAAATGAGACACTTTAAATATCTTTCTCAAAATTTTATGGCAACATGCATCCAATAAACAAAGAGAGAATAAATCAATGTTCTAAGGAACTGGGGCTTGAAATAGTTAAACTGGAAGTGTATTGGATCCAGAAGGATGACTTGAGGGGCTGCATCTCTGACAGCAGCCTGGAAATAGGTCAAATCTTTACAATCTCCAAAAATTGTGAGAAAGAAGTTGATAAGCATTTAGGAGTAAAAGTGTGCATACGTGTTTCTTATTTTGCTTTAACAAATGTAATTCTAACCTTCTTCTGCTTTACAAGCAAGAAATGATTTGCTTATTCATGGTGACAAAAGTTTGATATCAGAAGGATAGCTTAGTAAAGAGTAAGTAAAGAAAATGATGTAAATCTTAACAGAAATGAGGAAGTGTGTTATATCATTTGATAACAGGTAAAAAAATACAAATCCCCAGAAATTGAAGGGGGGAGCTATGTAAGGTAAACTGACAAATTTTATGAAAAGTAATTTGTTGTTTGATGAATACAGTTAAAAATATAAGGTATTGAATCATGTGTGGTGGTGAAAGTATGTATGACATTTTATGGAATTCATCACAATTTAGCTTTGTGATCAAATTGTTAGGGGGGAAAGGATGTCCTAAAGCTAATTCCATGCAGGCTTTGTGGACTCCACCCCCACCCCAGGCCAAAGCCAAAGACACTGGGAACTACAAATCCTATCACCACCAAAGGGAAGGTGGCTGGAACCCAAGGGTGGGGTTAAGCAGCCAGGTTTGGTGTAAAACCAGACACTTGGGCTTTGGGGGAATTCCCCATTTTTGGCTCCCCGCCATCTCGCAGCATGTGGCCAGCTCAGAGAGTGCTTTTGGGTTTCCAGGTCGGCAGATAGGGTAGGATGCGTTAAAGACTTTATTTCCCTATTTTCTCCCTGAGTTGTACATTTCGTCAATTCCTTTTCCCTTGTAAATAAACCTTTTGTTAACCTTTTGTGTGTGCCTGTAGTGGAGTATTAATAAGTCCCTTTTTAAGCGCGCGGGTGAGGACCCACAGCCAGGCAACCCGTTTTATATTGGGGCTGCTCCATAACAAAATGACTAGGACAATTACTAATTTCTGGGACTTAATTGCATGGAGGATTGTTGGAGATATATATATATATATATATGTATATATATATGTCAGAGAATTACGAGAAGTAGGACTTGCATTTAATCATAATTCTCTTAATTCACTAGCATCTGAGAAAAGACACAGCACTGTGAAAATTATTAGTCATGTTAATTATTAGTCAGGGAAAACACTGACTTTTGAGCAGCAAGAGATCTACCGATTATCCCTTGAACATCCTTCCCTCCATCCTACCTTCCTGTTTCTGCTCTCACACGCTGCTCGCCCTGGGCTCACGCTGGTCTTGGGAGTCCTTGCACTATCCGGGAAAGCTCCTGCTCAGGACCTTCCCGCCGACAATCCTACTGCTGAGAACACTCTCTGGCCCAGATGGACACGTGGCTCTGTTTATTCTAGGCCTTAGCAGGACAAATCACTGAGGAGCAGGAATAGCTTTTACAAAAGTAAATTAGATCTTGTCCTTCACAGGGCGCCTGCTCCCCATAACAGTAGAGTGAAATTCCATGCCCTCCTGAAGCCACTATGTAAACAGAGAGGAAGCACTCAAAAGGCTACTTATACAACAACCATGTGATCCAGCAGCATCTTTTCTCAGAGTATATTAAAAGGAAGTAAAAACAGGACATTGCAGAAATACCTCCACTCACCTGTTCACTGCAGCATTTTTCACAATAGACAAAACATGGAAAAAGCCTAAATTTCCATCAGTGAAAAATGGATAAAGAAGCTGTGAGGTTATATATATGTGGCTATTATTCACAGGGAGAAAGAGGGTTAACAGACTAGTATTCAGTCAAGTGAAAGAAGAAATCCTGCTTTTGGGACAACATGGATGGAACTTGAAGGGCCTAGTGCTACATGAAATAAACCAGACAATGAAATGAACTGGCTCTCTCTGGTTCAAATACTGCACTGACTTCCCATTGTTCTGCTTCTATTAGCTAACACTTCTTACCTATTTTGTGTAACTAATGTCTTGTCAGGGAATTGACATGCTTCATTTTATTTCATCTTCCAGGATTGCCAGTACTACCTCCATTACAGGACAAAAAGGCTTGGAGAGAACAATTAACTACCAAGTATCTCTTTGTGTGTCTTGTTGAAAAGCCCTTAATTCTATGTGATGCAAGACTCAGAAGGTGCAACTTTTAGCAAACTTACACACATACAGTGTGCTTCCATTTAATTTTGATTTTATTTTGCAGATGAGTGAACTCAGTTCAGAGAGGCAAAGTCACCTCCCCAAAGCCACACAGCAGGTCTGGATGTCCCTATTTGCTGCTTCCTTTCCCTGTATCTGGCCTCCCTCCTTCCCCACTGACCTGTGGAAGTAACCCCTGTGGCTGTGCATGATGTCTTGGGGGAGGTGAGCGAGCTCTTGAGGGTAGATCATCCTGGATTGAGAGGGGTGTGGAGGCAGGTCTGGCTTCCCAGAAGGATCCTGAGGTCCTGGCAGAGACAGATTTATCCCTCATCCCTATTCTGTGGGCTCAGTCCCTTGTGTGTTAGAGCTCCTGCTAATTGTCTGCTGTACAGGTTCTTCCTGCTGATCCTGCCTCTTTGAAGCAGAGGCTGGGGAATTTATTTTGGGCTTTCCTTCTGCTGCTGAACTCTGTGTGCTGGGGCCCTGGGTCTTTAGGGGACCTCCCAGCTCTGCTAGGCCTGCCCATCTGGGTGCATTGGTGGCTCCTCACTGCTTAGAGCAATATCCTGCTAATTTTTATTTTAACGTTTAACTGAGTTGAGATTTATATAATATAAAATCAACCATTTATGTTTAATTGCATTGTCTTCTGAAGTCACATGGTTTATAACAGCATATCCATTTCAGGTGTACAGTTGAATACTGTGTGATCTCTACAGATTTCTCCACAAAACCCAAACTTCAGGTAAAGGAAAGGATTCCTTTGACCACCTTCGAGGAAGGATTCTGCTCCCAGCCTGTTAAGAGAGAGACATGTCCATTAGTTGACCACCGTGGAATTCACTAAACCTTTGTAGACTGTGTAGACTTGTACACCCTCACAACTCTCTAGAACACACAGACTCAGCAGTTGCCCCTGCCTCAGCCTTTCCTCTGACATCACCTTCAAGGACACTATTAGGTTCAGCCCAGCATTTTGAAGAGCTGAAAATACTCTCTGGTTCTCTAGCACCACCAGAGAACTGTGAGCCCATTTCACACAAGTGTTATAACAACAACTGCATTATAGTCTAGCTCATTGCCATCTAGTCCAGCACTCTGGCCAGACTTTGGACAACTACTATTGGTTGTTGCAGTGTCACCTCATCTTTCGTGAGAGGGCTTTGTTGGAGACTCTGGACATTGAAGACACTATCTGGGGTGAGGCAGCCGGCCGCTTGTAGTCTTAGACACTCTTTTACTTTCTCCCAAACTCCCATTTGTTAAATAAACCCTGTTGGTTTTGGACTCTAACCTTGAGTGGTCTTGCAATTGTGTGCATGGGTGAGGACCCACTGACAATGACCTGCCCCGGAAAGCTTCTCGCTGTCCCCTAGCCCTCTGTAGTACTGCTTTGAGTACTCTTGAGCACTGTTTTCATACATTTCTGAACCACTTGATGGTAAGTTGCAGACATAATACTCTGTAATTGAATGCTCTGTATTTCCTAGGAACAAGAATATCCACTTATATAACCACAGAAAATTTATCAAATTCAAGAAATTTATCACTTCCATATTTTATTATGTATGAAATGTTTCAGGAAGAAATGCTTCTAAAAATCCCCAATAAATCTATAATATATACAATTATTTTTCTTTGCTTGGAGATCCAGTCCAGAGCCAGGGGCGTCTGTTCTTGGCATAATTTTTTCTTCATTCATTTAGACCATTTCCTCAGCTTTTGGGGTCTTTCATAACATTTAACATTAAAAATATATTTATTTTTATATTGTAAAATATTCTAATGGTGCAAACATTGAGAAAGTTTTGCAACGAATTCAATACCTTGATCGCTGGATTGAGCAATTGTCAGAGTCAACAGTCACATGTTTGAAGAATCCAGTCCAGATTGTGTAGAACATCTCTCATTGTGGTTTTATCAGATGTTTCCTACATTAGTCTCAGTTGCCCAATTTAAGCAGGAACCACAGAAGTGATGTTGGCCTCTTCATTGTCATCATTTCAGGAAGCACATATTATATCTCCCTTTCTCAGAGCCTGTAAACTTCATGCTCTGATGTCTCTGAGGAGAACAAGCAGATGTCCTGAGGAAGAGTAGCAAAGGTTGTACCGGCAGGTGCCTTTCTGGGCAGTGTGTGTGGACTGCAGTGTTTTGGGCAGGGTCTAGAAAGATGTGGTGTCTCCCAGGACTCGAGGAGGGGCATATGCTGAAATTAAATCCTCACATTTCACTGTTTTTCTCTGATTCTCTACAATCCCAGTTTCCAGCTGGTTTCAGACAGGGGCCTGTGAAAGATGAGAAGGTTGGAGGAAAGTAGAAGCAGATACAGTTGACTGGATCATGCTAGAGGTACTAGGGGTCCATGGGCAGGAGACTGGGGATGATGGTGTGGAGCTGACTGTGGGTCTGATGGCAACAGAAACAGTGGAGGTAACTCCTGACCACCTCCCTCCAAACTCTCCTCTCCCACTCTCTGCCTGGTTCTGATATCTTTTTATGAGTTTTTTTAAAATAAATTTTTTAATAATGTGATTGTATAGTTAAGAGACAATATACAGCATGATTTCCTTCTTTCTGTTGCAGAATAGTATATGAATATATCTGAAATTGTGGTAAAATATATCATATAAATATATATGAATAAAGAATCTATATAGCTTCATTATTCATTCATCCATCAATGGACACTTAGGTTATTTCCATATGTTGGTTCTATAAAAATGCTGCCATGAATGGTGTCAGATAGATATTCAAGTCAATGTTTTCTCCCTTGGATATACTCATATTCCTATATCACAAGGTAACTCCATTTTACGATTTTCACTGAACCTATTTAATATTTTCCACAGTGGCTCTGCCAGTTCACAAAAACAACAACCATGCACACAGGTTCCATCTTCACACACACACCTCCCTTTATTATTGTTGTCTTTTTTTCAATGTTTTATTTTATATAATACTTACATCATTTTTCATCTTTGTACAATGCATGCATTTTCATTTCGGTTATATTCCCCATACGATTGCACCCCTCCCTTATTTTGACTCTAGTTCTTCCTCTTCCTGCACCTCCCTAATCCCGCCCCCAAGTGTGTTTCTGGTTTATAGTTGCTTGTAGATTTTGATTATTACTTTGCATTGATTAGTCTTTTCCCTGGTCTCTTATTTAAGTTTTCTAAATTCCTGCTATGAGTGGGACCATCCGGTATTTTTCTTTTTCTTTCTGTCTTATTTTGCTGAGCATGATCCCTTCTAGTTCCATCCATGTTGCTGCGAATGGCATGAGTTTATCTTTTTTGATTGCTGAGTAATATTCAATTGTGTATATGTACCACATCTTCTTGATCCAGTCATCTATTTTTGGGCATTTGGGTTGTTTCCATAGCTTAGCTATTTTAAACAGTGCTGCTATAAACATAGGCGTGCAGGTGCCCTTTGGAATTACTGTTTCTGTGTCCTTTGGGTAAATACCTAGGAGTGGAATTGTTGGATCATATGGAAGCTCTATGTTTAGTAGGTCAAGAAATCTCCACACAATTCTCCAGTGGTTGGACCAGTTTGCACTCCCACCAACAATGCAGGAGAGTTCCTTTTTCTCCACATCCTTGCCAACATTTGTTGTTGCTACTTTTTTTTTTAATATGAGCCATTCTCACTGGTGTAAGATGGTATCTCATTGTAATTTTGAATTGCATTTCCCTGATTACAAGTGATGTTGAACATTTTTCCATATGCCTGTTGGCCATTTGCATTTCCACTTCAGGAAAGATTCCTTTTAGGTCTTCTGCCCATTTTTTGACTGGATTATTTTCTTTGTTTTTGCTGAGTCTCAGCAGCTCTTTGTAGAAGTTTGTGATCAGTCCTTTATCATTAGTGTTGTGTGCAAAAATGTTCCCCAGTGGGTGGGGTTTCTCTTTGTTTGGTTATTGTCTCTTTTGCTGTACAGAAGCTCTTTAATTTGATGTAGTCCCAGCTGTTGATCTTTGCCCTCACTATCACTTCTTTGGGTGATGTGTCTGTAAAGATGTCTTCGAGGTGCATGTCATGTAGTGTTTCGCCTATATTTCCTTCTATATATTTTATGGTTTCAGGTCTTATGTCTAGTTCTTTAACCCATTTTGAGTTGGTTTTTGTGCATGGTGTGAGGTAGTAGTTGAGCTTCATTCTTTTGCATGTAGTGACCCAGTTTTCCCAGCACCATTCATTAAACAGACTTTCTTTGCTCCATTGCATATTCTTTGCTCCTTTGTCAAAATTAGTGGACCATAAATCTGTGGGTTTATTTCTGGATTTTCTATTTGGTTCCATTGGTCCATTTGTCTGTTCTTGTTTCAATACCATGCAGTTTTGATTATTATGGCTTTGTAGTATATTTTGAAGTCTGGGAGTGTGATGCCTCCATTCCCTTCTTTTTTATTCAGGAGAGCTTTGGCTATTCGGGGTTTTTGGTGATTCCATATGAATTTCATCAATAATTCTTCTATTTCTTTGAAGAATGTCATTGAAATTTTTATTGGAATAGCATTGAACCTGTATATTGTTTTTGGTAGGATGGCCATTTTAATAATGTTTATTCTTCCAATCCATGAGCAGGGGATGTCTTTCCATTTCTTTGTGTCTTCTTCTATTTCTTTTAACAGTGTTTTATAGTTTTCTTCGTATAGGTCCTTTACCTCTTTTGTTAGATTTATTCCCAAGTATTTGATTTTTTTTTGTTTCAATAATAAAAGGGATGGTTCTTTGAATTCTTCTTAAGATTTATTGTTTGTGTATAGGGGCTACTGATTTTTGCGTGTTGATTTTGTATCCTTCCACTTTACTGAACTGATTGATGAGTTTCATTAGTTTTTCTGTGGAGTTTTTGGGGTTCTCTATGTATATTATCATATCATCTGCAAATAGTGATAGCTTGACTTCTTACTTTCCTATATGGATTCCTTGTATGTCTTTCTCTTGTCTTATTGCTCTGACTAGGACTTCCAGTATCATATTGAAAAGCAGTGGTGAGAGTGGACATCCTTGTCTTGTTTTTTGTTTTTTTTTCATACCATCTTTCTTTTGTTTTTTTTTTTGTTTTTTTTTTTACAATTGCAATCCCCCCATTCTGACCCCAATCCCTCCCCTCCCGCCCCCCAGCCCCCAAAAGTGTCTCTGGTTCATAGTTTTTGTTGATTTTGATTTTCACTTTCTTATAGTTATTCATTTTCCTGGTCCCTTATTTAAGTATTCTAGATTCCTGCTATGAGTGAGACCATCCGGTATTTTTCTTTTTCTTTTTGGCTTATTTCACTGAGCATGATCCCTTCCAGCGCCATCCATGTTGCTGCAAATTGCATGTGTTTATCTTTTTTGAATGCCGAGTAATATTCCATGGTATATATGTACCACATCTTCTTGATCCAGTCATCTATTTTGGGGCATTTGGGCTGTTTCCAAAGCTTAGCTATTGTAAATAGTGCTGCTATAAACATAGGGGTGCAGGTGTTCTTTCGAATTGATGTTTCTGTGTTCTTTGGGTAAATACCTAGGAGTGGAATTGCTGGATCCTGTGGAAGGTCTATGTTTAGTAGGTCCAGAAATCTCCACACAGCTCTCCATAGTGGTTGGACCAGTTTGCACTCCCACCAACAGTGCAGAAGAGTTCCTTTTTCTCCACAACCTCGCCAACATTTGTTGTTGCTAGTTTTTTTAATATGTGCCATTCTCACTGGTGTAAGATGGTATCTCATGGTAGTTTTGATTTGCATTTCCCTGATTGCAAGTGATGTTGAACATTTTTTCATATGCCTGTTGGCCATTCGCATTTCCTCTTCAGAGAAGTTTCTTTTTAGCTCCTCTGTCCATTTTTTTGACTGGATTATTTTCTTTGTTGTTGTTGAGTCTCATCAGCTCTTTGCAGATTTTTGTGATCAGTCCTTTATCATTAGTGTTGTGTGCAAAAATTTTCTCCCAGTTGGTGGGGTTTCTCTTTGTTTTTGTTATTGTCTCTTTTGCTGTGCAGAAGCTCTTTAATTTGATGTAGTCCCAGCTGTTGATCTTTGCCTTCACTATCACTGCTTTGGGTGATGTGTCTGTAAAGATGTCTTTTTTTTTTTTAATTTTTTTTTTTTAATAGAGGCATGCTTTATTTATATATTTATTTGTTTGTTTGTTTATACAAGCACTGGGTACAGTCAGAAGCGCGGGAGGGTGAGAGAATTCACCAGAGCCAGAGCGGGGAGCAGAGCAGGCAGAAGGACCGAAGTACACTGCTGAGGGGAGCAGCGGGCGGCAGGAGAGGTCTGCGCGCCATGTGGGACCCTCCTCCAGGTGGCCGGGGAGCAGCCGGGGATTGAACCCGCGCGGCAGAGGCCGCGGGCAGCTTCGCAACCCAGCGCTCAACCGCTGCGCCACCGGGGAAGCCCTGTAAAGATGTCTTTGATATGCAAATCACATAGTGTTTCGCCTATATTTCCTTCTATGTATTTTATGGTTTCAGGTCTCATGTCTAGTTCTTTAATCCATTTTGAGTTGATTTTTGTATATGGTGTGAGGTAGTGGTCAAGCTTCATTCTTTTGCATGTAGCGACCCAGTTTTCCTAGCACCATTTATTGAACAAACTTTCTTTGCTCCAATGCATAGTCTTTGCTCCTTTGTCAAATATTAGTTGACCATAAATCTGTGGGTTTATTTCTGGATTTTCTATTCGATTCCATTGGTCTGTATGTCTTTTCTTGTTCCAATACCATGCCGTTTTGATGATTATGGCTTTGTAGTAGAGTTTGAAGTCTGGGAGTTTGATGCCTCCATTCCCTTCTTTTTTTTTCAGGAGAGCTTTGGCTATTCGGGGTTTTTTGTGATTCCATATGAATTTCATCAATAATTGTTCTATTTCTTTGAAGAATGACATTGAAATTTTGATTGGAATAGCATTGAATCTGTATATTGCTTTTGGTAGGATGGACATCTTTGTCTTGTTCCAGATCTTAATGGAAATGCTTTCAGCTTTTTGCCATTGAGAATGATATTGGCTGTGGGCTTGTCATATATGGCCTTTATGATGTTGAGGTACGTTCCTTGTATCCCGAGAATTTCAAGGGCCTTTATCATAAATGGTGCTGTACTTTCTCAAATACTTTCTCAGCATCTATGGATATTATCATATTGTTTTTGTATTTCTTTTTGTTGATGTGTTGGATTTCACTGATTGATTTTCAGATGTTGAACCATCCTTGTGTCCCTGGAATAAATCCTACTTGGTCATGGTGAATTATCTTGTGGATACATTGTGGGATGCTGTTGGCAAGGATTTTGTTGAGGATTTTTGTATCAGTGTTCATTAGGGAGATTGGCCTATAAGTTTCTTTTTTTTGTGCTGTCTTTGTTAGGTTTTTATAGTAGTGTGATATTGGCTTCGTAGAACGTATTTGGTAGTACTCCTTCTTTTTTCAATTTTTTTGAAAGAGTTTGTGTAGGATAGGCTCTAATTCACTGCTGTATATTTGGTGGAATTCATTTGTGAAGCCGTCTGGGTCTGGGCTTTTGTTTTTGGGGAGTGCTTTGATTAATGCTTCCATTTCACAGCTCGTAATTGGTCTGTTTAGTTGTTCTATTTCTTCTTTGTCCAGCTTTGGATGATTATATCATTCTAGGAATTTGTCCACTTCTTCTATGTTGTTGAATTTGTTTGCATATAAGTGTTCATAGTGAACTCTGATTATTCTTTTGATTTCTACTGAGTCATTGTGATTTCTCCTCTTTTATTTATAATCCTATTTATATGTGTTTTCTCCCATTTTTTCTTTGTGAGCCTCACTAGAGGTTTGTCTATTTTGTTTATTTTTTCAAAGATCGAAATTTTGGGTTCATTGATCTTTTGGATTGTTTTTTTAATTTCCAATTCAATTATTTCTGCTTTGATTTTTATTATTTACTTTATTCTACTGGCTTTAGGTTTTTGTTGTTGTTGTTGTTGTTCTATTTCTAGTTCTTTGAGATGTTTGATTAGGTTTTTTCTTTGAGTTCTTTCTTGTTTGTTGATGTGAACATGTATTGCTATATATTTTCCTCTTATTACTACTTTTGCAGCATCGCACACATTCTGGGAAGTGGTGTCCTTGTCATTCAACTCAAAGTATTTTTTAATTTCTTCTTTGATCCCCTCATTAGTCCAGTGGTCTTCAAGTAGTGTGGATTTCAATCTCCGTGAAGTGGGAGGGTTCCTTGTTTTCTCTTCATGATTTATTTCTAGCTTGATGCCTTTATGATGGGAGAAGATAGTTGGAATCATTTTGATCTTCATGTATCTGTTTATGTTTGTCTTGTGGCTCAGTATGTGATCGATTCTAGAGAATGATCCATGCGCACTTGAAAAAAATGTGTCCTCAGATACAGTGTCCTATAGATGGCTGTTAAGTCCATGAGTTCTATTTCTTTATTTAGGGCTCTAGTGTCTTTGTTTATTTTTTTGTCTCGTTGATCTGTCCATTGATGAGAGTGGGGTGTTGAAGTCTCCCACTATATATGTATTATCTTTAATATCCATTTTCAGAGCTGATAATGATTGCCTGATATATTTTGGTGCCCCTTCAATTGGTGAGTATATGTTGATGAGTATTGTATCTTCCTGACATATTGCCCCTTGATCATAATGTAGTGTCCGTCTATTTCTATTTTTACATTTTTTAATTTGAAATCTACTTCATTTGATATAAGCATGTCTTTCCTGCCTTCTTTTTTGGTCCATTTGCTTGTAGGATTGTTTTCCAATCTTTTACTTTCAGTCTGTGTTTATCTTTTGTGGTTATATGTGTTTCCTGGAGACAGCAGAAGTTTGGATTTTGTTTTTTAATCCAGCCTGCTACTCTGTGTCTTTTTATTGATGAGTTTTTTTTTTTTGGTGTGGTAAATTTTTTTTATAATAAATTTTATTTTTATATTCCCCATACAATTTCAATCCCCCCATTCTGACCCCAATCCCTCCCCTCCCGCCCCCCACCCCCAAAAAAGTGCCTCTGGTTCATAGTTTTTTGTTGATTTTGATTTTCACTTTCTTATAGTTATTCATTTTCCTGGTCCCTTATTTAAGTTTTCTAGATTCCTGCTATGAGTGAGACCATCCGGTATTTTTCTTTTTCTTTTTGGCTTATTTCACTGAGCATGATTTATTGATGAGTTTAATCCATTTACATTTAGAGTTGATATATTGGCATCTGTGTTTGCCATTTTGTTTGTCTTTTTTGTGATTTTATTCCTTGCTTTATTTTGTTCTTCTTGTTCATTCCTCTGTTGGTTTTGATTTTGTAGAATTTTTTGGAGTGGGGGTTTAGTTGTAATGAATTTCTGGAGTTTCTTTTTGTCTGAGAAGGTCCATATTTTTTCTTCGTAGAGGAAGGAGAGATTTGCAGGGTAAAGTATTCTTGGTTGGCGTTTGTTGTCTTGAAGTTTGCTGACTATGTTACTCCATTCTCTTCTTGCCCTTAATTTTTCTTCAGAGATTCTGAAGTGAACCTGATTGGTTTTCCCTGATAAGTTTATCTGCTTCTTCTCCCTTGCCAGTTTCATTATTTTTTCCTTGTCTTGGACTCCTGCAAGATTTACTATTAGGTGTCTTGCTGTAGTTTTCTTTTCATATGGTAATTGGGAGTGTCTCACTGCTTGAATGTCTATATTCATCTCCTTTTTCATGCTTGGGTATTTTTCCTCAATTATCTCCTTGAATAATTTCTCAGTTCCTTTGTCTTTCTCCTCACCTTCTGGAATGTCTATGACTCTTACATTTTCTCTCTTCATGGAGTCTGATAATTGTCTAAGAGTCTCCTCATACTGCTTCATTTGCACTTCTCTCTCCTTTTCTCTTTTGACTCTTTTTATTTTTGTGTCTTCGATAGTACTGATCTGTTCTTCCATTTCATTGATTCTGTTTTCATTGCTTTTCCCAGAGTTTTTTTTTTTATCTCCTCTAGTAATCTTTTAATCTCTTGAGTTTCTTTTCTTTCCTTTCTTAAGGTCTCAGTTTCAATCTTCAGTTCAGTAATTATTAGTCTCAAATCATATTTTTCCTTTTCATTTTCTTTCTGCTTTTTAATCATGATGATCATTAGTTCTCTATCTGATAGGCTGAGAAGTTCTTCCATGTCATTGTTGAGCTCTGGTGACTGTATCCTTTTTGTGGTGTCTCCTTTTTCAGGCTTGCTTGGTTATTTATATTTTTTTCTTCTCCCTGTTGTTTGCTTTCTAATTAGTTCTATGCATTGGGACGTTGTGCCACTGGTGTTGGTGGGCATCTCTTTGGAGTGCTCCTGTAGGGTTGTTGGAAACTGTTTGCCAGACTAGACCAGCATTGGTAGGCTAAAACTCCACCAGAGTGTTGATGCTGTGTTGTTGGGCACTGGCCCTTTGTTCCCTCCCTCTGAATTTACTCAGTTCCAACAGGGAATCAGGTAGTTGGGATTTAGTTCTGATCATGAGGTGGCACCAAAGACCTGTGCTTGCTCTCCTGTGCTTTTTACCAGTGGTTCTCTGAGTAGTGGTGGTGGGGCATAGGGGAGAACCTCAACACAGGGGCTCTTATTCAAGCAGGGTGCTGTGTCTGCCCTGTGTTCACCAGGTGCTGTGCCTGCAGTTCTATGGATCCCGCACCCTGAATTCTACACTCTAGGTCTCAGTTCCAGGGCTATCAGATCTAAAACACTGGCTGTCACCCTGTGCAGTGCCTGCTGCTATGGTGCATCCCACGCCCCGGATCCTGTGCCTGGCATTCAGTTCCAGGATGGGTTCTTGCTCCATGCCTTATTTCCCTCCATTTGCTTGGCCCACCCTCTCTCAGAGTCTGATGGTGTTTTGGGAATACCTGGTTTCCAACTACAGGGTGTTGGTGATTTTTTTTTTCTGGTCACTAGTTCGTGCCAGATATCTTTCCTAGTGTCCTTCCAGAACTGTTTTTTTACAGTGTGTCCAGGGGAACAGAATGGGAGGTGGCTTGGAACGCCTCAGCGGCGTGGGGGTGCTGTGTCTGCCCTGTGCCCACCGTTGTGGGGATCCCACACCCTGAATTTTGTGCCCCGGGTCTCAGTTTCAAAGCCATCAGATCCAGGACGTGGGCTGTGGCCCTGTTCAGCGTCCTCAGAAATGGTGCCTTTTGTACCCAGCTCCAGTGTCTGGCACCTGGTTTCTGATTACTCAGTGAGGGACATTCACCTAAATGAGGGCTCCCGTGTTTCTCCCTGCAAGCCTAGGTCACAGGCATGGGGACCTGGGCAGCTGAGGTCTGCATATGCTTTTCTTTCATTCTTCTTTTTTTAAAGATAAATTAGAGTGCTTTTTTAAATTATTAAACATATTGTTATTTTTTATTTAAATATTTTATTTTATATAATTCTTACATCTTTTTTCATCTTTGCACAATGTATGTATTTTCGTTTTGGTTATATTCCCCATACAATTGCACTCCCCCCTTATTTTGACTCTAGTCCTTCCTTTCCCCGCCCCTCCCTCCCCACCCCACCCATAGTGTGTCTTGGTTTATAGTTGCTTGTTGATTTTGATTTTTACTTTGTATTGATTAGTCTTTTTCCTGGTCTCTTATTTAAGTTTTCTAAATTCCTGCTATGAGTGAGACCTTTGGTATTTTTCTTTTTCTTTCTGACTTATTTCACTGAGCATGATCCCTTCTAGCTCCATCCATGTTGCTGCAAACTGCATGTGTTTATCTTTTTTGATTGCTGAGTAATATTCCATTGTGTATATGTACCACATCTTCTTGATCCAGTCATCTATTTTGGGGCATTTGGGTTGTTTCCATAGCTTAGCTATTATAAATAGTACAGCTATAAACTAGACATAAGACCTGAAACCATAAAATACATAGAAGAAAATATAGGCAAAACACTACATGACATGCACCTCAAAGACATCTTTACAGACAAATCACCCAAAGCAGTGATAGTGAAGGCAAAAATAAACAGCTGGGACTACATCAAATTAAAGAGCTTCTGCACAGCAAAAGAGACAATAACAAAAATAAAGAGAAACCCCACCAACTGGGAGAACATTTTTGCACACAACGCTAACAATAAAGGACTGATCACAAAAATCTGCAAAGAGCTGATGAGACTCAACAAAAACAAAGAAAACAATCCAGTCAAAAAATGGGCAGAAGAGCTAAAAAGAAACTTCTCTTTTTTGTTAAAATGCTATTGTTAAAATGCTATTGCCATGGATCTAATATGATGAAGCACAGTGGATGGACAAAATCCATCTGCACAAAAGGCAACATATTAAATGGTTTTGAATCACGTTTCCCTTGCTAGCACTAAAAAAAAGACTTATTTTTATTTTTTTTTATTTTTATATTCCCCATACAATTGCACCCCCCTTATTTTGACCCCAAGCCCTCCTTTCCCCACCCCCCCCCATAGTGTGTCTCTGGTTCATAGTTTTTGTTGATTTTGATTTTTTCTTTCTTATAAGTTATTTTTTTCCCTGGTCCTTATTTAGGTTTTCTAGATTCCTCTATGAGTGAGACCATCTGGTATTTTTCTTTTTCTTTCTGGTTTATTTCACTGAGCATGATTCCTTCCAGCTCCATCCACGTTGCTGCAAATTGCATGAGTTTATCTTTTTGATTGCTGAGTAATATTTTATTGTGTATATGTACCACATCATCATATGGAGCCACCAAAAACCCCGAATAGCCAAAACCCTCCTGAAAAAAAAAAAAGGAGGGAATGGAGGCATCACTCTCCCAGATTTCAAACTATTCAACAAACCATAATAATCAAAACTGCATGGTATTGGAACAATAACAGACACACAGACCAATGGAACTGAATGGAAAACCCAGAAATAAACCCACAGATTTATGGTCAACTAATCTTTGAGAAAGCCACATATGCTTTTCAAGCATGCCGCTTTTCCACACAAGCTTACTGGATGGCTTTGGGCTGTTTGTAGGTCTCCTTGGAGTCTTTGTTTTTCTCTAATGGTACCTGAAGCTGTTTGCTCACCTCCATGATGATTCCTGCACGGTTCTCCACAGTTCCAGTTCACAGGATGCGGTGGCTGAAATAGTTCCTTTCCACTCACAGTCCCTCTTGATGTATAGTTTGTTCTTGTTGGCTGTTTTTGGTTTTTTTTTTCCTCCTTTCTGTTGGTTGGAGAGTGCCAACTTTGTGGGTGGGGGAGGGTAGCAGGGTTCTGAGCATTCCTCCCTTCTAGTCCTCTTTTATGGCAACTTTCTTCTTCGGGCAGCTTGCCAGAGTTTCCCGTTTATCTTCCATGTCCCAATTCTCACAGGGACCTGCTGCTTTTCCTCCCTATTAACTTTTTTTTTTTTATGGGAAGTCTTACTTGCAGCGTTTCCTCGCCACCATGTTGATCTCCATTTCTAATAACTCTGAATTTTCTTTTCATTCAGTTAGCGATTCTTTTGATTTACATATAATAACTCATTTTCAATCAAACCTGGACATTTGCAAATCATGTTTGAGATTCTGAATCTTATTTCAGGTTAGCTGACTTTCTCTAACACTGTCTTTTCCTTGGTGGGGCAAGGGGAGGTGTTGCCCCCTGTCTGCGGGGGAGGTAGAAGTCTGGTCCCAATTCAGCATCAAAGTCATTTAATTTGGGATGCCCTGTTATGCTGAAGGGCACCTCAGATCCCTATGTAGTCCCCACTGAACTGTGAAAGGTTAGCTTTAATGCTGTCATTCACTAGGCTCTCTGAAACCACCACAATTTGGGAGAGGGTAAGTCATTATTGCTGAGTGGGGAATAGAAATCCAACACCACATTGATTCTGAGTATTGGCTCCTTAGAGATCTTTTCACACTTCTGTAGGCATCTTGTTACCATCTCACAAAAAGGAAAGTAGGCTTCTACTTGATCTTATCTGCATGGATGGAGTGGAGACACTCCTTTTTTACCTTTTTATTACTTCAAGTATTACTTTACTCCTTTATTCACTGTTGTTTGGTTGCAATTGAGTGACTGCTATGCATTGAATATTTGTGTCCCCCTCCTAATTCATATGTTGAACTGTAATACCCGATGTGATAATATTTGGAGGTGGAATCTTTGGGAGGTAACTTCATTGGAACCCTTGTGAATGGGCTGCCACCATCATCAAGAGACACTGGAGAACTTTCTCTCTCTGACCCTGTGAGAACAAAGCAGGAGGACATTATCTATGACCAGAAAGGGTCCTCTCCAGAACCCAGACATATTGGCAACCAATAGCAAACATCTTTAACAAATACACATTGGTTATGTCATCCAATCTACAATATTTTATGACAATATATGCTATGGAGTTGTTTCTATTTAAAAAATTTCAAATAACTCTGGATAAAGAAAATGTGGTATATGTATACAATGAAATACTAAATACAATTCAGGTATAAAAAAAGATGGACTCATGCTATTTGTGAGAACATGGATGGAACTAGAAGTGATTATGCTAAATGAAATGTCAGAAAGTGAGAGACAAATACTGGATTATTTCATTCAAATGTGTAATATAGAGAAGCAAACAAAGTAAAAGACAAAACCAAACAAAATCAAGCAATAGAACTCTGTCAACTAGAACTCAACTTGAGTTGAAACTACTAGTGAGGTGAGGAGGAGTTGGGGAGCACAAAGAAAGAGGGTTTCCAATGGATGTTGGTGGAGGATTATCAGCATTTTGTTGATGAACATGGTGTGATTACAAAGACCTGTAGCAATGTAAGTCTGTAACCCTAAAATACATATAGTGCTACACACCAGTATTACCTCAATAAATATAATTTTTAATTTCTCAGATAACTTCTTTGGTTTTATTTTAGTTATATTTTCACATGATACACATTTAATTAAAATATTATTTCTCTCAGCTAACATCATTTTTCTGACATTCATGTATATACCATAGTATTTTGCTTATTCCACTTAACATTTGTGTCAATAAATTTGTGGTATTTTGTTACAGATGCACTAGAAAACTGACAACAAATAAACTATTCATTTAAATTAAAACATAAATATGTAACATCACAAAAATGAAAATTTAGATGCATTAACTTGGTAGACGAGTGGTAAGAAACAAATATTGCAAACTAGTTAGCTGGCTTGTGCTATGCCAAGGAAGATAATTTGGAAATACTATCCCCTGTGATAACTTTAAAGCATATCATATGTCAATTAACATCTATTTGCAGAAGTGATTGAAAAGAGCAAGATGTTACTGAAGTTGGCTGTTCTTTGTGCTCATCTCAAGGACTTACAAGAAAGTCTTTAAAAAGTGATGAGTCAGAAACATGACATTATTTCAAAAGACAACAGCCTCCTTTCTCCCCCAAAGAGTATAAATAAGGCTTTACCTTCTGCTCAAGACTATTGTTTCACATCATGTGACAATGACAAATATATTGTAGTGCAAGGAATTGCACTGAAAATTAAATTGAAACAAATTAAATTAAACCATTTAAAGAATCTGTGTAGAAAAGAACATTGAGTGTGATTCCAAGCAACAGAAGGACAAGAATCTGAAACTTAACACAAGTGGAACATAAACCCGGGTCTCTGGTTTTCAAGGCACTTCCTATTAACCACTATAAGTTCCTAAGATTTCAGTGTGAATACCATAATGTCAGGGATTTTCTTTGTTCTCTGCATACTCAGCACTTATATAAGTTATTGAAATGTAAAAGATTCTTAATGAATAGCTATTGGAAGAATGAGGTAAAAAAAATTAGTGAATTGAGTACAATATGAAATAAATAATAACCAAGATTAGGATTGTGCCAGTTTCAGTACTTGGACACAGACATCCCCATATTGTGGTCAAGGAGTAAAAGCTGGCTTCCTACTGATGAGGGCCCCCAAGGCCCCCTTCATGTCACTGTTGCGGAAAGTGTAGATAAAGGGGTTCAGCATGGGAGTGACCACGGTGTACATCACTGCAGCAGCTGTGTCCTTCTGGACCGTGTGAGAGGATGTGGGGTTGAAATAAACCCCAATGAGTGTCCCATAGAACAAGGACACCACAGAGAGATGAGAGCCACAGGTGGAGAAAGACTTCTGCTTGCCTTTTGTTGACGGGATCCTCATCACAGCAGCAAAGATGAGCATGTAGGAGACCAGGATGCCCACAAAAGGGATCATGACAGGCAGTGAGCCCATAGTGAACAGCACTGTATTGTTTATAAAGGTGTCAGAGCAGGCCAGCTTCAGCAGAGGGCTGAGGTCACAGAAGAAATGGTGAATCTGGTTGTGATTGCAGAATGAAAGCCGGGTCAGTAATAATGTCTGGGTTAAGGCATTTCCAAAGGATGTGGTCCAGGATGCTGCCACTAGGAGGATACACAGCTGTGGTGTCATGGACGTGGCATAGTGCAGAGGATGACAGATGGCAGCATAGCGGTCATAGGCCATTGCACCTAGTAAGAAGCAGTCTATGGCACCAAGCCACATGAAAAAGAAAGTCTGTGTCAGGCACCCAGCATAAGGGATTCCTTTGTGTCCTGTGACATGGTTGACCAGCATCTTGGGGATGGTGGTGGTAGTGAAGCAAATGTCCACAAAGGCCAGGTTGGCCAGGAAGAAATACATAGGGTTATGAAGGCAAGCGTCTGTGGTGATGGCCAGGATGATGAGCAGGTTCCCCAGTCCCATGACTAGATACATGCTCAAGAAGAGTACAAACAGTAGCTGTTGTTGCTTGGGGTCCTCTGAGATACCCAGTAGGATGAATTCAGACACCAGGGTGAGGTTTCTCCCCTCTTTGGCCATCCTGGGTCAAAGAGAAAGGATGTAGAGCAGCTGTCCCTGTTTCTAACAAGACAAGCCTCTGCCATAAACCTGGATCTCATCCCACTGGTTAGTTCACACTTACCATTTCCTCTGACTCTGTTTGGAAATGAGATTCCTCCATCCATTTTCTATATTATTTCCACCACTGAACACAACATTCATTATACTCAGTCCATCTGCAGGATAACCTTGCAGTTTGATGGACATCTCTCAAGCACACTGACTATCAACTCCACCCCCTTTATTTCTGTGCCCCAGGGTTTCACCTCCCCACAGGAGCAGGCTCAGCCTGCACACAGAGTACTTGGACAAGCACGGGAGTTGATACCCCTAGCATTCATCTCTGGTTTCAGGTAAAGAGGGCTTGTTGCATGAATATCCCAACTTCATTACCCTGAGAGAGGCAGTTCTGGAGCATTACTATGGTGTCTCAAGGATCATGGAGTTGCTAGGGGGAAAGGATGTCCTGCGCAAACTCCATACAGGCTTTGTGGACTCCACCCCCACTCCTTCAAGACACTGGGAACTACAAATCCCATGATCCCCAAAGAGAGAGTTGCAAAGACCTGAGGGCAGATTTAAGCAGCCATTTTCTCTGTGAATATAATCAGCCATATGAGTGGGGTCTCTCTCTCCCTGCGCTCTCTCTTGGCCAGGCAGCGTTTGGTCTTGGCGGGTCATTTGGGATTCCAGGTCGGTGGAATGGGCAGGACACATTTAAGAATGTATCTTCCTCTGTTTCTCCCTTAGTTATTCATTTCCTCATTTCCCCCTTCCTTGTAAATAAGCCTTTGATTAACCTTTTGTGTGTGCCTGCAGTTTAAGTCCCCTTTAAGCATGCGGGTGAGGACCCACAGACGGGCAACCCATTTTATATCAGGGTTGCTCTGTAACAGAGTGATCACACTGAAAGTTCGATGTAGGGGCCAGAAATGAGAAAGCCCACATAGAAAAAAACAAGATGGCCCTGACATCAGTACCACTGATACCAAACCAAAACTGAAGCCATAAACAGGAGAAAAACAACTCAGCTCCATGAAAAACAACTTTGTTCTGCCTAAACCTGTTCCTCCCCCCCACTCCCCCCCCCCGCCAACCCAGTTTTCCTGCCGAATCTCTCCTCACCCTATAAAAGGACATCTCCCCCCACCCAGGGCGTGACTTCTCCAACCCCCGTGGGGGTCGGCGAATCTCACCCAGGCACACAATAAAGTTTCTGCCTGTTAGAAACTGGCCTGGCTCTCTTTCTCTTTACTGTGCCAAACCTTTCACACACCTCACTTGCCCCAAGTGAGAATTGATTATTTACAATAATACTTATACAAACATTCATAGAATCC
Source organism: Talpa europaea (assembly GCF_964194135.1). Taxonomy (NCBI): domain Eukaryota; kingdom Metazoa; phylum Chordata; class Mammalia; order Eulipotyphla; family Talpidae; genus Talpa; species Talpa europaea. The sequence continues at coordinate 45,864,499 of NC_140079.1, read as the reverse complement.
CCTGGAATTATCACTTAAATAAACTATTTGCATCAAATACATGACCCAGCACCTTTGTGGAGAGATTCAATACAAGACTGAAGGACTCCAAAATTATTTCCATCTTTTAAAGATCCCTTCTTCATCCCAAATACCCTTCCAGACAGTCATCTATCTTTCTAAATTGTTCCTCTCCATTCTTTGAAAACATTGCCTGTACTTGCATGTCAAGAGCAACTGTGATATCTTATTGTTAGTACAAGTCTAGGATAAAGTCCATGTAGACCTGTGTAATTGTCCTATTGATAAAATCTGGAAATGTTTGAAAAATGCTGGGAAATAACTTTTAGCACTTTCCAAGAATATTTATGCTATTAGCAATAAAAATTAAAATTAAACAAAAAATTTCAAATTGATGAATACTACAAAGAGATTTGCTGTATCAATGACCTCAGACATTTTGTGAAGCATTTTGCCCTTAGGCCCCGCCAATGTGGTTCTGTTCTGGACAATTCTCTGTTCTCTGGAAGAGGTGCCTGCTCAACTTAACATCACAGTTTGAACTTCTTTAAGTAAATATTTGTGTTGATTTTTGTTGTTCCTGCATTGTATTTGTAGGGTAATTGTATGTGATGTTTTGATAATTATCAATTCATTTGTTTATAATATAACATTAAGAGTCAGCTGATCAAAATAGCAGTGAAGAGACACGAGGATTAAGTTCTCCCATAAAAACAACTGATAGGGAGAAAAAATGGCAAGTTTCCTATGACGACACAGACACATTAGATAAACTGGATGACACTGGCATTTTCCCCAAAGAGGAAAGTTGGAACAACAGGGGATGGGAAGAGAGAAAATCATCAGAACCCTTCTACCCTCCCCCACCTATAAAGCCAGTCCACTTCAGCCAGCAGAAAGCGGGGAAAAAAGCTGGAGACCAGTCACAGAAGAGAAGCTTGAGACATCTGCATTGTGAATCCTGAGACATCTGGACAAGGGCACGTGGGCAAACAGAGCCTGGGACAGGCACAGCGTGGTGTGCGAGCCCCTTTGTTATGGTGCGTCCCTCCCCTCACCTCTCCTGGAGACTGGCGAGACCTTTTTTTATTTGTTTTAACTGCTTTACCAGTGGGAAAAACATCAGGAGGAGCCTCATAGGGCTAGTTCCTACATCGAGGGACTCCTGGTACCCCAAGCCCTCATTAGAAGGTGTCCTCAGGAGCCTCATCACCCACCCAGCTACCTCATGGGCCCTGAAAGAGTGCTGATCCTCCCACACTCACTGCTGCAGTTTATTCGATGCCATTTTTGTTCTGCTTTCTTCCATTTCTTTCTTATTCCTTCTGTCAAAACATCACAAGGGAGATAGAGCCCTGGGAAGACTATTCTACTCAGCTCTAACATGATCTCCATGGGACCAGACTAAAACAGCAACTAGATCACGGGAATCCACCAGAGTCCTGCGAAGCAATTCCCCCCCCCCCATCTTTTTGTGTGTTTATTTATTGATCAGTTGTTTGTTGTTCCTTCCTGTCTTTCCTAGTTCTGTTTTGATTCTTCTACTTTTCTTCACTATCCTCTCTAGCATTATCATCACTACTTTCTCTTCTCTCTCCATCACATTCCCTCATCACTCTCCTCCTCTATGTTCATCCCCCTATATAGCCCTTGCTTTTTTTCTCTCAACTTCATTCCTTTTACATTGCCGTGTCATTCTCCTTCCTCTTATCCTTTATTTCACTCCTTATTCTCTTACAACCCCAGTATTCTTCTGAGACATGCCTAGAGGGACCTAGCAATTCAACAGAGACATATGTCCAAAACAGCCTGCAGGCACCTCCCAGTGGACTTGGCCTCAGTGTGTTTCTGGAGGCACAGACCTCCACACAAGGATCTTTAAAAAAAAAAAAAAGATTTATTTATTTATTTTATACAAGAACTGGGATACAGGTCAGAAGCGCGGGAGGGTGAGAGAATTCACCAGAGTCAGAGCAGGGAGCAGAACAGGCAGACAGGGGTGAAGGCACTGCTGAGGGGAGCAGCGGGCGAGGCAGGAGAGGTCTGCTGCGCCATGTGGGGTTCTCCCTGGCTAGTGGGGAATCGAACCCATGCTGCAGAGGCTGCAGACAGCTTCACAGTGCGTCGCTCAACCACTGTGCCACCAGGGAGGCCCCACATGAGACTCTTGACTGAGTCATTGGATCCCATCCCACACAGTGGAGGGGGGAAGAAAAGCAGGTGCTCCTGGAGCAAAGCATATCTCAGAACAACATCTACCATAACAGAGGAGTGTCCAGATGTGTACCCAGCCACAGCACCAGGCAGATAAATCCACACCTTAGCAAGAGAAATCAGAAGTCATGCCCACCAGCACTAGTGGTACAGGGGCACTAAGAACAGAGCAAAGGTGAAGGCTAACAATGGGAAGAAAGAAAAATACATATGATCAATCAATCCCTTCTGGGAACAATATACCACAGAAAGAAAGTCAACCTCCAGAAATCCAATGATACGGACACAGAAGAATATCTCCACCTAATAGACAAAGAATTTAAAAAGGCCATGAAGAAAACAATCAAAGAGTGAGGAGAAAATGCAGAAAGAGATATGAATATAATCAATGAGCTGAGGAAGAAAGTGAAGGAACTGGAGGATACCCAGGGACAACTGGAGGAGTTTAGAATTCTGGGAAAAGCCATGAAAATAGAACAGAAGAATGAATCAGTACTCTTGAAGATACATATATAAAAAGAACCAAAAAAAAAGAAAAGGGAAGAGAAGTACAAAAGAAAAAGAATGAAAAAATACTTTGAGAACTATCTGACACCATAAGGAAAGGAAATAAAAGAGTCATAGGTATCCCAGAAGGGGAGGAGAGGGATCAAGGAACTGAGAAACTATTAAAGGAGATAATTGAAGAGAACTTTCCAAGCATGAAGAAGATGAAAATAGACACACAGGAAGCTAGAAGAACACCAAATTACCACAGTGAAAAGAGAACTACAGCAAGACACATGACAGTAAAGTATCCAAATGTCCAAGATAAGGAAAAAATAATGAAACTGAGGAGGGCAAAGAAAGAGATAACCTATAAAGGAAATCCACTCAGGCTGACATTAGACTTCTCCAAGGAAACACTAAGGGCAAGAAGAGAATGGAGGAATATATTTAACAGACTCCAGCTCAACAAATTCTAACCAAGAAGGCTCTAACCTGTAAAGCTCCCCTACCTCTATGATGGAAAAATAAAAACCTTCTCAGACAAACAAAATCTCCAGAAATTCATTACTACTAACCCCCACTCCAAAAAATATTACAAGAAACCCTAGAGCTAAAACCAACAGGGGAATGAATAGGAAGAATAGAGCAAGGTAAGGAATAGAATCACCAAAAGGCAAACAAAATGGCAAATATGGATGCCAGTATATCAATATTAACTCTACATGTAAATAAATTAAAATCATTAATAAAAAGACAGAGTAGCAGGCTGGATGAAAACAGAACCCAACATTTTCCTGTGTACAGGTTACATATTTAACTACAAAAGATAAACATAGACTGAAATGAAAAGGATTGGAAACAATCCTACAGGCAAATAGACCAAAAAAGAAGGCAGGAACAGCTATACTTATATCAGATAAAATAGACTTTAAACTAAAAATGGTAAAAAGAGACATAGATGGTCACTACATTATGATTAAGGGAACAATACATCAAGAAGACATAACACTCATCAACATATACTGCCCAAATGAAGGAGCACCAAAATATATCAGACAATTATTATCATATTTGAAAATAGACATTAGAGAAAATACATATATAGTAGGAAACTTCTACACACCACTCTCACCAATGAATAGATCAACAAGACAAAAAATAAGCAAGGACACTAGAGCTCTAAACAAGGACCTAAACCTTATGGGTTTAACAGACATCTATAGAACTCTGTAGCCAAAAAATCTGAGTACATATTTTTCTCAAGTGCACAGGGATCATTCTCCAGAAGTGATCACATTCTGGGACACAAGACAAACATCAAAAGATAATACTAAGATTGAAATCATACCAACTATCTTCTCTGACCATAAAGGCTTCAAACTAGAAATAAACCATGAAAAGAAAGCAAGTAACACACCCACTTCGTGGAGATTGTACCCAAGCTACTGGAAGATCGCTGGATCAATGAGGAGGTCAAAGAAAAAATTAAAAAAATACCTTGAGATGAATGAAAATGAGGACACAACTCTCTAGAACATATGGAACACAGCAAAATCAGTTATAAGAGGAAAATATATAGTAATACAGATGCACATCAAGAAACAAGAAAGAACTCAAACAACCTAATACCCCACCATAAAGAGCTGGAAAAAGAACAAAAAAATCCCCAAAGCCAGTAGAATAAAGAAAATAATAAAAATCAAAGCAGAAATAGAAGTTAGCAAAACACAATCAAAATGATCAATGAAACCAAAAGTGCATTATTTGAATAAATAAACAAAATAGACAAACCTCTACCAGGCTCACAAAAAAAAAAAAAAATGGGAGCAAGCCCAAATAAATAGGATCATAAACGAAGGAGGAGAAATTACAACAGATACAACAGAAATCAAAAGCATAATCACAGAGATTACTATGAACAGTTTATAAGCAAACAAGTTCAACAATCTAGAAGAGAGGGACAGTTCCTACAATTTTACAATCTTCTAAAGCTAGATAAAGAAAAAAATAGAACACCTAAACCCACCAATCACAAGCACTGAAATTGAAACAGTAATCAAAACCCTCCCCCCCCAAAAAAAAACTCAGGCATGGGTGGCTTAAATGAATTCCACCAAATGTCCAGAAATGAAGTAGTGCCTATCCTAACAAACTCTTTCAAAAAATTGAGAAGGAAGGGATACTACCAAATATGTTTTATGAAGCCAACCTTACACAATACCAAGATCAAACAAGGACAACACAAAAAAGAAAACCACAGGCCAATCTCTCTAATGAACACTGATGCAAAAAGCTTCAATAAAATCCTAGCCAACTGAATCCAACAATGCATCAAAAATGTATACAGATTAACCGGGGGCAGATCAACATGGCAGCGAGGAAACGCTGCGAGTAAGATCTCCCATTAAAAAAAAGTTAATAGGGAGGAAAAGCAGCAGGTCCCAGTGAGAACTGGGACACGGAAGATAAAGGGACAACTCCAGCAAACTACCTGAAGAAGAAAGTTGCCATAAAAGAGGATTAGAAGGGAGGAAAGCTCAGAACCCCGCTACCCTCCCCACCCACAAAGTCGGCACTCTCCGACCAACAGGAAAGAGTAAAAAACAAAAAAACTAAAACAACCAACAAGAACAAACTACGCATCAAGCAGGACTTGAATGGAATGGAACTATTTCAGCCACCACACCCTGTGAACTGGAGCTGTGGAGAACCCTGCAGGATTCACTGCGGAGGTGAGCGAACGGCTCCAGGTGCCATTAGAGAAAAACAAAGACTCCCAGAGACCTACACACAGCCCCAGGGCAGCCAGTAAGCTTGTGTGGAAAAGCAGCAAGCTTGAAAAGCAAACGCGGAACGTGGCTGCCCAGGTCCCCGCGCCTGCGACCTAGGCTTGCGGGGAGATGCACGGGGGCCCTCACTGAGGTGGATGTCCCTCCCTGAGTAATCAGAAACCAGGCACCCAGACACGGGAGCGGGGTGCAAAAGGCACCATTTCTGCGGACACTGAACTGGGCTACAGCCCGTGTCCTGGACCTAAGGGCTTTGGAACTGAGACCCGGGGCACAAAATTCTGGGCATGGGTTCCGCACGACTGTGGGGCACAAGGCAGACACAGCACCCCAAAGCCGTTGAGTCTTTCCCCACCACTCCCACTCTGTTCCCCTGTTCCACAGTGTAAAAAAAAAAAAAAAAAACAGCTCCCCAAGGACACTAGGCGAGATCTCTGGCGCCACCTAGTGACCAGAAAAAAAATCACCAACACCCTATAGAATAGGGACCTTTCTTCAATAAAGACTGCTTGAAACCGTCAGAAGGCTCCCAGAGGAGCCAGAGGTGAGCTGGGAAGTTCACCCATGCCAGGCCTCTTCAGGTCAGCAGTCCGAACCCAGAGGGGGAGGGGGCACCCATGGCCCGGGCAGACCGGTTGCGTGGAAGAGTGTGCCTGTCTCCGAACTGCCATTTTAGAATAGGGACCTTTCTTCAGTAGACTGCTTGAATCTGACAGAAGACTCCCCCTGGAGCCAGAGGGAGAAGGATCCCTGCACAGTCAGAGTGAGCTGAAGGCCCCCAGAAGCCTGGTCCCACGTGGCAGGAAGTCGGAGCCCAGAGGAGGATCCAGAGATTTGGAGCCCAGATGAGGATCCAGAGATTTGGAACCCAGAGTGCAATCCAGCTGCCACACATGCAGGGAAGTCTGTGGGAATTTAAGTCGCACATTTATAACTAAACACAGAAGGAGGAGAGATTCTCTGACAGTGACCATTAACATACTCAAAGTACCACTGCCTCACTAGACTTCTGGTATAACAGTTTTTGACTCATTCGGATTGCCAGTTTCTGAAACTCCTGAAAGAACAAACCAAAAGCATGCCAGCCAGTACCAGCGGCACAGTGTCCCAACACATAAAGCAAATTAGAAGACAGGCAGCAGGGAAAAGAAAAACTACAAGCAAAGTAGCAACACCGCAGAAAAAAGATACACCACAAAAAAAAAAAAAAAAAAAACACCCACAAACTTGCAACTATGGTGACTTGGAAGAACTTCTGAGCCTTCTAGAAAAAGAATTTAAAATTGCTGTGATGGAAAAACTGATAGAAGTTATTAAGGAAAACAATGCTCAGAAGAATGAAATTGAGTCCCTAAAGAGGGAAGTAAAAGAAATGCAGGAGATCAAAGAATCAATGGAGACGCTAAAGAACTCTGGGAAAAGGAATGAAAGCAGAATAGATGAAATGGAAGAACGAATAAGTACTCTTGAAGACACAGAAATAAAAAGAACCAAAACAGAAAAGGAAAGAGAAGTAAGAAGGAAAAAGACCAAAGAAAGGCTTCGGGACCTATCTGACTCCATGAGGAAAGGAAATATAAGAGTTATAGGAATCCCAGAAGGAGAGGAGAGAGATGTAGGAACAGAGAAAATATTCAAGGAAATAATTGAAGAGAACTTCCCAAATGTGAAGAAGGAGCTGAAAATTGATATATAAGAAACAAGAAGAACACCAAACTTCCATGATAAAAGGAAAAATACAGCAAGACACATAATAGTAAAACTCCCAAGATTCCAAGACAAGGAAAAAATAATGAAGCTGACAAGAGGGAAGAAACAGATTGGTTTTAAAAGGAAAACTAATCAGACTGACATCAGACTTCTCCAAAGAAACACTACAGGCAAGGAGAGTGGAGGGACATAGTCATCAGACTCCAAGAAAACAGGTGCCAACCAAGAGTACTCTATCCCACAAAGCTCACCTTCCTCTATGAAGAAAGAATAAGGACCTTCCGAGACAAACAGAAACTCCGGAATTTCATTATGACTAAACCCCCACTCCAAAAACTACTACAAAGAATCCTAAAGCCAGAACCTCAGAGGGACGAATAACAACAAAAGAAGGCCAAAAAAAAAGTTATAAAAAGAATAAATAAATAAAATCAAAGGAAAGACAAACACAATGGCAAATACAAATGCTAACATATCAATATTAACTCTAAATGTAAATGGACTACACTCTTCAATTAAAAGACACAGAGTTGCAAGCTGGATCAAGAAACAAAACCCAACCTTTTGCTGTCTCCAGGAAACACATTTAGCTACAAAAGATAAAAATAGACTCAAAGTTAAAGGATGGAAAACAATCCTACAAGCAAATGGACCAAAAAAGAAAGCAGGAACAGCTATACTTATATCAGATAAAACAGATTTCAAACTCAAAAGGGTAAAAAGAGACCCCAATGGTCACTACATTATGATCAAGGGCACAATACTTCAAGAAGAAATAACAATCATTAACATATATTCACCAAACGAAGGAGCACCAAAATATATCAGACAACTATTATCATCTTTGAAAACAGACATTAGAGATAACACATACGAGGTGGGAGACTTCAATACACCACTATCAACAATGGATAGGTCAATGAGACAAAAATAAGTAAAGACACTAAAGCTCTAAATAAGGATCTAGAGTGTTTGGGCTTAACAGACATCTATAGAACACTAAACACAAAAAAACTTAGTACACATTATTCTCAAGCGCACACAGATCATTCTCCAGGATCGATCACATACTGGGACCCAAGAAAAACATCAACAGATTCACCAAGATTGAAATCATACCAACCATCTTTTCTGACCACGAAGGCATCAAACTAGAAATAAACCATAAAAAGAAGGGAAGGAAATCTCCTACCTCATGGAGATTAAAAACCACACTACTGGAAGACCACTGGACTAATGAGGAGATCAAAGAAGAAATTAAAAAATTCTTTGAATTGAATGACAAGGAGGACACCAATTTCCTAAATGTATGGGGTGCAGCAAAAGCAGTAATAAGAGGAAAATATATAGCAATAGAGGCGCATATCAAGAAACAAGAAAGAACTCAAAGAAACAACCTAATATTGAAGCTCAAAGATCTAGAAAAAGAACAACAACAAAAAAAACCAAAATCAGTAGGAGAAAAGAAATAATAAAAACCAAAGCAGAAATAAATGAAATTGAAACTAAAAACCAATCCAAATGATCAATGAAACCAAGAGCTGGTTCTTTGAAAAAATCAATAAAATAGACAAACCGCTAGCCAGGCTCACAAAGGAAAATACGAAGAAAGCAGAAATAAACAGGATCAGAAATGAAAGAGGAAAAATCACAACGGACACAGCAGAAATCAAAAGAATAATAAGAAACTACTATGAACAGTTATATGGAAACAAGTTCAACAATCTAGAGGAGATGGACAAATTCCTACAACTCTACAATCACCCAAAGCTAGATAAAGAAGAAATAGAACACCTAAACAGACCAATTACAAGCAGCGAAATTGAAATGGTAATCAAAAACCTCCCCAAAAACAAAAGCCCAGGACCTGATGGATTACAAATGAATTCTACCAAACATTCAGAAATGAATTTGTGCCTATCCTTCACAAACTCTTCAAAAAAATTGAGAAGAAAGGGATAATACCAAACACGTTCTATGAAGCCAACATTACACTTATACCAAAACCAAACAAGGACAACACAAAAAAAGAAAACTACAGGCCAATCTCCCTAATGAACACTGATGCAAAAATCCTCAATAAAATTTTAGCTATCAGAATCCAACAATGTATCCATAAGAAAATTCACCACGACCAAGTAGGATTCATTCCAGGAACACAAGGATGGTTCAACATCTGAAAATCAATCGTTATCCAACACATCAACAAAAAGAAACATAAAAACCAGATGATAATATCAATAGATGCCGAGAAAACTTTCAACAAAGTGCAACATCCATTCATGATAAAAGCCCTTGAAATTCTTGGGATACAAGGAACGTACCTCAACAGCATAAAGGCCATATATGACAAGCCAACAGCGAGTATCATTCTCAATGGCAAAAAGCTAAAAGCATTCCCATTAAGATCTGGGACAAGACAAGGATGTCCACTCTCACGACTGCTTTTCAATATAATACTGGGAGTCCTAGCCAGAGCAATAAGATAAGTGAAAGACATACAAGGAATCCAAATAGGGAAAGAAGTCAAAATATCACTATTTGCAGATGATATGATAATATACATAGAGCACCCCAAAAAACTGCACAGAAAAACTAATTCAACTCATCAATCATTTCAGTAAAGTGGCAGGATACAAAATCAACACGCAAAAATCAGTAGCCTTCCTATACACCAACAACAAATCTGAAGAAGAAGAAATATAAAAAAATCCCTTTTACTATCAAAACAAAAAAAAACAAATACTTGGGAATAACTCTAACAAAAGAGGTAAAGGACCTATACAAAGAAAACTATAAAACACTGTTAAAAGAAATAGAAGAAGACACAAAGAAATGGAAAGACACCCCCTGCTCATGGATTGGAAGAATAAACATTATTAAAATGGCCATCCTACCAAAAGCAATACACAGATTCAACGCTATTCCAATCAAAATTTCAACGTCATTCTTCAAAGAAATAGAACAATTATTGATGAAATTCATATGGAATCACAAAAAACCCCGAATAGCCAAAGCTCTCCTGAAAAAAAAAGAAGGGAATGGAGGCATCAAACTCCCAGACTTCAAACTATACTACAAAGCCATAATCATCAAAACTGCATGGTATTGGAACAAGAACAGACATACAGACCAATGGAATCGAATAGAAAATCCAGAAATAAACCCACAGATTTATGGTCAACTAATCTTTGACAAAGGAGCAAAGACTATGCATTGGAGCAAAGAAAGTTTGTTCAATAAATGGTGCTGGGAAAACTGGGTCGCTACATGCAAAAGAATGAAGCTTGACCACTACCTCACACCATACACAAAAATCAACTCAAAATGGATTAAAGAACTAGACATAAGACCTGAAACCATAAAATATATAGAAGGAAATATAGGCGAAACACTACGTGATTTGCACATCAAAGACATCTTTACAGACACATCACCCAAAGCAGTGATAGTGAAGGCAAAGATAAACAGCTGGGACTACTTCAAATTAAAGAGCTTCTGCACAGCAAAAGAGACAATAACAAAAACAAAGAGAAACCCCACCAACTGGGAGAACATTTTTGCACCCAACACTAATGATAAAGGACTGATCACAAAAATCTGCAAAGAGCTGATGAGACTCAACAACAACAAAGAAAATAACCCAGTCAAAAAATGGGCAGAAGAGCTAAAAAGAAACTTCTCTGAAGAGGAAATGCAAATGGCCAACAGGCATATGAAAAAATGTTCAACATCACTTGTCATCAGGGAAATGCAAATCAAAACTACCATGAGATTATCATCTTACACCAGTGAGAATGGCACATATTAAAAAAACTAGCAACAACAAATGTTGGCGAGGGTGTGGAGAAAAAGGAACTCTCCTGCACTGTTGGTGGGAGTGCAAACTGGTCCAACCACTGTGGAGAGCTGTGTGGAGATTTCTGGACCTACTAAACATAGAGCTTCCATATGATCCAGCAATTCCACTCCTAGGTATTTACCCAAAGGACACAGAAACATCAATTCCAAAGAACACCTGCACCCCTATGTTTATAGCAGCACTGTTTACAATAGCTAAGCTTTGGAAACAACCCAAATGCCCAAAAATAGATGACTGGATCAAGAAGATGTGGTACATGTACACCATGGAATATTACTCAGCATTCAAAAAAGATAAACACATGCAATTTGCAGCAACATGGATTGCGCTGGAAGCGATCATGCTCAGCGAAATAAGCCAAAAAGAAAAAGAAAAATACCGGATGGTCTCACTCATAGCAGGAATCTAGAAAACTTAAATAAGGGACCAGGAAAATGAATAACTATAAGAAAGTGAAAATCAAAATCAACAAAAAACTATGAACCAGAGACACTTTTAGGGGGGGCAGGGGCGGGAGGGGAGGGATTGGGGTCAGAATGGGGGGCTGCAATTGTATGGGGAATATAAAAATAAAATTTATTATTTAAAAAATAAATAAATAAATAAATAAATAAATAAATAAATAAATAAAAAATAAAGTGTAAAATATAATAAATTTTAAAATAAAAAAATAAATAATAAAAATATGTAAATAAAAACAAAATAAAATAAAGTAAAATTGTCTCATTTGCCAGTTATGTATCCACATTATCTTTTTTAATTCCTTAAACAGCATTATGTTCTAGGTGCTATAAACTTAATTTTTTAATATATTGTTTTAAGCACTGATGTGTTTTCTATCTGAACACAAAACTAGACACTCCACTATCCCAGGAAGGGACAAGGCTCCTAATCTTCTTCCTCATCACTGCAGGAGCCTCACCCGGGCCCTTCTTGGTTGTCTTGCTCTTCACAGAGTGGGATGGTGACCCCCCCATAATGTGAGCAGAGGGAGAAGTCCACGTGCTTCCGTGAGTCCAGGCAGCGATGAGGACCTTCATGTTCATCACCCGCTCGGGGACCCACTGTGGTGCTTGCACCTCAGCACATGGGTGGATGGACTTGGACAAGCCCAGTTCTAAGCCCTGGGTTTGCAGAAGTCCTAATCTTCAGGCCCAGGTTGTAATCCAGCTTCAGCTTGCCCTCCTCCAGCACCCCAATCTTGACAAATGGGAGCATCAGGGAATTGCTTTCAAATACAGGCTGGCTCTTTCTCCTCCAGTGTCAGCAGCTCCCAGGCAGCTTTGTGGACACTGGCCTTGGTAAATTTGACCCTCCAGACCTCACCTTTGTTCCAACATCCATACTTGCTGATCAGCTTCAGCTCTTGGTTGAGGCAGGATTTCTTGAAGGGTCTCTGCAGGGTCACACAGGTTTTAGGACAAACCCAGCTCCAGGGCACCGCATCTTGGTTCCAATCACCCATCCAGTCCTATTAACTTTATATTTCATTTGAGAAAATAAGCACAAAGGATTAAATGATTTGTTAAAGTCCTCACAATACCACTTCCCTGTGTGCACAGAGAAACCTGGATATGATGTTTGAGGACTATTCAACAAGAGAATCTCCTTCCACATTGTCTTCAGACATGGCCACAAAGGGTAAATGTACACAGATGGCAAAACTAGAGACCACAGTCAAAATGGACAATGTAGTCTTCCCAGAGAACTGAAGAATTTATTCCACTTTAAGCAAATTCTTCTAAAAATTTGAAATGGAGGGCAAGGTAAAAAACACATTTTATGAGGTCAACAATTCCCTGATACCAAAAACAGAAGAGGATATTAAAAAAAAAGAGCGCTCTCTCTAATGAACTTAGATGAAAAATTCCACAGCAAGATACTAGCAAGCACAATTTAATAATAGAAGAATCGTAGACCATGCTTAAATGGCATTTACTCAAGGGATGCAAGAGTGGTTCAAACCATGCAAATCAATTGAAGTAATTTTCCACTTCAGCACAAAAGGACAAAAACCACATGATAATGTCAATAGATCCAGGAAAAACACTTGACAAGTTCCAAATTTGATAAAAATATTCAATTTACAATAAAATCCATTTATGATAAAAATGCCAATTAAAACAGGTAAAGAAGGAATATATTTCACCATAATAAAGGACAGTGACAACTCAGAGTTAACATCATACTTACTCAATGGTGAAAAATGAAAGCTTTTCCCTAATGTTTAAATAAATCCTGCCACACAGGATTTGATTATTGTTGTGATTGCGTAATATACACTGGGTAATGGGAGGGCAAAGTAAATGGTGTTTAAGTTTACAAATTATTAGATTTGGGGATAAACATTTCATCCTATATTTTAGTCAGATTGTGGGATACAAACCGAATGGGATCATATTCCTGGAGAAGTAGGACTTCTTCACAATCAGGTAGTGTGGATTCCATGGGTGGGGAAGGGGAAGAAGTATGCTTCTTGTGTAGTTGGTGGCTATAGAGATGTGTGGTGGAGTACTAGCTCTCCATGATAATCTACTTTTCCTTCTGTAATAACAGAATTACAGTCCAGAAACCTGGATGATCACATATTCCACCTCCCTCACCGCTAGGTTAACCCAGCATGGAATGTGTGAAATACATAGAACTTTAACATCGCAACTTGCCTCCCCTGTGCTCTTATTTTTGTCTAATCCAGTGTTTGAGTTTTAACCTTCTAGACAAAAATAATATGCTTGGAAATGAACAAGACACAAGATGTTGAGAAGCTGGTCTCTGAATGATTTAAAGAAACAGTCACTCACTGACCTAGAACTCTTGGACGGGGAGGGGAAGGAAAGAAAGAGAGAGAGAGAATACATGAGAGAGAATAAACTATGTTGCTTGAGCCATACTCCTTTAGTCTTTTTTCTTTAAAGGAAATTTTATTTTTTGAATGATGTTTTCTTCCTAAATTCATGTGTTAAAGTCCTAACCCCAAATTGCAGCATGTGACCTAACTTGGAAATAGGAGGACTGTTGCAAACATAATAAAGATGAGTAATACTAGAGTAGTGTCAGCCCCAATCCAATATAGCTACTGTGCTTACAAGAGACAACATTCATGAAATAAACAAGCACACAGGGATGATGCCATGTAAAGATGAAGGGATAACAACAGGTGGAGGAATTCTGCAGACGGCCAGTAAACAAGCAGAAGCTACAGGAGTGCATGGAACAGATTTCTCCCTTAAATCTCAGAAGGAACCTTATTGCCAACCCGTTGATTTTGGACTTCTGGTCTTCAGCAATGTGAGACAGTAGATTTCCATTGTGTAAGCCACCAACTTTGTTGTATTTTGTTACAGAAGCCCTAGAAAACTATTACTATATTTTCCTATAGAAGGTAAGCTATTCATCTTAACTAATGTAGAAACCTGTACCAGAAATTGGGTGTTCTCATCACAAAAAAGAGGGAATAGTTGTATTAGCTCAGTGGCCTCATGATAAAGACATAAATATTGTAGTTTGGTTAGCTAGTTGATGGTCCTTGTTATGCCAGAGGGTACCCTTGGTAATATCACCTGTAATAACTTGAAAAAGGGTCGTATCTCCACTGAGTCTGTGTTTCTAGAAGTCATTGGAAATAGCTTAAACATCACTGTGAGTTGGTTACTCACTGCTGCTTGTAGTTAGGAACTACAAGAGAAAGAGGATCTTAGACAATTGGCTACTTTTCAGAATCGGAAACTTCTCAAGATTGAGTCAATAGCTTCCAGTCCTCCAAAATAGCAATAATCAGGCTCTAATCGGGCCTCCCCTGGTGGCGCAGCGGTTGAGCACTGGGCTGCGAGGCTGCCCGCGGCTTCTGCAGCGCCAGTTCAATCCCCAGCCGCCAGTGAGGGTCCCACATGGCACGCAGACCTCTCCTGCTGCACCCACTGCTCCCCTCAGCAGTGTATTTCGTCGGTCTGCCTGTTTTGTTCCCCGCTCTGGCTCTGGTGAATTCTCTCACCCTCCCGTGCTTCTGACTGTACCCAGTGCTTGTATAAATAAATAAATACATCTTTAAAAAAAATAGGGCTCTTATCTCCCACCTAAGGCTATTATTTCAGATGACCATAAACTGAGAGTGAGAACGACATAGGATTCAAGGAAGCAAATTCTGAAAATTAAATAGGCATACGAATGCGATTCCTAGCAATGGAAGGAACTAGAAGTAAGTAGAATGGATCCCTGGTGGCTTTGAAGATACTATTTTGCTAAAAAAAAAAAAAAAAAAAAAAAAAGTAAAGTCTATGAAATGTTATTAACTTTGAGCCTTTGCATTTTGAGCCTGTATGTTACAGCAACTTAAAGTGAACTTTTATCCAAAGAATGACTTGATCTCACCTCTGGTTTTCAGGACACTCCCTTTTAATGATTATATATTCTTCAAACTGCAGTATAAATGACACAGGTCAGGGATTTTATTTTCTGCTGGACCATCAACCCTTAGAAGAGTGCTTAAAATGCAGTAGATGTTCAATTAATAACAACTGAAGAAGAAGCTATAAACATGAAACAAAAATAAGAAAATAATCCAAGATTAGGCTGTGGTAAAATATTCAGGACACTTGGACATCCCAATGCAGTAGTCACTGAGAAGAAAATGACTTCCTGCTGATGAGGGCTCCCAAAGCACCTTTCATGTCATTGTTGTGAATGCTATAGATAAATGGGTTCAGCATGGGAGTGACCACAGTGTACATCACTGCTGCAGCTGTGTCCTTCTGGGCTGTGTGGGAGGATGTGGGGTTGAAATAAACCCCAATGAGTGTCCCATAAAACAGGGACACCATAGAGAGATGAGAGCCACAGGTGGAGAAAGCCTTCCACTTGCCTTTTGTGGATGGGATCCTCATCACAGCAGCAAAGATGCACATGTAGGAGACCAGGATGCCCACAAAGGGGAAAAATAGGGGAAGAGTACCCACGGTGTTCACCATTGCATAGTTGAAAAAGGTGTCAGAGCAGGCCAGCTTCAGCATAGTGCTTAGGTCACAGAAGAAGTTTGGAACCTGGTTGTTGGTGCAAAATGAAAGGCGGGTCAGTGATAGCGTATGGGTCAGGGAATTCCCCAAGGCTGCAGCCCAGGATGCTGCCACCAGGAGAATACACAGCTGTGGTGTCACAGATGTTGCATAGTGTAAGGGGTGACAGATGGCAGCATAGCGGTCATAGGCCATGGCAGCCAACAGGAAGCTGTCAATACAGATGAACCAGATGAAGACGAACATCTGTGTCAGGCACCCAGCATAAGAGATTCCTTTGTGTCCTGTAACATGGTTGGCCAGCATCTTGGGGATGGTGGTGGAGGTGAAGCAAATGTCCACAAAGGCCAAGTTGGCCAGGAAGAAGTACATGGGAGTGTGGAGTCGGATGTCGGTGACGATGGCCAGGGTGATGAGCAGGTTTCCCAGCCCCGTGACCAGGTACATACTCAGAAAGAGTATGAAGAGCAGCCGCTGCTGCTTGGGGTCCTCTGAGAGGCCCAAGAGGAGGAACTCAGAGACCTGGGTGAGGTTGTCCCCTTCCATGGTCATCCTGGATCAATCAGAAAGAAAAAGGAGGGGATGTCTATGGATCCTGACCAAGGCAGCTCTTCCACTGCCCAGGTTAGTTCACATTAGTCAGTTCTTCCCATTTTCTCCTGAAACAGAATCCCTCCTGTCTTTGCTACACCATTTTTGTTAGTTAACACACCATTTTATCCACTATAACCTCCCTGAAAGATAACACCTGCATTTGGTTGACAGTTCCCATAAATGCTGACTATTTCTCACCTCTACCACTAGTGCCTTGATGCTCCAGGGCTTCATGTGATGCAGAGGTGGGCTCAGTCTGCCACAGGTAACATGGAACTAGAGGGAGTTGACACTCCAGGATCACCTTTTACCAGCAAGAGACAAAGAATCCTCTGGGCTCACCTCCCCTGAGTGAGGTTGTTCTAGGGTGCATTCTGTAGTCTCTCAAGGATCCCTAGAAGGATTACCCCTCAGTTTACCACAGCAAAAAATTGATCATCCACTACCACAAGTCCCTAATGCTATTGTGTCACCTGAGATTATGTCCTAAATAAGCTATTTGCACTCAGATCCTTGAATCAGGGCTTGCATTAGGGGGAATCCAAACTAAGTCAAGGATATTTGAAAGAATCCCTTTTTCATCCTAAATATCCATCCAGCTATTGTACCTTTCTCTGGTTTGTTGGTCCTCAACACTGTTCAAATACATCAACTGTGCTTTCATGTCAGGTGCAACCATGACTGCCTCTTTAACCCAAGAGCAATATACTGTCTGTTTAGTTGCCCTGGGCTGAAATCTGGCACATTCTGGCAAACACACTTATAGTACCTTCAAACATAGTCAAATTAATTCAATAAAAATTATAATGTAAACTCAATATTTAAAACTGATGAAATGTGTTGCATGTGTGACATCTAAGAAACATTTGTGAAGCTTTTTGCTACTTTGGCCTTTTTTCCCTTTGAGCAGCATACCTGTTCATTATGAAATGCTCTGTCCTTTAGGAGAGAAACCAATTTATCATTATCCCATATTTTTAGCTTGGCACTGGTTTAAAATAATTAAGGCTTACTTTGATTTTTGTTGCCTGTACCTTCAATTTTTTCTGTTGTAAGTGTGTGGTGTTTTGATAATTGTATTATAATTTGATAATTGTAATATATTCAGTAATTTATTATTAAACAGTTTTTAATATCATAATAAAAGGGAATAAAGTTTGGGTAAAATTTAAATGTTCTTATGAAATACCATGTATATTACTCTGTTATATTTGTGAGAGCACAGAGAAGAAGTTACATTTACAATAAAAGGAAGCTCTGGAACTGTTGAATTTGTAGATGCTAGAGTAATCTAGAGTTTGCTTCTGTATGAGATTATCTGTAAATTATAACAATTAATTTGTATTTTGGGGGCCCTTCCTAGTGGCCTAGGGGTTAAGTCTCAGTGCTGTCACTGCTAAAGCCAGTGTTCAATAATCAGCCAGGGAGCTAACCCACATATGCTGCAGCAGACCTCTCCTGTCTTGCCTGCTGCTCTCCTCAGCAGTGTATTCAGTAGATCTGCCTGTTCTGCTCCCTGCTCTGTCTCTGGTGAGTCCTCTCACCGCCACCCCAACATCTGGGCTATACCCTAATTCTTCTACACACACACACACACACACACACACACACACACATGCACAAAGCAATTAATTATATTTTTGAAATAAAAAATAATTTTTAAATTAAAAATGGATATAGAAATATGGAAAACAGTATGGAAGTTTCTCAAATAATTAAAAATAGAACTGCCACATGATACAGAAATTACACTTCCAGGTATTTATCCAAAGAAAATGAAAACACTAACTCTCATTGATATCTGCACCCCCATGTTCAATACAGCATTATTTACAATAGCCAAGACAGAGAAACAATCACTGTCCACCAATACATGCATACATGAAAGACTATTATTCAGCAATAGAAAAGACAATTTTTTTCATTTGTGACATGGATGGACCTTGAGGCATTACACTAAGTGAAATAAGTCAGACAAAGAAAGGCTAATGCCATATTATTTCACTTAAATGTGGAATCAAAACTTATAAAGGGGGTCAATTATATTGTTTAGTTTCCAGTGTTGGATGGAAACTAAATTTTGGTGGTGATTATAATCTAGTATATACATATGATGAATATAAAGTTGTATTCAAAGTTTTTCAAGTTTTCTAAACTCAAAAAAAATAGCAAAACAAATGGACAAAGCAAAAAAAGACAAGCTCTTAGATGAGATAAATTAGTAACCACAAAAGGGAAAGTGGAATACGGGACAGGCAAGTTTGTTACAGCAGGTCAATTTTATGGTGGCGAGTGGAAACTAGACTTTTGGTAGTTATCATAACATATATACAGAAGTTCAGTTAAAACGCTGTACATCTGAAGTTTATATAATGTTATAAACCAGTATTACTTGTATAATCTTTTTTCTTGGCTCATAGATCCAGAAAATATATTGGTAGTTTCCAGAGACTTGTTGTGGGTGATAGGTGACATGGGTGAAGGATTCAAAAGGTACAACTTCCAGGATTATGCTAGATGAAATAAGTCAGAAGGAAAAAGATAAATATCAGATGGTTTCACTTGCATGTGGAATATAGAGAACCCGAACAAAAGGTCAAGGAAAAAAAAGACTAAACTTGCAGAATGACCATAGATCTGAGGCATTCAGCAAGGGAATGCAAGGGAGGAGGGGGATCAAAACAGGGGAGGGAAGAACACAAGGGACTCTGGTGATGGATCACAGCTGATGTGGTGGTGGGAGAACTACAGGAACTACTACACCTGAGGGGAGAAACCAATTACTGTACAAAAAATGATGTAAAAATTTTTAAAAATTAAAAAATTTTAAAAGGGGGGGGAGGTAAAACTTCCAGATATAAAACAAAGTGCTGGGATATAATATACAGCATGGTGACTATAGCTAATAATAATTATATTCCATATTTGTAAGTTGCTGAACAAGTAGGTCTTAAAAATTTTTATCACAAAAAATCAAATGGATGTTACCTAGACTCATCATAGTCAGCATTTTGAAATAAATCCACAATATGGTGTGGCATGACATTGACATTTGGACTCATAAACGTATCTGTGGCATAAATCTTACTGAAAAGAGAAAACATCTTAAAATAGTGAGACTAGAAGACTATTTGGATACAGATGAACAATCTGACCAGTTGGATTTACAAGAAAAGCCTGAAAATCATGTAAAGTTTTGTAAGTTCTTCTCAATAAAGACTGTGAGAAAGGAATGGATAAGCACTTAGAAAATAAAGAGATATCTGTGTGTATGTGTGTGTGTCTAGCATTTGACTTCACTAAGTGCAGTTCTGAGAGGGATAGCAATACTTTATTTTACAGAAAAATATGCTTTGGTTATCAAATAGTTAATATCCACATATTTGATACACAAAATGTATTTAACACACAAAATTAAGTCAGGAAATGATAAAATAGAAGTGTAAGACATTTTAAAATGAAGAACTATGATATGTCATCGCAAACCAATAAAAAATATCAATCCCCCCACACAGGAGGGGAACTAATGGCAGTCCTCTACTAAATTTTACAAAAATGAAGATGTTTGATGACAAGAGTAAAAAGAAAATAATTAAATCCTGGTAATTGGTGCAAATATGTCTTTGAAGCTTTGTGGGACAAATATCAATAAAATTGAGATGATCAGATAAATTAGACAATGAAATGGCTAAGGTATAATGTATGGGAAGGTATTAAATTAAATATTTCAAAATTTCAGAAGAATGAATGCTAGGACTTTGCATTTAAATATAATTTCCCCTTTCAATAGAAACTGAGAAAGGACTCAGCATTGTGAATAATGCTATTGATTTTAAAAGAAAATCTTGGTGTTTTGAAGCTGCAAGTTATCTATTGATTATCACCTTGAATCCTTCCCTCCATTTTTCCCCATCTTACTTTTCGTCTCTTCTACTCTCCCCTTGCTCTTGCTGGTGCTCTTGACCAAACCAGGCATGCTCCTGCATCAGGCATTTGCACTTGTTCATTAACTTCCCTGTCTCTGCAGAGTTCAAGCTTCACGTCACATCCTTCCTTCTCATGTAACTCAGCCCACAGTGGTTGCTCCATCTTTATCCTCCTACGACCTGTGTTCTCTGGACCAGGAGAGGGACTTTCCTCTGATCCCTCCATCTGCTGCCCTGTTTCTCTCCTCCAGTTCCCGGGAGTACATACCGTGTTTTACTCTCTGTTAATTCTAAACCACTTATTAAGCATCATCAGTGAGGCATTCCCCAAGCTGTCAAAAAGAATTCTGAGTTGATGGAAAAAACAGGGTTTTTCTCCTCTTTCAGCAATAGATATGAACATGCAAACCACAGAAGGGAAGTTGCTCCTACTCTTCAAATAGCCAGTCAACAAATTACAAGATGCCCCTCCTAAAACCTGGGGACAGAAATCACACTGAGACTCCATTTCACACTCATCAGACTGGACAAAATCAAATATCTGATCCACCAGTCCTGGACTAAGGCTATCACTCCAGCCCTGAAGTGACAGGACCATTCACACAGTTTTGGCGGGGGGGAAGGGGGAGGCTTTTGAATGGTACAAAAAGAACTTTTGAGAGCAATTACACAATCGAATAAAGCTGAAGTTGTAAGTGCCCCATGATCCAGCAAATCCACCACAAAAAAAATTCTCTCAAAGGGACAGGGTGAGGTTTGGAAAGAGAAATGCTCATCCACAGGAGGGCACATGCATCAGTTGTGACATTTGACCAGGTGGACATTTCCATTGTCAGAGAAATGGAAGAAATGAGGACTGTTCACACCAACCTGAAAGCAAGCGCAGAGGAAAAACAATCATAGAAGGGTGTGCACAGAATCGTGCCGTTTATGTAAAGTTGGAAATCATGGAGCATGACTGTGTATTTTATTTGTGGGTGCATCACAAGTAATAATAGTGAAAATGCACACGGAAGTGATAAACACTCAGTGTCAGGTGTTGGCTGAAAGAGGCAGAGAGAGAGAAGTGAATGAGATGATGGAGTATGAGTGTAGGGAAATGTACATGGAGATTTTTCTTCTTAAAGGGGCTGATGAATAAAACCTGTGTTTCTTGAATTATGATCTATGTTTTTATTAAAGGCCTACACAGGCACATAGGCACAAACACATGCACACACATATCAGGTGTCACCCTCAAGTTGGTTACTGAGAGAGAGGGCAGGATGGGTGGGCAAGGAAATTATGGATTCCACTCCCATTCTCTGGTCAAGGTTACTCTGTCCCTCCAGGTCCCACCCCAACGCTCCAGACACACCTTTTGGATGCCTCCACCATTCCTGAACCTGCACAGACCCTGGGTCAAGCCCAACTCAGCCTTTCACCCCAATCCTAGTCTTCGATTCCCCTGTTGACCAGCCAGTAACCCAGGCCAGAGATGGCGGGAGCAGTCAAGCTCCTTCTAATCCACACCACTACACCCTCACCATTTTACCAGGGACCGTTTTACACCCTCTTTTCTTCCTCACCTCTTCACCAAAGCATATCACAGTATTCTCAGTTTTTCACTTTTAAATGTCAAATCTGCCCCTTCTCTGTCTCCTAGACTCCAGGCTTGCTCTTCTAGTACAACTTCTACTGTGGCCACCAACTAAGCAAAATAACCTGCTTCTTCTTTGCTTAAAACCCTGCATTTTATCCTCTTACTAATAGAATCCTGCTAATAACATTTCTTTGGAACTTCCTGTGTGCCTGATGCAATACAAGTGAGACTGACATGTTTCCTCCATCTAAGACAGGCATTCCTACCTCCACTTATAGGACAAAACATCTGGGAAAAACCAATCAACTATCAGTTATCTCACTGTCTCTCTGAGATGCAAGACCCAGAGAGGCCAACTCTTAGCAAGCCTTACACACACACAGGGGCTTCCTGTTCCATTTTGCTTTCAGCATACAAACGGATGAACTGAGCTGTAAGAGTCAAAGTGTCTTCTCCGAGGCTACACAGCAGGCCTGCTAGCCCCTCTGTAGAACCCGCTTGCTCTTTCCTGCCCCATGACTTACTCTCTCACTCTCCCCTCTCGCCTGTGGACGGTGGCTAGAGGAGCTGAGCCAGCTCTTGCTGGGAGGGTGCCCCGGGCCAAATGCAATGTGGAAGGAGGAAGGAGAAGGCTGGATATGGAGAGCGATCAGGATGCACTGGCAGAGTTCAATTTACCCTCCATCCTCACTCCTCGGGCTCAGTCCCTCAAGTCTTATTAGGGTTCCTGCTAATTGTCTGCTCCACACTCTGTCCCTGCTGAGCCTGTCTCTTTGGGGGAGAGGGCAACTGCAGGGTATTCTGGGCTTTTCTGTCTTTTCCTGAATACAGTGTCGTAGGGTCTGGGTTGGGGGCACTTACTTCCCCAGCTTGTGTGCAGCAGAGGTTTCCCATATTTGCTGGATCCGCCTGAGCAGAGTGGTGCAACCCTAATTCCTCAGAGCTGAGAGCGATGGCTTACTGCATTCATTTTATTAATTGAGCTAAGATACATATAACAAAATTAGCCATTTTAAATGAACAGTTTAGTAGTATTTGGGGTAGTCACAAGGTTATGCAACCATCATCCATACCTACTTCCAAAATATTTTATCACCCAAAATAAAATCCCATCCCCATGAGCAGTCACTCCCCACTACCATTCCCTAGCCCCCGGCAACCACTAATCAGCTTTCTGTCTGGGAATATGGCTTCTCTGGACATTTCATATAAACAGAAACATATAATGTGTGATCTTTTGTGTCTGGTTCAATTCAGAAATACAGTGTTTTCAAGTTGCATCCACATGTTAGCCTGCATCATTGCTTCAGTCCCTCTGCTAGATTAATAATATTTTGTTGATGGATTTAAAACAATTTGCTTATCCATTCACCTGCGGATGGACATTTGGTTTGGTTCCCCCTTTTGACAGTTGTGACTAGTGCTGCTGTGGACATTGATGTACAGGTATCAGTTTGAGTTCCTGTTCTCAGAGGGACACAATGCAGTCATATGGCAATCCTGTCACATTTTTTGGAACCACCAGTTTTCCTCAGTAGCTACACCGATTTGTTTTCCCACTACAATGCCCACAATTTCCACTTTCTATACAATCAGTACATGTTATTGTTGTTTTTCTTATACCTACCCTCATGAGCATGATGTGATATTTCTTTGTGGGTTTGAGTTACATTTTTCTGAGAGATAATTGTTGAGCATCTTCCATATTCCATATTTATGAGACATTGCATGTCTACTGTTAAAACATATTTGAGCATATGGATCTTCTATATTGTATTTATTTAAAAATGAAATATCATTTCATTGTTGTAATGTTACAAACACTATAAAACAGTTCTCCCAAAAAGGAAATTTAAAAAATAATCTACAGTAATTATAGCTAACACTTTACGATACTTGGGAGAAACATTCATAGTTAAGGGTCACAGATACAAACACCGCAAATAAGACTTTGGACAATCAAACAATGTTTAGTTATTTCTTATCACACCAAGAAGTTTGCCTTGTCTTCTTCCTCATGAAGTAGCTGACACAGTATCATTTTAGGGGTAGAAGTGTTTCCACCAGCATTTGGTTGGCACTGATTCGTGGGTTCATGTTTGATGAATGATTGAAATAAAAAAGGTAAACAATGGTGCACGGGTGCATTGGTGGTGGGAACTTTATGAGGACTACACCTGAAAGGAGAAAGCATACATTGTACAAAAGTGAACAATGATATAAAATATTAATTAATTTAAAAAATTAAAAGTGAGAACTAACTAATGGGAAAAAGAGGTAAACAACTCATCTTGTCACAAGAAAACTGTCATGAACATCAAAATAAGCTGAAAGCTTATTTTGTAGTCAATGTAACTATGTTAGTGAAGTACACTTTATTTTCACTTCTAAAACCTTAATTTTAAAAAAATTTCCACATAGAAGTTGCAATTGTAGTATGAAGAGGTTCTGTGTATTATTTACTTGATTCCCCCTATAAAAACATATGACACTACATCATTATATGTCTGTATTATATACAATTACATATTTATGTTTTATATTTAAAATTGTATATACTTTTTATAATAGTAAATCATAATGAAATAATATAAAAATAATTATTTTAATAATAATGGCACAATTACAAAAGGCAGAACACTGACATTGATATACTGTTGACTAACTAGTTGGTGTTTGACAATTTATATATTCACTTGATTACTTCAAATGGTCTGTGAGGTTATGTAATTTGCCTGATCCATGTCACCATCATCATAGCCAGGTCACACGATTGTTCCATCATCCCGAAGAAGCTCCCTCACACTGTCCCTTTGTAGCCAAGGCTTCCCTAGCCTTGGTTATCAAAATCTGGCAAAATAACCCCCATTATTCTGTCATTTCAAGAATGCTAGTTAATTAATATCAAACATATGTAACATTTTGAGATTGACTTCTTTTACTCAGCACAATATCCTGAGATCCATCCAAACGGTCACATGTATTAATATTCTGCTCCTTTTTACCTACCAAGTGGTATTCCATCATGTGTTTAGACATTCATCAGTTGAAGGACATTTGAGTTATTTTCATCTTGGGCTATCAAACAGAAGTTTTCATTTCTTCAGGGTGAATATCCAGGAGTGAGGTTTTGAGGTTTTTTGGTAATATGATGAATGTAAATGCATAAGAAACTTTAAAAAACTGGCCACCATTTTCCAGAGAGACCACACTATTTTGCATTCCATCATGACTGTATAAGAGTCCCAGCTGCTTTCAACATGGATGGTGCTGGAAGGGATCATGCTCAGCGAAATAAGCCAAAAAGAAAAAAAAAATACCGGATGGTCTCACTCATAGCAGGAATCTAGAAAACTTAAATAAGGGACCAGGAAAATGAATAACTATAAGAAAGTGAAAATCAGAATCAACAAAAAACTATGAAACAGAGACACTTTTGGGGGGTGTGGGGCGGGAGGGGAGGGATTGGGATCAGAAAGGGGGGGTTGCAACTGTATGGGGAATATAAAAATAAAATTTATTATTAAAAAAAAGAAAAATTAAAATATCTAAAAATAGAAAAGTGGCTAAAGAAATTACAATACTTTCAAAAAGCATGAAAAAAGCATGTATTTTTAAGCTTCTTTTACTGATAAAGGGAAATGATCAGGAAAAAATAAAATATAAAACTAACTATATAATTTTTATAAAACTCACAATACTCAATGAAAACCTAGAAAAAATATCAACCTTTAGGCACTGATTGTCTGTGGATGGTGAGATTATAGGCAGTTTTTTTTATCATCTTTCATCATCTTTTTTAACTTTTTTTATAGCCAAATTCTCTACAAGGAGAGAATTTAATAATAATAAATTATTATTTAGAATGTGATTGATTCTTACATTAATTCCAAAGAGCACCTGCACCCCTATGTTTATAGCAGCACAATTTACAATAGCTAAGCTTTGGAAACAACCCAAATGCCCAAAAATAGATGACTGGATCAAGAAGATGTGGTATATATACACAATGGAATATTACTCAGCATTCAAAAAAGATAAACACATGCAATTTGCAGCAACATGGATGGCGCTGGAAGGGATCATGCTCAGCGAAATAAGCCAGAAAGAAAAAGAAAAATACCGGATGGTCTCACTCATAACAGGAATCTAGAAAACCTAAATATGGACCAGAAAAAAGAATAACTATAAGAAAGAAAAAATCAAAATCAGCAAACAGCTATGAACCAGAGACATTCTTTTTTGGGGGGAGGGGAGGGATTGGGGTCAAAATTGGGGTTGCAATTGTATGGGGAATATTAAAATTTAAAAAAAAGAATGTTATTGATTCTTGTTACAGTCACATCTCATTAATAATAAATGCATATCAAATCAATGAATGATACAGATAATGACCTTAAAAAAAAAAAAAGAGTCCCAGCTGCTTTGCATCCTGTCAGCACTTGATGTCAGTGTTTATATTTTAGACATTCTAATAGGTGTGTTCTGGAATTTAATTTTCATTTCCTAGTGGCCAGTTATGTGAATCTTTTCGTTTGCTTCTTGCCATCTGTGTATCCTGTTTGTGAAGTATTCAAATGTTAAATTTCGGTCCATATGAAACTTAACATTTTTAAAAATTTTTGGTAGATAAAAATGAATTTAACTGATTTTTTTACATGCAGGACCTTTATAGACCATAATTCCCATGTGTGCTTACACGCATGCATGTGTATGCACGTGCATCTGTGTGTACACCTGCACATGTGCTCCTCTCCTTGTGGTTTGTGTGAATGGTGGCCCCTGATGTTAGTGCAGGGCGTAACTTGTGCCACTGTTCCCAACACAACTGCCTGGTTCTTACTGGAGCATCTTTCTTGCCTACTTTTGATACAGGGCAGCAAGGGGCACTAAAACTGGCCAAGGACACTGCCCAAATAGTTTACCAGTCACTGAGTTCTTCACCCACGCACACAATTGCAAGACTACTCAGGCTCAGGGAACAACAACTATGGAATTTATTTAACAAACCAGGGAAAAACAAAGAGTTACCGAGGCCAAAAAAGGCCCTTACCTCACCCAAAGCAGTGTCCAGTGTTTTTAAGTCCTAAACAAAAGCAGCTAAAATGGCATCTGCCCACCACTGAGGACACAGAGCTCCTCTCCCAAACAATAGGCCACATGTCCAAGATGGCATCTTCCTGCCTCTGCCAACCTGGAGCACACGGCAGCCAGACTCCAGGTCAGGTTCTGACTCATGAAGACAACAGAAGACTGACAACAGGAGATGCTCCCAGAGCTGCTGGCATGCCCCAGCACAGCACCAGACAAGTGACACTCAAAACAGCAGCTACAGTGGCCAAATGACCCAACAAAAAGCCACACTCATGCAGCTCAGCAAGACACCCGTCTCCAGGTCTTCGCCTTCTCTGCCAGGCTGTAACAGCAAAACCGGGAACAGTTTCAGTCACTCGCCTAATTGCAAAGCCTCCGAACTTTTCCTCTCTGAGATTGGCCACTGGAGGCCTCCACCTTCAGAGGCCCACAACAGCCTTCTGGAAGATTGCTGGAATCTGCTGACCCCAAATTCTGAAGGTCCAAAAACATTGAATCCCGAAGACTGAATGAATCCGCACCCTCTTCTGCAGTCACGTATATTTCTTATCAAAGTTTCCACCTCAAAATGTGATACTTTTTAGCATTTCACCTGGGTCTGTCTATCCTCACCATCAGCCCCCTCCAGGGGGCACCACCTGTACAGTCTTTTGACTTCAGCCTCTGTTACACCTTGACAATAGCTGATGCTGCCTATGCCCTTACTCTTGGATGTAGTTCAACTTCCCCTGCTTGGTGACAGAATTCCTTTCAACCTGGCTCTGGTGGACATTTCCAGTCCCCATAGACCTTGTTCCCTTCCCCTCTCGATCCTAATATCAAGTTATCTCAAGACTCAGGGCCATTGTACATGTCTCCCTCTGATAGGAACATCCTATTTCTCCAGACTAATTATCCCTCATACTCTTCTCTCCATACTAACTCCAATTGAGGACATTTATTTCCCCTTCACTGCCCCTACCTCCAGGACCCTTGCTTTCATGAATCCCTAAACATTAGGACTGAGAGTATTTCTTTTACTATAAAAAATTTTCCATCACTGTGTTTGGGCTTCCAAACTGAACCTCTCTGGGGTAGTGTGTGGAACTAGCTTCTTCTGCTGTCTCGAAGCTGTGCGGCAGGTCTTAGGCACAGAGGGCAGGAGGAGAAAGGCTGTTGTTGAAATGAATAAACATGAGTTTCAAAGAAGACTTTTAGTTGGTATTCAAATTTTTGCTATTTTAAGAACTCTTCTGCATCCTTCTCTCAGTTTCACCAATTGTTAACTTTTAACAATTGGGGCATTTTCTTCATTGTTCCATCACTCTACATAAATACCTTTTTTTCTGAAACATTGAGGGTAAGTTGCACCTCTGTCACTACATAACATGTATTTCCTAAGAATAATGGCATTCACTTGGATATGTAATAGTGTGATATCCATCAAAAGGGGAGGCTCCAGCTTACCTGCTCCACCCAGGGAAGAGTAGAGTTGAGCGTCCAGGAAAAGTTAGAGAGGACAGGGTGAAGGAGAAGTGGAGAGAGATTGAGAAAGAAGAAGACACAAAGGAGAAAGACATGTAAAGAAGAAATCACATTCACTTCTTGATCTTGGATTTGTACCAGGGACTTGGGGGACATGTAAAGAGATGCGGGTTATATGGGTGAGAGATCCTTGGGGAGGCTGACAATTGCAACCTTTATCTTGGCTTGTACTTTAATTTTGCTCTTTTCCTTCCAGACTTGTCTGGCCCCTTCTGCCCCTTTCCTATGGGTCCCCACCAGAAGGTGACTGAGGCCTGAAAGCCTCAGTCACACTGCTTTGGGACATGCCTGTTTGGCTGGGCATTTACCCACAAGGGAATGGGTAACTTCGGGTGTTTCATTGGAAACTATTTTAGCTATATCCTTTCTCTTCTCTCTATTGTACACTAATTGTATTAAAGTTCTTTTTATTGAAGATCTTATGCACTAAGAGTATGTTTTGTCTCTCTGTGGCAGATGGCGGAATCCATTTAGTGCAGGCAGATTTGGGGATCATCCAAATTGTCACAAGTATCACAGTATTTTGTTCCTTTTTTAAAATTACTGGCTGTGTTATTGGCTGAATTGTTTCCATTCACCTGTCCAAGGACACTGGTTCCTTTACATATAAAACTACGTTAAATATTTTTGTGCAAGTTTCTGTAAGGGTGGATGTAGTGTTTTTATAAAATCTAAAATCATCAACAGCTTTACAGTGTTGGCTTTTACATTTGCTCTGTCATCCATTTCAACTTACTGTTTGGGTATGGTGTGAGGTAGGGGTAAGGTAAATAAAAAGTATCAGGTTTTTCTACCCTCCCACCATTAGATTAAATGCATGCCTGATGGTGGACACCTGAAGTAGGGTGTGGGCATGTATACGTGAGCACACCTGAGCCAAGAGACTGGCCATATAAAGCCAGTGTGGCAGAGGACAGCGTGGTGCAGAGTGGCGTGGTATGGAGTACAGCGGAGTGCAGCGGAACTACCAGAAGGAGAACAGAAGAGAAGCAGAGCAGGAAGAAAACTAGTGGAGAAGCAGAAGCCATGAGGAAACACCAGAGAGCCCAGTAAAGAGTGAAGATTCACCGGGGGCTGGAAGCCTGCCAGCCTCCTAGCCCCCCTGGCACCCCTGCCTGCCGTGGTTGCCGCACTACATGTGAAAGCTCAATAAAAGCCTGAAAAAGCCACCAAGGGCTCCAGGACTCTCCTTTACCCATCTGTTTGGATCATAGAGAATCAGCTCTATGCCCTCCTGGCACTACAGTAGGCCAATTAATTTTTTTTCTATGTACATATTCACTTGGTCTAGCACACTTTGTTCAAAAGATTTTCCTTACCCTTTAATAAAAAGACTAGAAAATAAATTGACCATATGTGTTTGGGGCTATCTCTGAACACTCTATTCCATTGTTGGATAGACTCCTCCACTCTGATA
This sequence comes from Talpa europaea, assembly GCF_964194135.1. Lineage (NCBI taxonomy): Eukaryota > Metazoa > Chordata > Mammalia > Eulipotyphla > Talpidae > Talpa > Talpa europaea. The sequence goes on along the minus strand of NC_140079.1, from coordinate 45,834,289 downwards.
TTTATGTCACAGGTCTAACTTTCATAAATGTAGTATGTCTTGAAATTAAGTAGTATGAGTTCTCCAATTTTGTTCTTTTTTCCAATATTGTCTTTATTTAAGGTCGTTTAGAATCACTCCAAAAATTTTAGACTCAGGTGGTGAATTTCTATGAAAATTCTGTTTTTATTTAATTTGGCAGTGTTTTGACTCTATAAATTAACGTTAGGAGAATAAATGTATTAACCACTTTGAGCCTAATCCATGAACATAATAGGTCTCATTTATTTTATTTTTTCAGGTTTTCTATTTCTTTTTTTTTAAGGATTTATTTATGCATACAAGAGCTGGAGCACAGGCCAGAGATGTGGGGGGGGGGGTGAGAGGATTCACCAGGGACAGAGTGGGGAACAGAACAGGCAGACTGACTGAAATACATTGCTGAGGGGAGCAGCAGGCAAGATAGGAGAGGTCTGCTTTGCCATGTGATTTCTCCCTGGCCAACCAGGGATTGAACTTGTGCTGCAGAGGCTGTGGATAGCTTCATAGTGTGGTTCTTAACCCCTTGCACCACCAGGGAGGCCCAGGTTTTCTATTTCTTCCCAGTTTGGTCTAGGATGATTTTATATCTCCAAGAATGTGTCCATCTCTTCTAGGTTATTGAACTTACTACATACAAATATTCATAGTAATTACTTACAATCCTCTGAATTTCTGAGATATCTGTTTTAACTTCTCTTTCTTTTTTGATCCTATGGGAACTATCTCCCTTCTTTTCTTTGTGAACCTAGATAGAGGTTTGTCTATTTTTTTAAAGAATCAGCTTTTAGTTTCATTAGTTTTGGACTGTCTTTTTGATTGCTATTTCAATTATTTCTTCTTTAATTTTATTGTTTCCTTCCTTCTACTGACATTTGGTTTTGTTTGCTCTTCTTTTTCTAGTTCTTTAAGGTGGAAGATATGATTATTTATTTGCATTCTGTCTTGATCTTGATGTGGGCCTGTATTGTTGCATAACTCTTTCTTCATACTGCTTTTGTTGTATCCCCTAAGTTCAGGAAGGTTGTGCACTCATTGTTATTTGTCTTGAGATTTTTTTTTTTAATTTTTTTTTTTTATAGAGGCATGCTTTATTTTATTTGTTTGCTGGTTTGTTTGTTTGTTTTGTTTATACATGCACTGGGTACAGTCAGAAGTGCGGAAGGGAGGGTGAGAGAATTCACCAGAGCCAGAGCGGGGAGCAGAGCAGGCAGAAGGACCGAAGTACACTGCTGAGGGGAGCAGCGGGCGGCAGGAGAGGTCTGCGCGCCATGTGGGACCCTCCTCTGGTGGCCGGGGAGCAGCCGGGGATCGAACTGGCGCCGCAGAGGCCACGCGCAGTTTCGAAACCCAGCGCTCAACCGCTGCGCCACCGGGGAGGCCCTGTCTTGAGATTTTTAAAAATTTCTTCTTTTATTCCTTCATTAACTCAATAGTCATTTGTAGTGTGTTGTTCAGTTTCCACATATTAGAAGTTTTTCCTACTTTCTTTTGTCGTGGATTTCTAGTTTGATAACTTTATGGTGAGAGATGCTTGGTATTATTTCAGTCTTCATGAATTTGTTGATACTTGCCTTGTGGCCTAACATGTGTCATCTCTGGAGAATCTTATATATGCACTTGAGAAAAAAATGTGCATTTTGCATTTTGAGGACACATGGTCCTATTCATGTCAGTTAGGTCTAATTCTTTGTATAAGGTTATTGTGTCCTTATTTATTTTCTGTGATTGATCTGTCCATTGGTGAAAGTTGGGTGTTGAAATACTCTGACTTGAATGTCTATTTTCCAATATGCTAATAATTGCCTTATATATTTTGATGCTCCTTCATTTGTTGCATATATATAATAAATGTGATGTCTTCTTGATGTATTTTTCATCTTAGTCATCATATAGTGTTCATCTCTGTCTCTCGTTACCTTTTGTAGTTGGAAATCTATTTTATCTGACATAAGTATGACTTTCCCTGCCTTCCTTTGGGCCCTGTGTGCTTGTAGAATTGTTTTGCAACACTTTATTCTGAACCTATTTTTATCTTTGGAGCTCAAGTGTGTTTCCTTGAAACAGAAGAAAGTTGGATTCTGGTTTTTAATCCAACTAGAAACTCTGTCTTTTAATTGGAGTTCAGTCTGTTTTCATTTAGAGTGTTTATATCCTCTTCAGTTTTTATCCTTAAATATTTTGATCACATTTTTACATTCTCTCCTTTCTCACAGTGTTTTTTCAGTGGAGTCTGATATTAGTCTATTTAGGATTCCTTTATACATTATCTGTTTCTTTCCCCTCTCCAGCTTCATTATTCTTTCTTTGTCTTGAATTCTTGGAAGTTTCATTGCTATGTGTCTTGGGGTAGCTCTCATTTTGCTTACCTAACTTGTAGTTATTTTGATTTCAAAGATTTGCCTATTCAGTTCCTTTTTCAGTTTTGGGATGTTTTGTTATATGATTTCTTTCAGTAGTTATCTATTTCCTTCTCTCTATTTCTCTCCCCTTTCTAGGATACCCATTATTCTTTTTTTTTTAATTTTTATATTCCCCATACAATTGCAACCCCCTGATTTTGACCCCAATCCCTCCTTTCCCCACCCCCCTCCATGTGTCTCTGGTTCATAGTTGTTTGTTGATTTTGATTTTTTTCTTTCTTATATTCTTTTTCCTGGTCCCTTATTTAGCTTTTCTAGATTCTTGTTATGAGTGAGACCATCTGGTATTTTTCTTTTTCTTTCTAGCTTATTTCACTGAGCATGATCCCTTCCAGTGCCATCCATGTTGCTGTAAATTGCATGTGTTTATCTTTTTTGAATGCTGAGTAATATTCCATGGTATATATGTACCACATCTTCTTGATCCAGTCATCTATTTTTGGGTATTTGCATAGTTTCCAAAGCTTAGATATTGTAAATTGTGCTGCTATAAACATAGGGGTGCGGGTGCTCTTTGAAATTAGTGTTTCTGTGTCCTTTGGGTAAATACCTAATTGTGGAATTGCTGGATCATATGGAAGCTCTATCTTTAGTAGGTTGAGGAATCTCCACACAGCTTTCCATAGTGGTTGGACCAGTTTGCACTCCTACCAGCAATGCAGGAGTGTTCCTTTTTCTCCACACCCTCGCCAACATTTGTTGTTGCTAGTTTTTTTAATATGTACCATTCTCACTGGTGTGAGATGGTATCTCATTGTAGTTTTGATTTGCACTTTCTGATTGCAAGTGACGTTGAACATTTTTTCATATGCCTGTTGGCCATTTGTATTTCCTCTTTGGAGAAGTTTCTTTTTAGCTCTTCTGCCCATCTTTTGACTGGATTCTTTTCTTTGTTTTTGTTGAGTCTCCTCAGCTTTTTGCAGATTTTTGTGATCAGTCCTTTATCATTAGTGTTGTGTGCAAAAATGTTCTCCCAATTGGTGGGGTTTCTCTTTGTTTTGTTTATTGGCTCTTTTGCTGTGCAGAAACTCTTTAATTTGATGTAGTCCCAGCTGTTTATCTTTGCCTTCACTATCACTGCTTTGGGTGATGCATCTGTAAAGATGTCTTTGAGGTGCATGTCATGTAGTGTTTCGCCTATATTTCCTTCTATATATTTTATGGTTTCAGGTCTTATGTCTAGTTCTTTAATCCATTTTGAGTTGGTTTTTGTGCATGGTATTAGGTAGTAGTCAAGCTTCATTCTTTTGCATGTAGCAACCCAGTTTTCCCAGCACCATTTATTGAACAAACTTTCTTTGCTCCAGTGCATATTCTTTGCTCCTTTGTCAAAGATTAGTTGACCATAGATCTGTGGGTTTATTTCTGGGTTTTCTATTCAGTTCCATTGGTCCATGTGTCTGTTCTCATTCCAATACCATGCAGTTTTGATTATTATGGCTTTGTAGTTAGGATACCCATTATTCTTGTATTATCTTTCCTCATGGAGTTGGATAATTCTCAAAGTGTTCAATTTTTTTTCTTCCATCTGAAATATTTGTGCATTACCTTCCTTAAGGTCACTGATTCAGTCTTCAATTTGACCTATTATTTTTCTCCAGAATTTTTTATATTCTCTGTTGATCTTTTTACAACATGCAATTCTGTTATTTTCTTGTTCAATTCTTCAATTTTGCTCTTCTGTTCATTAATTTTATTTCTCAGGACATTCATTTTTCTGAGCTTTCTTCCATTTCTTTGAATTTCTTTATGATGCAATTTTGAATTCTGTATCTAATAGGAAGAAAAGATTTATGCCCTTGTGGTTAGGGTCTGTCTCTGTGGTATAGAATTCCCCCTGAAGGCTCAGATTGTCAGTTGTGGTATTTCTTTTCCTCATTGTTTACTTCCTGAAAGTTAAGAGTGCAAAGCTTCCACTTTTCCAGCAGATGGTGTTGTATGCGGGGTGCGCTAATCTGTAGCTGGTTCTTCTGTGAGTAGAGGGATCCTAGAGAGAACTCTCACTCAGAGTGGCACTGTGTGCCAACACTAGCTTGTCTCCTGCCTGGGTCAGGCAGCCTTTTCTCTCAAATTCAAACCTAAGTTTCTGGCAGCTTGTAGTCATGCCCCCTTGTGCTACCTCAGTGTTCTCCAATGCAGTCTCACTCTATAGACTGGGTCCTATCTTCCCATATCCACTGGCTGTTGAGGGAACTGGGTGGGGTGAGCTTCTTTTTCCTCTCTATCCCCCACCCATCTGCCTGGTGCCCTACAGCACTCACCCCACATCTCCTCTGTCCAAATCCTCAACACTCATTTCAGCCTTGCAAAGGCACAGATATGAACCATGGTTTCCATCCACTTCTACTTCCACTTACTCTCTGTTCTCTTAAGGCAAAATTTCTCCTGTCCTTTCTGTCAGTGTTTGTCCCTGGTGACCATGAGGAACTCCAGTTTTGCTCCCTGTTACGGGTTCCTCCAGATTCAGTGCTTATCTGAACTTCTTGGTTTATTCTCAGATCTAAGCAGCAACTTAGCTTTGTTGTCATCTTTCCTAGACCAGACCTTATTCTATTATTTCTTTAAATAAATTCCCTATCTTGTTCTCTCTCCTCTCCTTCTCTGATACCAATTGTCCTTATGGTGCCTTTCCTAATAGAATCAGACAGGTCTCAGAGTACTTATTTTTCTGTTTCTTCTTATATCTGGTTCTTTGTGCACTGTGATCTTCATTGTCTTCAATGTCACTAATTCAGTCTTCTTCCATAGCAGAATATTTTTATCTCCTCAATTGATATTTTAGCATCCTGCAATTCTCTTCCTTTCTTGCTTAAATCTTCAATTTCTACTTTATGTTCAATAATTATATTCCTCAACTCATTATATTTTCCTGAATCTACTGCATTTTCTTTCCTTCTTTCAATTTTGAACTCTCTTCTGTCTGAAGAAAGACTTTCCATATCTTTGTGGTGGGTTCTGGACAGTGTTCCCTCCTGTGGTGGTGACATACTCCTTTGAGGTCTCAATGTACAATGGGGATGGGTGGGTCTGTATTCTGGTTTCCAAAGCCCTGGGTCCATAAGTCCCCTGCCAAAAACATTACGCACACATTATTACTGGAGGTGCTGCACTCTCCCCTCTCTGCAATGAAACAGATGCCAGAAATAATTCTAAGTTTACACTTTGTTTACCTCCCCAGGGTGGGCACAGAAAAGCCCACTGACAGACTGAGTTCTCTGTGGTCATTTGAGGTTCCTTTCTAGACACAGGATGGAGGGAGGGGTATATATGTGTTCAGTCTTTCTGAAGCCTGTGTCTAGAATTGCCCTGCCAAAAAGGCCCTACACACGATAGTCCTGGACTCTCCCCACTACTGAACTCTCCCCTGCTGGCAGAGAAAAGAAGGCACCAGAAACAGTACTGGTTCCAGTTCTCTGGCTGCCTCCCAAGGTGTGCACAAAAATCTCTGTTGGGCAGACTAGAGGCAGACTACTGGAGGCACACAGTGGTGAGGGCTGGGTATCCCCAGAGATCCCTAGGGTAGTCACAAACAAACCTGAGATTCCAAATACAGTGAAGGGGTCAGCTAAGTGACTCTCCCCACTGCCAAATCCAGTCCCTGGCCTCCTGGGTGTCCTCTGTTGAACTAGCAAGCAGGCTAAGCTCTCAGAGAATTATCACGCTCCTTCCAGGGCCAAGACCATGAGAGAGCCTGGGGACCTGGCAGAGTAAAGGCCAGCTTTCCTCCTGGGAACTGGCACCATTCCTGATTTAGAGTTTCTCAGTCTTTCCTGCCCTTTCTGAAGGATTCTGACTCTGCTCTTTGCTGGGACACAGGTCCTCACATCCCCAGCTCCATTCCAGATATGTTTTTTCCTTCCAGATGCTTATTCTTGGTATCTGTAAAGGATGCAGTGACTCAAGAATCCTGTCCTTCCACAGTCCTTCCCCACCCCCTATTCTATTGTACTGGCTAGAACCTCTGGTTCAATCTTAATTATAAAAAAGAGCTGATATTCTTTCCCTCTTCCTAATCTTAAGGGAAAAGAATTCAGTCTTTCACCTTTAAATTTGAATCTAGATATATGGTTTTTAGAAATTTTTCTAATTCCATTTAGTTAATTTCTAGTTTAATTCCACTATTATAGAACATATTATAAGGTTTCAATCCTTTAAAATTTATTGAGAATTGTTCTATGACCCATCACGTGGGCCTATTTTAGTGAATACTCATGTAAATTTGCAAAAATTGTGCATCTTATAGGTGTTGGTATAGTGTTCTGTAAATATCAACCAGGTCAAATCGGCTAGTAATGTTATCCAAATCTTCTATATGCTTGCTGATTTTTTTTGCTTGTTTATACTATCTTTTGGAGAGGCCTGCTGAACTCTTCGACTATTGTGGATTTGCAGAAATGAAAACTCTCCTCCATGTGTGGCCATCTTTGGAGGATAATTTGGCAATATCTAGCAAAACCATAAATATGTACACTGTATTATGGAGAAGTTTATCTTCTAGAGATATCAGCTGTGTGAGAAAAGGAAGAAAAAGAACAGAGATGAGAGATCCAATCCTTCCAATGAGGTCAGCATATAGATGAAGGCATAGGAAGAAACTGAATGGGCCTGGAATTTGTTGCTCTAACATGGTTCAAAGTCTTCCAATCTTTCTGATAATGTTCATGAATGTCTAAGACAAAATCAGCCTGTTCCAGGGAATCTTACTTTTTCTATATTCCCTTTGTGGCATCCACCACACAGAATATTTCTTCTTTTCCCCCACCCCCAGAGACAAAGAAAGTATATTTAATCACTACTTGAATATTTATTGAAGGTATTTTAAGTTTGGGACAAAATATACACATCTCCATTCTATTTTTTATAAGTCCAAATCTGTTTCTATAACCTCTGGGAAGTTTTACTGGCTCTGGGAAAAGCAGAGTCAGATATTAAAGAAAAGAGCAGAGCCTCCCCTGGTGGCGAAGTGGTTGAGCGCTGGGCTGCGAAGCTGCCCATAGCCTCTGCAGTGCTGGTTAGATCCCCAGCCACCAGCAGGGTTCCACAGGGCACACAGACCTCTCCTGCCACGCCCGCTGCTCCCCTCAGCAGTGTATTTCATCAGTCTGTCTGTTCTGTTCCCTGTGTGAATTCTCTCACCTCCCGCGCTTCTGACTGTACCCAGTGCTTGTATAAATCAATCAATCAATCTTTTTTAAAAAATGTTAAAAAAAAAAAGAAAGAAAGAAAAGAGCAGTAGAAAGGACTCAAGATCCTTCCAGCTTAATCTTCCTGGTTTGTAAAACTGCATAAAACATCCCTCCTTACCTCCACTCATCTGCTCAGTGTTTAGAGTAGCAAGGCCATAATAAGGACACCCAAGTGTGCCTCTGGCCTTGACATATTGACCTATGATCTCAGAGTGACCTTCCCAAGGCAGACCATGGCCAGCTGGAGGCAGGAGAATTCTCTCCAATGCTGTTCCTCCATGATTTCTTTTGCTTCTATTATAGTCTTCAACATCATTTGCCAGTTGGAAACACTGATATATTTGGCTATGGATACGGAGAACCTGTATTTGAATCTCAGCTCCCATATTTCCTATCTGGGTGACCTTGGACAAGTCATGTGAAATCTCTTTGCAAACTCCCTCTGCTTCATATGTAAATAAGAAATAATAATATGTACTTATAGGATTATTGAGGATATATGTTGGGATAACAGAAAACCCTGGCAAATTTGCAAACAAGTTTATTGTCCACATAATCTTCAATATTAGTCATTCCTAACATTATAGTATAGTACAGTATATTAGAGATGCTATTCTGCAGTAAACTTGTGATTTCATACTGTAATAGAGTATATATCTACATAGACTGAGTGCAGCCAACTTTTAAAATAGGGCTTGGACTCAAGTGTAGGCTTGATCACATAATTCAAATACTGAAAATTTTCCCCATTCCACAAACCCTTTTCTCCACACACAATATCCCTACACACAGATTAGAACCTGACATTCAAAATGCTTTGGGTGATGAGAGATCATTTTTTAAAAAAAATGCTTAGGATGACATGTCAATTCTATCTTCCAATGACCATGATTATTAATCCAAAAACATCTTAGATAATTATTTCCACAAAGACAAAGAAGAGTGGTGCATCATTTCCCTGGAAATCCTTAATTTAATGATCATAACAATTGTGCCCACTGATGATGACAATGTAAGCTTTAAAATGGGAACACTCAATCTAAGATGGCCCTGAAATTTACTCAAATTGCCTTCACCATTTTATGTCTCTGCCGTACAATAATTGGGACCACAAAAGTGGCAAATGCTTGGACTACCACCTACAGTCATCGTGAATGATAATATTCCACTTCCATATAACCTTAAATTATGATTCAAAGACACTGCTGAGAACCATCAGGACAGGGATATACAATATCAACAGTCAGAGTACCAGCTCCTAGTGCTATGATTTCAGGGGTTAGATTCCAACTCTATTGCTTACTATGCAGAAATTTATTATAAGAGTAGGATATGAGGCAGGTCATTAACAGGTGACTAAAATATCCACAGGCTGAGATCCATCTCTGCTCTTGGTTTGGCATTCTTATGGTATTTCTGTTCAAGACTGGGGGAAACCCAATTCCTTCTCTTGTTTAAGTGACTGTGATCACTACATTTGTATTCCTCAAATCAAAAAAGAGATAAGCAAGGCAGGAAGGAGGAAGGGTGCTGGTCAGAGTAATCTTTGAACCACATAGTCTGCAAATGAAAAATAGGTCTCAGCTATGAAAGACAACTCAGTGTCTCCATGAGGTCATCTCTTTGATCTGAAAGCAACCCTGCTAAGGAAGTTGGCCAAAGCCACTTGAACTTCTTGATTTCTCAGACTATAGATAAGGGGGTTTAGTGTGGGGATAACAAGACTATAGAAGAAGAAAACCATATTGTCCTGCTGTGGACTGTGGTAGGTGCCTGGAACCATATGCATGAACACAGCTGCCCCATAAAATAGTCCCACTACTGTGATAAGTGAGGAGCCCTAAATTGAGCTCATGCAGAGAATGGTTCTCAAAATGTGGCTGTAAGAGGTGAAGATGAGTGAGAGAGACAGCAACATGATCAGCACCCCTGAGATGGACAGTGTCAACTCATAGGCAGAGGTATCTGCACTAGCGAGCTTTAGCAGAGCAGGCAGTTCACAAAAGAAGTGTTCCACAGTGTGTGAGTCACAGTATGGAAAGTGCAGAATTATAGAGGTCTGGATGGAGGCCACAAGCACACCCGACAACCAGGAGGTGGCCACCATGAGCAGGCCCAGCTGGTGTCTCATGAGTATGAGATAATGCAAGGGGTGGCACACTGCAACATAATGGTCATAAGACATGAGGGATAGCAGAACCCCTCAGAGACACCCATCAACATCAGAAAGAACATCTGAGTTCCACAACCTCCAAAGGAGATGGAACTACCTCCCTGCATGAAGTTGGCTGCCATCTTGGGAATGGTGATCAATGGGAAGCCAACATCCAACAGGGAGAGTTGACTGAGCAGAAAGTACATGGATTTATGGAGCCTGGGGTCTGTGTGAATCAAAAAGAGCAGGATAGCATTGTCCAGAAGGCCCATGGTGAATATGGTTACCACAAGGGAGAATAGGACAAGATGTGGTCCTGCGTGGCTGAAGAGCCCCATGAGAATGAAGTCCGAGGTCATGGACTGATTAGCTTGACCCATGCTCCATAAAGCATCATTCCTCCTCAGAAAGAACAAGATATTTAACAAGTAGCTTTGTGGGTGATAGTTTCATCCTACATGCCAGTTGCAATTGTTTGATAGCAGCTGCATAGAGTCTTTTGAAGCTGATGAAATGCTCAGTCTTAGTAGGAAAAAGTGTGATAATTAATTCATTATGTCTGCTCTGGCCAGGCTATGAGGAATAGCAAATAATCCTCTGTGTTTGCCATTTCTTTGTAAAGGTCTTACTTCAGGCAAGCTTTCAGTTTAGCTGTCTTTGTCCCCAAACTAGAAAGCACAAATCATCTCTATTTTAATATCAGAAAAAATCCCATCCCAGATGTGCTAGGGTCAAAGTGGAGGTGGAATTTTAAAGAGATGAGAATATGAAATAGAGGGATCTTGCCAAAAATAATATGGAATTTTGAAATTGGGTAAAATTAAATTCAAAAGCATGCAGAAAGGCTTGTTTTCAAATCCTGGATGGGGAAAGGGGAAGGTCAAAATCTGGGAAGAGCCTGAGGGGAGATGGCATTCAAAATGTGGATGCACCCACCAAAAGCAATCTACAGATTCAATGCTATTCCAATCAAAATTTCAATGTCATTCTTCAAAGAAATAGAACAATTATTGATGAAATTCATATGGAATCACAAAAAACCCCGAATAAAAAACCCCCAAAGCTCTCCTGAAAAAAAAAGAAGGGAATAGAGGCATCACACTGCCAGACTTCAAACTATACTACAAAGCCATAATAATCAAAACTGCATGGTATTGGAACAAGAACAGACATACAGACCAATGGAATCGAATAGAAAATCCAGAAATAAACCCACAGATCTATGGTCAACTAATATTTGACAAAGGAGCAAAGACTATGCATTGGAGCAAAGAAAGTTTGTTCAATAAATGGTGCTGGGAAAACTGGGTCGCTACATGCAAAAGAATGAAGCTTGACCACTACCTCACACCATACACGAAAATCAACTCAAAATGGATTAAAGAACTAGACATAAGACCTGAAACCATAAAATATATAGAAGGAAATATAGGCAAAACACTACGTGATTTGCACATCAAAGATATCTTTACAGACACATCACCCAAAGCAGTGATAGTGAAGGCAAAGATAAACAGCTGGGACTACATCAAATTAAAGAGCTTCTGCACAGCAAAAGAGACAATAACAAAAACAAAGAGAAACCCCACCAACTGGGAGAAAATTTTTGCACACAACACTAATGATAAAGGACTGATCACAAAAATCTGCAAAGAGCTGATGAGACTCCACAACAACAAAGAAAATAATCCAGTCAAAAAATGGGCAGAAGAGCTAAAAAGAAACTTCTCTGAAGAGGAAATGCAAATGGCCAACAGACATATGAAAAAATGTTCAACATCACTTGTAATCAGGGAAATGCAAATCAAAACTACGATAAGATACCATCTCACACCAGTGAGAATGACACATATTAAAAAAACTAGCAACAACAAATGTTGGCGAGGGTGTGGAGAAAAAGGAACTCTTCTGCACTGTTGGTGGGAGTGCAAACTGGTCCAACCACTATGGAGAGCTGTGTGGAGATTTCTGTACCTACTAAACATAGAGCTTCCATATGATCCAGCAATTCCACTCCTAGGTATCTACCCAAAGTACACAGAAACATCCATTCCAAAGAACACCTGCACCCCTATGTTTATAGCAGCACTGTTTACAATAGCTAAGCTTTGGAAACAACCCAAATGCCCAAAAATAGATGACTGGATCAAGATGTGGTACATATACGCCATGGAATATTACTCAGCATTCAAAAAAGATAAGCACATGCAATTTGCAGCAACATGGATGGCGCTGGAAGTGATCATACTCAGCAAAATAAGCCAAAAAGAAAAAGAAAAATACCGGATGGTCTCACTCATAGCAGGAATCTAGAAAACTTAAATAAGGGACCAGGAAAATGAATAACTATAAGAAAGTGAAAATCAGAATCTACAAAAAACTATGAAACAGAGACACTTTTGGGGGGGTGGGGGGCGTGAGGGGAGGGATTGGGATCAGAAAGGGGGGGTTGCAATTGTATGGGGAATATAAAAATAAAATTTATTATTAAAAAATAATAATAATAAAATAAAAAATAAAATAAAAATGTGGATGCAAGATGTCTAGAATATATGAATGACAAGGTTTGAAACAAAATATTCTGGGGTGGCAGATGGCAAATTGCCCATAATGTTAGCTATCTTTTTGAGGTTTGATTTCATAGGATGGGAGCAGAGACTATTATGCTTAATGTGTATTAGTATGCAACAAAAATTGCCGAAATGAATACAGTGGACAAGAAAGATGACTAAAAGATTCAGGATCCACAGCGGTACTTGTCATCATCATCAATGGGGAAGTACAGGGAAGAATGCATAGAAGCATGCAGAACCCACTCTTTTCATACCAGAACAGTTAGACTTTGGAGAGAGTTTTGCTATCCCAGATGTCAAAAGAAGAGACCAGGAAAACTCAGTGTTTTGTATGTGTCTGCTAAACTTCCTCTGGTGCCCAAATCATCTATGACACTTACCTTGGATTTCTTTCAGTTTCTATGTGTTGATTCTCTCTAATCATGAAACTTGATCAAAAGTTTTTCCCTTATCTAACTATCAATTACCTACTCTCTCTCTCTCTCTCTCTCTCTCTCTCTCTCTCTCTCTCTCTCTCTCGTTCTTTGTTTTGCCCATATCAATGCCACCCTAAAGTTGGAATTTAAGGTCTTAAATTTCTGCCCATTTTGATTTTCCATCACATCAAAGCCATTCATTATCCTGCCCCTAACTGTAATTAATGAATTCATTCATTCAATGAAGATTAATTGAATTTCACCAAAGGGCCAGTCACCAAAGGACATTGTGGTGAAAAAGATGGACAAGTTTCTCAATTTTGTGAGAAAGAAACAAAACAAGGAAACCATATGCTTTTTAATAGAAAATCAAAATAGTCAATGATTTTATAAGAACTTACTAGGGCAAACATCTTTGGGTGATGTGGTTAAGGGAGGCTTCTCTGGACAGGTAAAAGTTGTTCTCAAATTTTAATGCTATAAGGAGAAGGAAGAACTAAATATTTCATTCTACTTGTGGAATGAAAGTCAGTCAGGCCATTTACAGTTCTGTTAAGAAAGAATTAGAGGGCCTCTCTGGTGGTGCAAGGTGTTAAGAAACAACCTATGAAGCTGTCCACAGCCACTGCACCACGAGTTTAATCTCCGGTCGGCGAGGGAGCAACCCACATGGTGCAGCAGACCCTTCCTGATTTGCCCACTGCTCCCCTCAGCAGTGTATTTCAGTTAATCTGCCTGTTCTGTTCCCCACTCTGTCTCTGGTGAATCCTCTCACCACTCACACCTCTGGCCTGTACCCCAGCTCTTGTATGCATAAATAAATATATCTTTAAAAAATGAAAGAATTAAAGATAAAATCTACCACCAAATGAAATGGAGAGTGTCATGAAGTATTAAGTCTCTTATTCAATTATTAATGTATGTCATGGTACTACAAAAACCTCTCAGTGCTGCCTTCAAAGAACTTAGACTTTGATGGAGGGTACAAGTAGGTAAGCAAATCACAAATGACTGTGTGAAAAAAGATGCAATAGATATATATATATATATATATTCTGGGAATTCCAAGAGGGTCTAGTGCCAAACTCTGCCTGGGGAAGAAGGGGTCAGAAAATGCTTTGCATTTGCTGAGTGTTGAAAGTCAGGTGGGTCATTTTATAAGTAGATTTTTTTAAAAGGAAGATCATTTCAAGTAGAAGAAATATGGTGTGTGTGAATTTTTGTCATAAATTAAGAAAATTCACTCTTGTTTAAGAGCTAGATTTGAACTCCAACTCAGCTGAACCCTAGCCTTATGACTTTGAGCATGTTATTGAACCTTTCTGGTCCCACCTATCTGTGAGGAGAGATAACACTTTCCTCACAGGAGCAGCTGTTAGCATTGAGTTAATGAAATACCAGTGGTGACCATGTGGTAATTTCTCAATTTAAGCTCCCAACACATATTGTAAAGGGAATGAAAGCATTAAAAAAGACTAGCTGAGTAACTTCTAAAATTCCTTCCTATGATAGTATGATGTATGCCTAATGCTTAACTCAGTGTGTGGCCTATAGTAAGACTGCTCAATACAGTTTCTCAAGACTGTTGATGTTCTTCAGCATTCTCTCTTATCCAGTTACATGGCAAAAAGTGATCAAGTTGTTTCCCAGTTGTGCACTACTGAAATGACAACACCTCTATTATTACTATAATTCAATTGTTCTCACAGAGATGATTTTTTACAGTCCTCTTCACAGGGGATATTGGCAATGTTTGCAGACATTTTTGGTTGTCATGACTTCGGGTGCTACTGGCATCTAATGGTTAGAGGTCAGAAATCATGCCAAACATTTTGTAGCACACATGATGGCCTCTGCCACAAAGAATCATCTGGTCTGACATTTCAATGGTGTCAAAGTTGAGACATCCTCCAGCTAAAACCCATCAATCCTTCTCTGACCCTGATTGGCGTCTGTGGAAGGTCGCAAGTTCATTGATGTGGTCTTTCAGTAGACATGAGCTTCATGCACCATGCATGCCTGGAAATTCATCTGGGAAGCTGAATTTCCAGATATATTTTTAGGAAAATATTAATAAAATTATTCCCCAACTAAAGAATTGCATTATTTCCACATCTCCACAAAGAAAAGGGTTTGTTCTTTAATCACTAGCCTTTGGAGCCAACGCATAGTTGAAGAATCCTTCTGGACCTTGTCAGAGGATTTTTGAATGCATGATAGTTGTCTTGGCTCTTCTCTTTTCACCCATATGCCCCCATGCCTCCCTTAAAGGGAATAAAAAGGAAATAACACTTTTTAGGCATTTACTAGGTACCAGGCACCATGCTAAGGTCAGAGATGGGTTAATGGGTTTCAGTTGAAGGATTTCTCAACCTTGGTGCTATTAACATTTGGCCTGGATAAATTTAAGAATTTGGCATATTTTGTAATTATATGCCTTGTATGCACAGGGAGCAAAGATTCAAAGAATTACAATAGTAGACTATACTGAATGGAATAGTATTGCCCCTAAATTCACATCCAATTAGAACCACAACCTGTGGCCTTATTTGGTAAAAGGGTCTCTGTGGGTGTATTTATTAAGCATCTTGAAATGAAATCATCCTGGATATAAGGTTTGCGCTAAACCATTTCTCTTTCATGAGTAAAAGAGAAGCTTAAAATAATTATTGATAAGGTATATGAAAAGAGAATTTCAACAAAGATTTTGAATAGTAAAGTGAAGAACAAGTGAATATTCTAGAAGCAAAACATACAAAATCTAGAATTAGAAACTCAGTTCACTGATTTAATAGTGGACTGGGCAATATAATACAGGATTGGGTAAATAGAAAATATCCAAGCAGTAAGACAAAAAGAACAAGTTAATAGGTCAGAAAACAGAATACAGAGTAAAAGTATTGTGGGACAAGCAGTAAATCCTAGAAAGAAAGGAAAGAATGACAGAAACAATAGTCAAAGAAATAAAGGTCAGTAACTTTCCAAAACCAATGAAAAATATCATCCCACATATTCAAGAAGATCAAAAAAGTCCCAGAAAGGGAAACACAAAGATGATATTTAGGCAAATCATAATTAAACTTCATTGAAAACTACAAAAATATTAAAATTTAAGTATTTTTCACATCGCTACAAAACATATCAAAAATTAAAAGAATTTAGAGGAAAAATAAATAGTAGGGAATTTTGAGATTTATTCTCAATTCCTAATGAAAGAGGTATTAATATAACAGAATCGAAAAATTCAAAATCTCAAACTGAATAACATAAAAAACACTTTAAGAAACAACTTTTAAAAAAACGCACTTAGCACTAGATCCCAAACTGACCTTACACCATAACTTAAGAAGGGCTTCAGATTTGTATTTTTTAATTATTCAGAATATTTCTATGACCACAATGGAACTGATCTTGAAATGAATATCAAAGGATAGCTGGAGGTATCCCAAATACATGAAACATAAATAATCGATGTCTAAAAAATCTATATGTCAAACAGGAAATAAAAGAGGACACACATAGACATACAGAAGATGCGCAAGTGAAAATGGAGGCCAAGACTGAAATGACCCAGTTAGAAACCAAGAAACACTAGTGATTGCTAAAGCCACCAGAATCCAGGAGAGAGGCTAGGGGTAGATCTCCCCCCAGAGGCTCCAGAAGGAATAAATCCTGACAAAACCTTGATTTTGAATATCTGACCTCCAGAACTGTTAGGGGATAAATTTCTGTTGTTTTGGGCCACCCAGTTCATAGTTCTTTGTTAAGGAAGCCACAGACAACTGATAAAATCACCCAGAAAACTAGTGTAGAATCAAGTACAACATCTAGTATAACTCCAGAATTTCTGATTTTCTGCACATCTTACTTTCCAACAAAAAGCAATGGATCAGGTTCTGCTACCCTAATTAAACCCTAGACTCCCCTGCTTAATCATGTTATGTTTATCTCTTTTGTTTTATGATTGATTGTCTTACTGCCTGACAGGGACAGAAGTCACCTACCTCACTGGCTGTGGGGTTCAGAGGCCTCTTGGATGTCCTTCCCCAATGCCCCAGCCCTGTCACCCACCTGACTCTTGCCTGGTAATCCTTTAAGTTGATGGGTCAGCAGCCCCCAGTCTCCACCTGAGAAGACACCATGCAGGGCAGCTCTGATTTATCTCCACAAAGTGTCAGCTGGTCTGGAACATGACATGAACTCAATACCACTGGCTCTGATACTTTGGACACCCTACCTCTGAAGACGACACAATGTCTCTCCACTATCTTACTCATAATGCTTTCCAGACCCACCTTCCCTTCTAGAATTACCAACCCCCTTTGCTAATGATGCATTCATGGAATAGTATAGTTCCTCCACCACCAGCTTCCAGAATCTCCTGTAAGCAGCCTCTCTAACATCATTGGGTTCTACAGATGCCATGGTCTGCCTTGGATTTTGGACACATTTTTTCCCACAGAAAATTTTAGGAAAATGATACTTCCCTCCATTTAATCCACCTTCTTCGGACAGACAGGAAGGACTGGAAAGAGATAAGTCATTTATCTGCTTGTTCTAAATCAGTTCCTTGTACCTTAGGATGCAGAGTCCCCCAAACCCACTTTTTAGTGAACTTTTAAAGCCCTTCCATTTCATGGTTTCCTGGTTGTTGCTGGAATTTCATATCTGATAACATTTGTTAAAAATGAGAGATGAGAGAAGAGGCACTGTGTTTAATTCAATCCCTCCACAGCACTTCCCACCTGTGATAGAGTATGGGTAAGCACTTCCCATCATGCATAGGGAAAAAGGTCTTTGTATCCTTTAAATTCAGAAGAAATATAAAGATTATCTTTAAGAAGAAATATAAAGATTGTCTTTATAGTTGCCAGTTGTAAAATATAATTTTACTATTATTTTTTATGGGAGAAGCCTACAGTGGCAAGGTGCCCCTGGCCCATTCTAGTTGCACTGTAACCCTGCCTTCCCCTCTTTTTGCTGGTTTGATAGTCAAATAATGATTTATCACTGTTCGAGAACCCAGTTCACAAGGCACTTGCCCTCACTCCCAACCACACAGCACCCAGTGTACAGCAAGCACTGCATTGGCATTTGCTAAATTAGTAAAATCTGGAAGGGAAATGCTTGGAGTGATGATGCACCTAAGGATACAAGGGGATTGAGCTGGGAGATAAGCCAGCTCTGACCCTGTCCAAGTCACAGTTCCTCCTACTCTGCCAGATGAACTGAGGTTTGACTCTTTCTACCCTGGTTTTCCAAGCTCATCTGATTTGATCTAGGGAAACTGCTTCCAAGCACCAGTGCTTTAAGCCATTCCTGAAAAGAAAGCTGAAGGTGTCTCTGGGTTGTGTCAGGGTCAGATCCTTTCCCTCAACAAAGGTGCAGGGCTCCAGTTCTTCCTGGTTCAGCAGCTTCTATGGAAGTACCAGCATGGACATCAAAGTAGGTGATCCCTTGCAGACCCACACACTCAGGCTGCCTGATATCAGCCTGTGAGCTGGCACAGACTAAGCTGTGTGTACAACTTCTTCCCCTCCAAATGCTTACATATTGTCAAACTCAGAATGATTGTGAAAATAAATATAAAACCATCATGAGTCTGGGCTCTTTCTTGCCACCAGTATATACTCTCCTTTCTAATCATGGCTCGACTCCAGAAAGCCCTACAACTGGTGGGGCTCCTGGCTCTCACTTCTATTCTCCAAGAGCTGAGAGATCCTCTCAGTCCCTACATAATTGATTTCTCATCCTGGCACATTATCTTGACAAAAACCTGCCTGAGATCCAGCTCATTAATGAGCTTGCTGTGATCTATTGGGGTTATTGACAAAATCGAGAATAAAATTTCAGGAGGACTGTGTTGCATCAGAATGCTTCCTTCTGTCTCCCTTTTTTGTCAGAGAGAAAATTAACAATCTTGGGAGCTAGAACCCTTGATACTGGAATTATCCTTAGAGACAAATGGGAAGCAATGTTCAAGTCTCAGTGCTAGGAAGATGAGGAACTCTGTGGTGGATAATTCAACTTTCCAGGGAATTTAAATCCAAACAATAGTGTCAGATAATTCAAATGCTTTTATTTGTCCTCTTGTAGGAGAAGTGAATGTGAGAATTTCTCTTAAGCATGGGCACACATGTACACTCACCAAAATAACCCAAATGTACATTTTGATCTTCAGAATCTCTCCTGAATGAAAAAAAAAAAAGCTGTGAAGTTAAACTAGTCAGGAAATAGCCAACCTTCTCATTTGGATTAGTGCCAAAGTCATTCCCCAACAACTTTATTTACTTTCTTTTAGAAACTTTTAATTAGTAATAGGATTTAATGAGAGAGAGGAGGAAATAATAGTTATTGGGAGGCATCTATTTCCAATACTGCAATTACATCATCAGTTTTAATTGTCACAATCCTGGTATTATCAGAGTTTTAAAACTCTCCTCAACGCCCAAGTTCTAATTAGTTGTTCTGCTAGCATGTGAGTCATAATCTTCCTGAGTTTAAATTTGATTTCTATCCCTTGCCATTCAGTCTAATAAAATACAAAATACTCCTTATGAAAAACATGTAGATGCCACATAGACCAAGTTGCTTCATGTTGTCTTTCACTCATTATTCACATGTATACATATTTACACACTTATTGTCATGGTATAAATATCATATATATTTACTATGTATCTACACGGACTCATCAGTCATATACATTTAGACCAGCAATGGACCCTGAATGACCAAGATTCCAAAACTCTTATTGCCTAGTGACATTATAACACACATTGCCAGTGTGCGACAGGAGCAAGAAGTCACAGGTGACCCAACTCCTCTTCCAAGGTGCCCTTCTGACATGCTGAACAGAGAAAGGGAGTATTGTTTGGGAAATTGTAACAGGGTGGTCCCCAGGAAAGGGGGAGGTTCCAGGTTCCCTGCCCCACCCAAGGGAGGATGGAGCTGAGCAAGAAGAGGAGAAGCTGAAGAAGAGACTGAGGAAGGAAGCAGGATGGAGCCAGGAGACCTGGAGGAGGCGCATGGAGCCTAGAGACACGTAAAGAAACTGCGCTTGTCTTTTGGTCGTGGACTGGGTGACACAGATGTGGGTGAGACCTGTGGGGAGGTGACAATGGCAGCTTTTATCTTGATGTTGATTTTGCTCTTTTCCTTCCGGGCTTGTCCAGTTGTTTGTGACCCTTTTCTGTGGGTCCCCACTGGAAGATGCTTTAGACTTGTAGCAGGCTTTGGGGCCTTGTTCTGGGCCAATCCCATTTGGATGGACTTTTACTCACGAGGGGACGGGTAACTTTGGGTGCTTCATTTAGAAACTAGACTCTTTGCCTTACCTGTATTGTTTGCTAGTTTTATTAAAGTTCCTTCCCATTAAAGTCCCATGTGTTTTGTGTTGATGCGGCGGATGGCAGAACCCATTTAGAATAGGCAGGTTTGCGGGGCTTGGGCTACCCCTCTCCCTGTCCTATAACAGATTTGGCGACCACGAAGATTTAGGACAGCCATCCGTGGTTAGTCAGCCCCATGGGGAAATTGGGCTTCCCTGTGGCGCTGGCTACCATAAGCACAAATGTGATTTTTGGTTTCTCCGGTGTGTTTGTTTCATATGTCGATTTGCTGTTGAAAAACTGGCTTGGGCTTTGTGAAGATCTGTGTGTCTGTATGTAATTTGTTTGTAGTGACTTGCTAAGACATTTGATTTTGTGGAAATTGTTCTGTGCCAGTTTTACTCAAAAGATTAGGCAGTACGTAGGACCATGTGGCCAGATCAAAGATGGCGTCTGAGGCCACTTGGTGTGCTCTTCTTGTTGCTAGGACTTTGGAACTTTTTTTTCTTTCTTTTTGTAATCTCTGCTGTCTCATTAGCATTTCTAAAGGCAATAATGGTTCTTCTTTAATATGTTGCTTTGCCTTTGACTATTTCCTGCCCTGTGTCTGATGGTTTTGCAAGCCGACTGTGGAGCAGTGGTGTTTTAATTAGCAAATGTATGCCTGGGTGTTAAGGAAAGAGTAGCCTTAAGCAGTAACTGGTAATTGCTGGTAGCCTTGATGGATTCTTGGAGATAACTTGAATTTTTGCAAAGTCTGGATCAGAAAAATTAACAAGATTTTGTCTGAGTCTGAAAGGATTTGCTGCTGTGAATTTTGTCTACACAATTTGTTTTGGGCATGTTTGCCATTTTGAATCCTGGATTTGTTCAATTGCTGGTGTAAGACAAGATTCTAAGTTTCTGCTTCCTACTGAGGAAGGTCTGTTATGGAAAGCACTCTTTAGGGTGCATCATGTAACTACCAGGTTTTCATACCTGTGTTGTTGTTGTCCCTCCCTAGTGTGGGGGAGGTGTAATCTGTGCTTAGATGTTTAATCTGCTCTTTCAGCTTCTGTCCCAGAGTGGCTAACAGAAGTAAGGAGATGACTCCTTTTAATTGAAAGTTAATTACTAATGTTTTGATTTTGCTTTTTCAGGTTCTATTCCAGGAAACCCAAGGAGTGCCTGCTTTGTGATTAATAAAACTTTTCCTTCCTATTTCCAAAGTCTTAGGTTTGTAGGATGACAACCGTAAATTTTTCTGCCACCAACACTCCACATTTTTTTTGGACTTTGACATTTTTTTTCTGAGCCTATGAAGTAAAACTGCAGTTACATAACATATTCTACGTGGCATAACTAAAAAAAAAAAAAAAAAGTCTTTGTCTATACGTTATATGTTGTATGTCCTTGTGTCTGTCTTGGCCTAGAGAGGTTGAAAAATTGGTATACGTGGTGCCCATAGATGTTGGAAAAAAAAAAAGTCTCCAGTTATGAGAAAAACTAAAGGTTATGGTTTGATTGTCAACATTGTGCTACTGAACTAAGCCGGTGCCTTCATAGAGATTTAATATTGTTGTTTCTGCTAATTTTCTGATATTTATGGCAAAGCTTCCCAGAAATCTAAATTCAAGTATAAATTTGGTAGCCTGTCATTTGACTGATGCAAGGAAATTTTGTGGAACCTCAGTAGAGCTCCTGAGACACTCCACAAAGTTTCTCCCTTTCCTCCTGGGAAGGCATTAGATGAATTTGTTCTATTTGGATTTTACCTAATGAAGTAAAACTGGAAGGGAAGCATTGTCACTTGGGAAAATGGTAAAACTTTGGTGTGTACAAAATGTTAACAGTAGTTTTCTAAAATGTGTATATAAAAAAAAAAGAAAGAAAAAAAAAACCTCAGTATCTGGTATGTATGTAAATTGTCAATGATGATTGTCACCTTGTAATATTGTATAATTCAATTGTTTCATATCTACAGGAATTATTTCTGAAAATATAGGAAGAAAAGGTCTCAAAAGATTCCTATTGATGGAACTGTTGAGAGTAAAACTTTTCTACTAAGGACTGAATAGACTTGGAAATACACCTCATATTTACTAAGTTTTCCTTGACATAATAATACTGATGATTTTTTTGCATTTTGCTCTAAATCCACAGTTTTCTTGTTTTGGTGACCAGGATCTGCAGCAAGGTTGTAATTTTTTTTCCAACAAAGCTAACTTGTGTTTGCATTTTCTCTCCCCTTGATACCAACACAGCATAAAAATAGTGGTAGTAATTTTTTTTTGAAGTTTTATTTTTTTTTTATAAATTTTATTGTTATATTCCCCATACAATTGCAGCCCCCCCATTCTGACCCCAATCCCTCCCCTCCCGCCCCCACCCCCCTAAAAGTGTCTCTGGTTCATAGTTTTTTGTTGATTTTGATTTTCACTTTCTTATATTCATTTTCCTGGTCCCTTATTTAAGTTTTCTAGATTCCTGCTATGAGTGAGACCATCAGGTATTTTTCTTTTTCTTTTTGGCTTATTTCGCTGAGCATGATCCCTTCCAGTGCCATCCATGTTGCTGCAAATTGCATGTGTTTATCTTTTTTGAATGCTGAGTAATATTCCATGGTATATATGTAGTGGTAGTAATTTTTGCTACTGATTTCAGAGTCTGTTTTTGCATAACTTCCATAGGGATTTTGTCTGTTTTAACAAAAATTGGACGTGAGTTTGATTGTGTGGCTTTGTGTGGAGTTCTTCCAGAAAGTTGAAAAAGAGCTGAACCAAGAAGAGGAGAACCTGTTTGCCTTGTTTGTAGGGTTCCAGAGACCTCCAAAGAAGGTGAGGAAGCTTGCCTCCATTGGCAGGACTGGACAACCCGGCCAGCGAAAATGCCCTGGTACCCTCGAGAAGAGGAAAGCCCAGGTGGAGTCTGATGAGACCAACTTTATACCTGAAGCATACATCGACTGGATGCCACCGGTTCGCTCTGATCCTGTGTGGAGTATTTCAACAAAGCCAGCTAAAAATTGCTGTTAGTTATTTTCTGCCCTGTGATTTTATGCAAAAATAGGAAAAATGGTTTAAAAGTAAATTTAATTTGCAAATTTTTGCTATGCTGTTAAAGTTTGGGATCAAGGTTGAGAGAATTCGTTTTTGCATAAGTTGAACCATTTTAACATTTTTTCCCTGTGATTTTGATATATTTGCTATCTTGTTTTAGCCAATGCTCCAACTTTTTTTCTTTTGGCTTGGATAATGGACTATTTTTAAGTAATGAAACTGTCATACTGGACATTCATGGACAATGCTGCTGACTAATTGTTGCTTCTCTTACACACATTGGAACCCTGAAAAAAGACTGTCTCCTAAGACTACACCCTGAGATCTGTGCCACCATAGATATGGTGGAATAAAAATTAAAAGGGGGGATTGTAACAGGGTGGTCCCCAGGAAAGGGGGAGGTTCCAGGTTCCCTGCCCCACCCAAGGGAGGGTGGAGCTGAGCAGGAAGAGGAGAAGCTGAAGAAGAGACTGAGGAAGGAAGCAGGATGGAGCCAGGAGACCTGGAGGAGGCGCATGGAGCCTAGAGACACGTAAAGAAACTGCGCTTGTCTTTTGGTCGTGGACTGGGTGACACAGATGTGGGTGAGACCTGTGGGGAGGTGACAATGGCAGCTTTTATCTTGATGTTGATTTTGCTCTTTTCCTTCCGGGCTTGTCCAGTTGTTTGTGACCCTTTTCTGTGGGTCCCCACTGGAAGATGCTTTAGACTTGTAGCAGGCTTTGGGGCCTTGTTCTGGGCCAATCCCATTTGGATGGACTTTTACTCACGAGGGGACGGGTAACTTTGGGTGCTTCATTTAGAAACTAGACTCTTTGCCTTACCTGTATTGTTTGCTAGTTTTATTAAAGTTCCTTCCCATTAAAGTCCCATGTGTTTTGTGTTGATGCGGCGGATGGCAGAACCCATTTAGAATAGGCAGGTTTGCGGGGCTTGGGCTACCCCTCTCCCTGTCCTATAACAGATTGACATACAATTTATGATGTTCAAACATGGATGAAATCTCCCAAGAATGCATTTCTCAGAACATAACTTTGTCATCAGGTGGCACCTGATACACTGATGTGCTATCATCCACTGCTGATCTATCAGAAAAATGTGAAGAATAAAGAATAGGATAAAAATTGGGATCAGTTGTATAGTGATGAAAGGCAGCTGGACTTTTTGGTGGTGCTCATAATGTAGCATATACACATGTTGCACTATAATACTTTACACCCAAACCCAGAGATAGTGTAGGCCAATGTACTTCAATAAAAACTGTAAAACAAAATGATATAGGATAAAAGAGAAATATAGTAGACAGAAAATATTAAAATTAGGCAGCAATAAGCATTTAATACAGCAGTGACTCAATATATAAGTAAATATAATTTGGGTAACCTCACCAATGAAAAGGCACAGGTTCTAAGGCATTAGACTCAAACAAAACAGAAATGTCCCACAGTGTATTGTTTAAAAGACAGCTAAATCATAAGAATACAGTGGGTGTGGCATGTGACATACATGTGAGGAGGTGTGAACCTAGTCCCCTAAATCATATGCAGTGTTTCAAGCCAATGTTACCTCAATTATAAAAAATTTATATATATATATATATATATATATATATATATATATATATATATATATCAACAAGAGCAAGAGCTGGAAAGAGATACAGTCAAATTTAACCACATATGGAGGGTGAGGGAAGCATGTGAAGATGTGCTCCCCAAATTATATAGTTATGCAAAGAATTGATAAATAACAAAGGCTTTTGAAATATTAACCAAATAAACCTAGCATGATATGACTACCTGTTAAAATTCAATTAAAAACAACATCTTAACTTACAAATAAGAGATGAATATTTTATTTTTTAAATTTTATTTATTTTTAACTTAGGTAATATTGGGGTCTCCCCATCAGGTATTATCACCATAGTGCACCCACCACCAACTCACCCAGAGTCTACCACCAAAGACCATTGTGTGTCCACCCTCTTTGCTCTCTCCCCTCCCCCACATCCTTCCCACCTTAGCGCTTCAGTTCTATAGTCAGCTCTCAAGGGCTAGCTTTTCAGCTTGACCATTAATTTTAATTCCACTCATAGGCATCCATCCAAGTATTTCAAAAACATTAATTTGAAAGGAAACTAGCACATTTGAAAATTAACAAAACATATAAACAGAAACACTGCATATAGCAATGACAGAGAACTGGCAGCTACACCCACTTGAATACTAGGCTTTCTGAACATAGCACTCGATAACTGGCGAATCCAGCAGACAATACCTAGGACAAGGAATATATCATCTCAATGATATTTTAAACAAATATACTTCATATTTAATAGATTTGTATGCACAAATAAATATTAAATATATTTTATAAATATTTTTTATAAAAATGTATAGAATAGTTTATTAAATGTTTATATTTTACATAAACAAATATTGTGCACTTGAAGAGAACTATTCTTTTCCTTTGTTTCCCATGCTTTCCCTTGGGTGTGCATATCTGTATAACTTTAATAATCCCAAAATTTAAGAATGACTGCCTCCACATGGTCCTCTACCAGCCCATGAGTTAATTCTCCAGTGTTATCTATTATCCTGAATTTTTATGAAGATTTATTTTCTTTACAGTTTTGTGCCCAAGTCATACAACCTTACTTAGTATAATATAGTTTTCCCATTAAAAAATGAACTCTTGTATCCCTGGTGGTGCAGGCGTTAAGTCTCAGCACTATCAAGCTATCCTCAGCCACTGCAGCATGAGTTCAATCCCCAGCTAGGGAGCTAACCCACATGGCACAGCAGACCTCTCCTGTCTTCCCCGCTGCTCCCCTCAGCAGTGTATTTCAGTAGGTCTGTCTATTCTGCTCCCCACTCTGTCTCTGGGGAATCCTCTCACCCCCCACACATCTGGACTGTACCCCAGTTCTTGTATACATAAATAAATAAATAAATATTTTTTTTAAATCAATTTCTCTCTTTTTCTTTTTTTTTTTTAAAGATTTATTTATTTATTTATACAAGTACTGGGTACAGTCAGAAGCGCGGGAGGGTGAGCGAATTCACCAGAGCCAGAGGGGAGAACAGAAGGCAGATTGACGAAGTACACTGCTGAGGGGAGCAGCGGGCGTGGCAGGAGAGGTCTGCGTGCCATGTGGGACCCTCGCTGGTGGCCGGGGATTGAACCGGCGTTGCAGAGGCTGCAGGCAGCTTCGCAACCCAGTGCTCAACCACTGCACCACTGGGGAGGCCCAATAAATAAATAAATATTTTATAAAATCTACTCAATGTATAGTTTACAAAAAATACTCTCATTTCAATTATATATTTTGATGAAACCTCCAGCACAGTAAAGATATAGAACATTTCTATTATTCCCCCAAAATTCCCAATCAATACTCACAGTAGCAGTCCTGGTCAACCATAATCTGCTTTCTGTTACTATAATTAGTTCTATATAAATGGAATTCTCAGTAGGTAGTCCTTTTGATTTGCCTTGATTCATTTAATATGCTGTTTCCTGCTCCAGCCAAGGGAAGGTGGTGCTGAGCAGGAAAAAAGAGAAGCTGGAAAGGAGACTGGAGGAGGAAGGAAGCAAGGTGGAGAGCAAGAAGGAGACCTGGAGGAGGCATGTGGAGCAGGGAGACATGTAAAGAAGCTGCACTTCTTGGTCTTGGTCTGGTTGAAACAGATGTGGGTGAGAGACCCATGGGGGGTTAAAAAATGGTAGCTTTTATCTTGATATTGCTCCTTTTATCCCAGATGTGCTGGGCCCCTTATGCCCTTTTCTTCTGGGTCCCCACCAGAAGGTGCCTTAGCCTGTGGCAGGCTTTTGGGCCAAAGTGGCCCTGCTTTGGGCCAATCCTGTTTGGCTGGACATTTACCCATGAGAAGATGGGTAATTTCGGGTGCTTGATTTGGAAACTTTATTCTTCCTCTTTACTGTATTTCATAGTAATTGTATTAAAGTTCCTTTCCATTAAAGGTCTTATGTACTAGAGATGTTTTGTCTTGATGTGGAGGATGGCAGAACCCATTTAGAGCTGGCAGGTTTGGGGGTTCTGGGGTGCCCCCTCACCCTGCACTTTAATAACTGACTTCTGCTGGTCTGTGTCCCTGGGGGATAATAATGGTGACAGAAGGGACCTGACCTCCCCCCAGCCTCAGAGTCATGTGAGGGTCTCAATGGGCTGAAGGAGCATGAGGTCAGGTAAGACATTGGTGAGTGTCTCCCCAAAGCTTATCCCTCCACTGTTCCTAGAAGTCCAGGCATCCAGTAAACAGTGCACACACATTCCATGATATATGATGGGGTTACATCCCTCAAATCCATTGATGTTGTTTGGCTAAGATGCTGGGTTCAGTGAGCGGGGTCCTTGCATTACCGCTGAGAAAATTTCAGCAGAGCTCCTCTTTCAGTGGCACATGGTGAGTTTGCCAAAGACACAAAGGCATTTGGTTATATCCAAAAAGTTCAGATGAGAAGAAAGAAGATGCTTGCACAGTCATAAGCAGGCAGGAAGAGCTGCATTTTGCCTATGCAGAAATTATACTGATGTAGTGTTCTTTTGGGGAAGGGTTCAAACCTTTGTGGAACTGTTATCTATTGTTAGATTAATTTCTTCTTTGGTGTGATTAGGTTGATTTGTAAAAAACTTTGATTCTCTAATGGCCCTCAATCTCCATGTCCCCAAATCAGGTCTGAGATTCTGGATACTTTCTCTAGCAGTCTGCTTTTTCTACAGCAGACTAAGTATTTTTCATTGCTATATAGGTAAACAAATATGTTCAAATTTTTTTTCTTTTTTTTTTTGTTTTGGGTAATTTTTTTAAATAAATTTTATTTTTATATTCCCCATACAATTGCAAGCCCCCCCATTCTGACCGCAATCCCTCCCCTCCCACCACCCACCCCCCAAAAAGTGTCTCTGGTTCATAGTTGTTTGTTGATTTTGATTTTCACTTTCTTATAGTTATTCATTTTCCTGGTCCCTTATTTAAGTTTTCTAGATTCCTGCTATGAGTGAGACCATGCGGTATTTTTCTTTTTCTTTCTGGCTTATTTCGCTGAGCATGATCCCTTCCAGCACCATCCATGTTGCTGCAAATTGCATGTGTTTATCTTTTTTGAATGCTGAGTAATATTCCATGGTGTATATGGACCACATCTTCTTGATCCAGTCATCTATTTTTGGGCATTTGGGTTGTTTCCAAAGCTTAGCTATTGTAAACAGTGCTGCTATAAACATAGGGGTGCAGGTATTCTTTGGAATTGATGTTTCTGTGTCCTTTGGGTAAATACATAGGAGTGGAATTGCTGGATCATATGGAAGCTCTATGTTTAGTAGGTTCAGAAATCTCCACACAGCTCTCCATAGTGGTTGGACCAGTTTGCACTCCCACCAACAGTGCAGGAGAGTTCCTTTTTCTCCACACCCTCGCCAACATTTGTTGTTGCTAGTTTTTTTAATATGTGCCATTCTCACTGGTGTAAGATGGTATCTCATGGTAGTTTTGATTTGCATTTCCCTGATTACAAGTGATATTGAACATTTTTTCATATGCCTGTTGGCCATTTGCATTTCCTCTTCAGAGAAGTTTCTTTTTAGTTCTTCTGCCCATTTTTTGACTGGATTATTTTCTTTGTTGTTGTTGAGTCTCATCAGCTCTTTGCAGATTTTTGGGCATTTGGGTTGTTTCCAAAGCTTAGTTATTGTAAATAGACTGCAGGCAGTCTTTACTGAAGAAATGTCCCTGTTCTAAAATGGAGATGCGGGACGCACTCCCTGCACGTCCGGTCTCAGGCACAGTCTTCTGCACCCCCGGTCTGCCCCGGCCGTGGGTGCCCATTCCCCCTGTGGGCTCAGACTGCTGGTCTGAAGGGGCCTGGGGTGGGCTAACATCCCAGCTGGCCACGGGCTCCTCCAGGAGCCTTCTGCTGGTTTCAAGCTATGTGGCACCAGAGATCTCTCCTATTGTTCTTGGGGAGCAGTTTTTTTCACACCGTGGGACAGGGAACAGAGTGGGAATGGTAGGGAAAACCTCAACGGCTTTGGGGTGCTGTGTCTGCCTTGTGCCCCACTGACGTGGAGGACCCACGCCCCGAATTTCGTGCCCCGGGTCTCAGTTCAAAAGCCCTCAGGTCCAGGAGGAGGGCTGTAGCCCAGTTCAGTGGCCGCAGGAATGGCGCCTTTTGCACCCCACTCCCGTGTCCGGGTGCCTGGTTTCTGATTACTCAGAGAGGGACTTTCACCTCAGTGAGGGTCCCCTGCGCGTCTCCCTGAAAGCCTAGGTCCCAGGCGCGGGTATGTGGGCAGCCGCGATCTGCATTTGCTTTTCAAGCGCGCTGGTTTTCCGCACTAGCTTACCGGCTGGCCCGGGGCTGTGTGCAGGTCTCCGGGGGTCTCTGTTGTTCTCTAATGGCACACAGAACTATTCGCTCACCTCCACAGCGAATCCTCCAGGGTTCTCCACAGCTCCAGTTCACAGGGTGTGGTGGCTGAAATAGTTCCTCTCCACTCACAGTCCTGCTTGATGCGTAGTTTGTACTTGTTGGTCGTTTTAGTTTGTTTGTTTTCCTCCTTTCTGTTGGTCGGAGAGTGCCGACTTTGTGGGTGGGGGAGGGGAGCAGGGTTCTGCGCTTTCCTCCCTTCTAGTCCTCTTTTATGGCAACTTTCTTCTTCGGGTAGTTTGCTGGAGTCGTCCGTTTATCTTCCATGTCCCAGTTCTCACTGGGACCTGCCACTTTTCCTCCCTATTAACTTTTTTTTAATGGGAGATCTTACTCGCAGCATCTCCTCGCTGCCATGTTGCTCCTCCTCCCAGAAAAGTTTCTTTTTAGCTCCTCTGCCCATTTTTTGACTGCATTATTTTCTTTGTTGTTGTTGAGTCTCATCAGCTCTTTGCAGATTTTTGTGATCAGTCCTTTATCATTAGTGTTGTGTGCAAAAATGTTCTCCCAGTCGGTGGGGTTTCTCTTTGTTTTTGTTATTGTCTCTTTTGCTGTGCAGAAGCTCTTTAACTTGATGTAGTCCCAGCTGTTGATCTTTGCCTTCACTATCACTGCCTTGTGTGATGTGTCTGTAAAGATGTCTTTGATGGGCATATCACATAGTGTTTCGCCTATATTTCCTTATATGTATTTTATGGTTTCTAGTCTTATGTCTAGTTCTTTAACGCATTTTGAGTTGGTTTTTGTGTATGGTGTGAGGTAGTGGTCAAGCTTCATTCTTTTGCATGTAGCGACACAGTTTTCCCAGCACCATTTATTGAACAAACTTTCTTTGCTCCAATGCATAGTCTTTGCTCCTTTGTCAAATATTAGTTGACCATAAATCTGTGGGTTTATTTCTGGATTTTCTATTCAATTCCATTGGTCTGTGTGTCTGTTCTTGTTCCAATACCATGCACTTTTGATGATTATGGCTTTGTAGTATAGTTTGAAGTCTGGGAGTGTGATGCCTCCATTCCCTTCTTTTTTTTTTCAGGAGAGCTTTGCCTATTTGGTGTTTTTGGTGATTCCATACGAATTTCACCATAATTGTTCAATTTCTTTGAAGAACGACATGGAAATGTTTATTGGAATAGCATTGAATCTGTATATTGCTTTTTGTAGGATGGCCATTTTAATAATGTTTATTCTTCCAATACATGAGCAGGGGATGTCTTTCCATTTCTTTGTTTCTTCTTCTTTTTCTTTAACAGTGTTTTATAGTTTTCTTTGTATAGGTCTTTTACCTCTTTAGTTAAAGTTTTTTATAATAAATTTTATTTTTATATTCCCCATACAATTGCAACCCCCTTATTTTGACACCAATCCTTCCCCTCCCGCCCTCTAACCCCCATAAAGTGTCTCCGGTTCATAGTTTTTCGTTGATTTTGATTTTCACTTTCTTATAGTTATTCATTTTCCTGGTCCCTTATTTAAGTTTTCTAGATTCCTGCAATGAGTGAGACTATCCGGTAATTTTTTTTTTCTATCTGGCTTATTTCGCTGAGCATGATCCCTTCCAGCGCCATCCATGTTGCTGCAAATTGCATGTGTTTATCTTTTTTGAATGCTGAGTAATATTCCATGGTATATATGGACCACATCTTCTTGATCCAGTCATCTATTTTTGGGCATTTGGGTTGTTTCCAAAGCTTAGCTATTGTAAATAGTGCTGCTATAAACATAGGGGTGCAGGTATTCTTTGGAATTGATGTTTCTGTGTCCTTTGGGTAAATACATAGGAGTGGAATTGCTGGATCATATGGAAGCTCTATGTTTAGTAGGTCCAGAAATCTCCACACAGCTCTCCATAGTGTTTGAACCAGTTTGCACTCCCACCAACATTGCAGAAGAGTTCCTTTTTCTCCACACCCTCACCAACATTTGTTGTTGCTAGTTTTTTTAATATGTGCCATTCTCACTGGTGTAAGATGCTATCTCACGGTAGTTTTGATTTGCATTTCCCTGATGACAAGTGATGTTGAACATTTTTTCATATGCTGTTGGCCATTTGAATTTCCTCTTCAGAGAAGTTTCTTTTTAACTCTTATGCCCATTTTTTGACTGGATTATTTTCTTTGTTGTTGTTGAGTCTCATCAGCTCTTTGCAGATTTTTGTGATCAGTCCTTTATCATTAGTGTTGTGTGCAAAAATGTTCTCCCAGTTGGTAGGGTTTCTCTTTGTTTTTGTTATTGTCTCTTTTGCTGTGCAGAAGCTCTTTAATTTGATGTAGTCCCAGCTGTTTATCTTGCCTTCACTATCACTGCTTTGGGTGATGTGTCTGTAAAGATGTCTTTGATGTGCATATCACGTAGTGTTTCGCCTATATTTCCTTCTATGTATTTTATGGTTTCAGGTCTTATGTCTAGTTCTTTAATCCATTTTAAGTTGATTTTTGTGCATGGTGTGAGGTAGTGGTCAAGCTTCATTCTTTTGCATGTAGCGACCCAGTTTTCCCAGCACCATTTGTGGAGTTTTTGGGGTTCTCTATGTATATTGTCATATCATCTGCAAATAGTGATAGTTTGACTTCTTTTCCTATTTGGATTCCTTGTATGTCTTTCTCTTGTCTTATTGCTCTGGCTAGGACTTCCAGTATTATATTGAAAAGCAGTGGTGAGAATGGACATCACTGTCTTGTTCCAGATCTTAATGGAATTGCTTTCATCTTTTCACCATTGAGAATGATACTGGCTGTTGGCTTGTCATATATGGCCTTTATGATGTTGAGGTATGTTCCTTGTATCCCAAGAATTTCAAGGGCTTTTATCATGAATGGGTGTTGCACTTTGTCAAAAGCTTTCTCAGCATGTATTGATATTATCATATGGTTTTTATATTTCTTTTTGTTGGTGTGTTGGATAACGTTGATTGATTTTCAGATGTTGAACCATCCTTGTATCCCTGGAATGAATCCTACTTGGTCGTGGTGAATTATCTTATGGATACATTGTTGGATTCTGATAGCTAAAATTTTAATGAGGATTTTTGCATCACTGTTCATTAGGGAGATTGGCCTGTAGTTTTCCCTTTTTGTGTTGTCCTTGTTCGGTTTTGGTATTAGTGTAATGTTGGCTTCATAGAACGTGTTTGGTATTGTCCCTTCCTTCTCAATTTTTTGGAAGAGTTTGTGAAGGATAGGCACTAATTCATCTCTGAATGTTTTGGTAGAATTCATTTGTAAATCCATCAGGTCCTGGGCTTTTGTTTTGGGGGAGGTTTTTGATTACCATTTCAATTTCACTGCTTGTAATTGGTCTGTTTAGGTGTTTTATTTCTTCTTTATCTAGCTTTGGGTGATTGTAGAGTTGTAGGAATTTGTCCATCTCCTCTAGATTGGTGAACTTGTTTCCATATAACTGTTCATAGTAGTTACTGATTATTCTTTTGATTTCTGCTGTGTCGTTGTGATTTCTCCTCTTTCATTTCTGATCCTGTTTATTTGTGCTTTCTCCCTTATTTCCATTGTGAGCCTGGCTAGCGGTTTGTCTATTTAATTGATTTTTTCAAAGAACCAGCTCTTGGTTTCATTGATATTTTGGATTTTTTTTTGTTTCAATTTCATTTATTTCTGCTTTGGTTTTTATTATTTCTTTTCTTCTACTGGTTTTGGGGTTTTTTTGTTGTTCTTTTTCTAGATCTTTGAGCTTCGAGATTTGGTTTTTTCTTTGAGTTCTTTCTTGTTTCTTGATGTGAGCTTCTATTGCTATATATTTTCCTCTTATTACTGCTTTTGCTGCATGCCATACATTTAGGAAATTGGTTTCCTCCTTGTCATTCAATTCAAAGAATTTTTTAATTTCTTCTTTGATCTCCTCAATAGTCCAGTGGTCTTCCAGTAGTGTGGTTTTTAATCTCCATGAGGTAGGAAAGTTCCTTGCCTTCTTTTTTTGGTTTATTTCGAGTTTGATGCGTTCATGGTCAGAAAAGATGGTTGGTATGATTTCAATCTTGATGAATCTGTTGATGTTTGTCTTGTGCCCCAGTATGTGATCGATCCTGGAGAATGATCCGTGTGCGCTTGAGAAAAATGTGTACTCCATTTTTGGGGGGTTTATTGTTCTATAGATGTCTGTTAAGCCCAAATGCTCTAGGTCCTTATTTAGAGCTTTAGATTCTTTGCTTATTTTTCGTCTTGTTGATCTATCCATTGTTGATAGTGGTGTGTTGAAGTCTCCCACTACGTATGTGTTTTCTCTGATGTCTGTTTTCAGAGATGACAACAGTTGTCTGATATATTTTGGTGCTCCTTCATTTGGTGAGTATATGTTAATGAGTGTTATTTCTTCTTGAAGTATTGTCCCCTTGATCATAATGTAGTGACCATTGGGCTCTTTTTTTTTTGAGTTTGAAATCTGTGTTATCTGATATAAGTATTGCTGTTCCTGCTTTCTTTTTTGGTTCATTTGCTTGTAGGATTGTTTTCCATCCTTTAACTTTGAGTCTATTTTTATCTTTTGTAGCTAAATGTGTTTCCTGGAGACAGCAAAAGGTTTGGTTTTGTTTCTTAATCCAGGCTGCAACTCTGTGTCTTTTTATTGAAGAGTTTAGTCCATTGACATTTACGGTTAATATTGATATGTTAGCATCTGTATTTGCCATTGTGTTTGTCTTTCCTTTGATTTTATTTATTTATTCTTTTAATAAATTTTTTTTGGCCTTCTTTCATTGTTATTCGTCCCTCTGAGGTTCTGGCTTTAGGACTCCTTGTAGTATTTTTTGGAGTGGGGGTTTAGAAATTCCAGAGTTTCTGTTTGTCTGGGAAGGTCCTTATTCTTTCTTCATAGAGGAAGGAGAGCTTTGCGGGATAGAGTATTCTTGGTTGGCATCTGTTTTCTTGGAGTCTGTTGACTGTGTCCCTACACTCTCTCCTTGCCCATAGTG
This sequence comes from Talpa europaea, assembly GCF_964194135.1. Classification (NCBI taxonomy): domain Eukaryota; kingdom Metazoa; phylum Chordata; class Mammalia; order Eulipotyphla; family Talpidae; genus Talpa; species Talpa europaea. The sequence goes on along the minus strand of NC_140079.1, from coordinate 45,799,775 downwards.
TTTCTTCAGAGAAGTCTGATGTCAGCCTGATAGGTTTTCCTTTGAATGTTATCTGTTTCTTCCCTCTCGTCAGCTTCATTATTTTTTTCCTTGTCCTGGATTCTCGGGAGCTTTACTATTATGTGTCTTCCTGTTTTTTTTCCTTTCATCGTGGAAGTTTGGTGCTCTTCTTGCTTCTTCTATAGCAATTTTCTGCTCCTTCTTCACGTTTGGGAAGTTCTCTTCAATTATCTCCTTGAATGTTTTCTCTGTTCCTACATCTCTCCCTTCTCCTTCTGGTATTCCTATAACTCTTATATTTCCTTTCCTCATGGAGTCAGATAATTCCTGAAGTCGTTCTTCAGTCTTTTTCCTTTGTACTTCTCTTTCCTTTTCTGTTTTGGTTCTTTTTATTTCTGTGTCTTCAAGAGTGCTTATTCATTCTTCCATTTCATCTATTCTGCTTTCATTGTTTTTCCCTGAGTTCTTTAGTTCCTCCATTAATTCTTTGATTTCCTGTGTTTCTTTTACTTCCCTCTTTAGGGACTCAATTTCATTCTTCTGATCGTTGATTATTTTTCTGTTATCATTGTTTTCCTTTATGAATTCTGTCACTTTTTTAATCATAGCAATTTTAAATTCTCTTTCTGGAAGGCTCAGAAGTTCTTCCAAGTTACTGTCGTTGCAATCTGTGGGGTGGTTTTCTTTTTGTGGTGTGCTCTTTTCCTGAGGAGTTGCTAGTTTGTGTGTGGTTCTTCTACTCCCTACTGTCTGTTTTCTAATTTGCCATATGCATTGGGACACTGTGTTGCTGGGACTGGCCGGCATCTTGTGTAAACTTCTCTGCACCCCTCTAGCTCCTCAGGAGCTATCTGTTGGTTTCAAGCAGTCTTTACTGAAGAAAGATCCCTGTTCTGAAATGGCAATGTGGGGACACACTTCCCTGCGTGCCTGGTCTGCCCCGGCTGTGGGTTCCCGCTCCCCCTCTGGGCTCGGACTGCTGGCCAGAAGGGGCCTGGCGTGGGCGAAATTTCCTGCTCCCCTCTGGCTCCTCCGGGAGCCTTCTGCTGGTTTCAAGCAGTCTTTACTGGAGAAATGTCCCTTTTCTAAAATGACGATGCGGGATGCACTCCTCACACGCCCGGTCTTGGGCATACTCTTCTGAGCGCCCGGTCTGCCCCGTCCGTGGGTGCCCACTCCCCCTCTGGGCTGGAATGCTGGTCAGAAGGGGCCTGGCGTCTGCGAACTTTCCAACTCACCACTGGCTCCTCCGGGAGCCTTCTGCCGTTTTCAAGCAGTCTTTTCTGAAGAAAGGTCCCTGTTCTATGGGGTGTTGGTGATTTTTTTTCTGGTCGCTAGGTGGCACCAGAGATCACCCCTAATGTCCTTGGGGAGCTGTTTTTTTCACCCTGTGGGACGGGGAACAGAGTGGGAGTGGTGGGGAAAGCTTCAACGGCTGTGGGGTGCTGTGTCTGCCTTGTGCCCACTTTGTGGGTGGGGGAGGGTAGCAGGGTTCTGAGCTTTCCTCCCTTCTAGTCCTCTTTTATGGCAACTTTCTTCTTCGGGTAGTTTGCTGGAGTCGTCCGTTTATCTTCTGTGTCCTAGTTCTCACTGGAACCTGCCACTTTCCCTCCCTATTAACTTTTTTTTAATGGGAGATCTTACTCACAGCGTTTCCTTACCACCATGTTGATCCGCCTCCACAACTGTGTTCAAATTTCTGTTCTTGTGATGCCTCCATCCCAAATTTTCTATTCTAAACCTCCATTAATAAGTGATGATGAACACTTTTTCATGTGCCTGTTGGCTATCTGTATGTCTTCTTTGGAGAAGTGCCTATTTAGCTCCTCTGCTTTTTCTTTTAATACTAGATTGTTTTCTTTTTGTTGAGTTTTTTTGTAGATCATTGAAATCAGCCCCTTGTTGGATGTATGGGATGTATGGTGTGCAAACATTTTTCCCATTCAGTGGGGTTACTTTTTGTTTTAGTGGCAATTTTTTTTTGAGCCACAATTGTTTAATTTGTAGTGCCAATTGTTTATTTTCTCTTTTGTGTTCCTTGCTGCTGGAGACAAATCCACAAAGACATTTCTGAAGCCTACATCACGGAGTATTTTGCCTGTGTTTTCTTCTATATATTTTATGGTTTCAGTTCTTTTTTTTTTTTAATTATTTTTTTTTCATACCATCTTTCTTTTTTTTTTTTTTTACAATTGGTTTCAGTTCTTATAGCCAAATCTTTTATTCATTTTTGTTTATGATGTGAGAGAGTGGTGTAGTTTTGTTGGGGGAACAATATGCCCTAAATGAAATCCACCCACAGTGAATCTGGAGTTCAGACGGTAAGCTACAACAGAAGCATTCTGTGTGGCTGATTTCAGTTGTCCTTTTTTTATTATTATGATTTTTTTACATTGTTGTTCATTTTTGGTAGTATTTTATTTCTCCATTTAGGTGTAATCCCTGTAAATATTCCACCACCACATAACCTGTGAGCCATTACCATGGTTCTTTGTGCTATTCCCACCCCTATTTTGATCCCTTTTTCTCCCCCTCCCCTGCTTTAAGCCTCAGATCTATAGTTGCCTACACATTTTCTGGGTTTACCTTTTGTTTGATTTCCCTATATTCCTCCTATGAATGATATTATCAGATATTTTTCTTTTTCCTTCTGACTTATTTCACTGAGCATAATTCCTTCCAGATCCATCCATGTTACTGCAAATAAATAGGATTGCATTGTGTGTATATACACCACATCTTCTTAATCTTATCATCTGATTTGGGGCATCTAGATTGTTTTTGTGTCTTAGCTATTATAAATAGTGCTTTAATAAACATAGGATTGCAGGTTTCTTTTTGGATTAATGTTTTTGTGTCCTTTGGGTAGATCCCTAGGAGTGGGATTGATGAGGCATATGGTAGATTAATTTTTAGTAACTTGAGAGTCCTCCACACAGCTTTCCATAGTGGTTTTACCAGTTTGAATTCCCACCAGCAATATAAAAGAGTTCCTTTTTCTACACATCCTCACCAGCAATTTGTTGTCAGGTTGTTTTTTTTTTTTTTAATGTAGGCCATCCTTACTGGTGTGAGGTGGTATCTCCTTGTGGTTTTGATTTGCATTTCCCTGATTATATGTTTAGTATTTTTTCATATGCCTGTTGGCCATCTGTACTGAAAGTCCCTTAGCCCTCCTCCAGCCGCTAGACACTCCTACCTCTGTCCTTTCAACTTTCATTGAATTTGCCTCACAAATGTGCCTTCTCACATACAGGTCATCCAGATGTCATATCTGAATCAACTGAGACTTAATACCTTCAATAGGCTTCTTCCAAGAGAGTCAGAGAGGTGCCTACTGGTAGACAGAGGACTCAGTTCCCACCTAAACAAGTCTCCCTGTTGGGATGCAGATGCCCCTTCCCACACAAACCAGTCTCACCCTAAGAGATGGTGGGGTTTTCAAGGAATGTATTTATAACCACTCCAGATGTTCTCTCGCCCTCATTTACAATTATTTATCTATAGCAGCTTCCAAACCACCTGATATCCTTTTAATTATTCCAATTACCATATGGTTTCACTTATAGGAGGAACATAGGGAAGCCATACAAGGGATTGGGGGAAAAAAAGACAAAACTAGCTGGCAAACTATAAATCAGAAACATTCAGCAGGGCAGAAGGATCAAATGGGAGGGAAGAGTACAAAGGTGTATGGTGATGGTTCACAGGTGTCTTGGTGGTGGTAGTTTTATGGGGACAACATTTGAGAGGAGAAATCAAGCATTGTACAAAAATGAACAACTATGAAAAAATGTATAAATAAAGTGGGGGGAATTATTCCAGATATTATCATTTTGTTACTTATGAACAATGTTCCCAGTTAAAATGTTTTAGAAACAATGGATTCAATGGTAGATTGGTTTCTTTGTTGCAGAACTTCTCAGAGGCTTGAATGTACTAAGGCACAATTTGAGTTTATGGGATGGGGTAGGGTGGGGAAGACAGCACTTGCAAACTATGTGAGTTGCCTGGGGCTGCCTAACAAAGTACTATAAACTGAGTAACTTAAAACAACAGAAATGTGTTCTTCAACAGTCCACATTCTTCTAGAGGCCAGAAGTCCCAAATCAAGATGTCAACAGGACCACACTCCACCAAAGGCTCTAGAATGGGAAAGGCCTTTCTTGCCTCTCCCTCTCTTTGATGGGTTCAGTCACTTCTTGACTTGTGACTGCATCACTCCAGTCTCTGCTTCCATTTTTACATGGCCTTCTATTATTGTTTTCTCTGTTCTGTCTCTTATAAGGACACTTGTCATTGGATTTAGGGCTCAATCAGTTAATCCAAGATGTTCTCATCTGAAAATCTTTCTCTTAATTATGTCTGTAAAGACCCTTTATCAAAAAAAAATCACATTCACAGGTACCAGGGATTAGGATATGGTCACATTTGTGGTGACAACTTTGAACCCACTATACATTCCTAAAATTTACTTGCATCATCACATTCTTTGCTTTTGGCAAACTGCTCTGTATGGGTCCTGGCCCAGAACAGAAGTTGTCTGCTTGATAAACCCATCTTCTGAGTACCTTACATATACCTTTTAACACACCCTCAAAATGTAGTCCCATATGCAAAAGAGGAACATGGAAGCTCTGAGTTAGCAAGAGAGCTGTCCAAGTCACACAGATAGCAAATGCAAGAAGTAGAATTTGGGTGGTGTAAGCTGGGCATTGAGGAATGGACCTTGGAGAAGGGAAGAGGGCCAGTAGAATGGTTCAGTCAGAGATGGTGTCCCAGGAGGTTGGAGACACTTATCTTCTCTGAAGATCATTCACTGTCATCACTCCCATTTGAACTCAATTTCTCTACTTGGAAAAAACTTGGAAGGTATTGATCAGATGGCTACTGAAAGATAAGTTTGATAAATGACTCCCACTGGGGCCTTCAAAAGTTTCAGGGTCAAACTCCAACTCATAGTAAACAGGGCTGAGGGGATCCAACTCTTGCCCATCTACTGACAGGCTTAGTCTTTTTTTTAATATTTATTTATTTATACAAGCACTGGGCACAGTCAGAAGTGCGAGAGGGTGAGAGAATGCACCAGAACCAGAGCAGGGAACAGAACAGGCAGACTGACGAAACACACTGCTGAGGGGAGCAGCGGACAACAGGAGAGGTCTGTTGTGCCATGTGGGACCCTTGCTGGTGGCCAGGGATCGAACCGGCACTGCAGAGGCTGCTGGCAGCTTCGCAGCCCAGCTCTCAACCGCTGCACCACCAGGAGAGGCCCCTGACAGGCTTAGTCTTTACAACACTTTGGAACCTAAGGGACAGCATGCTGAGGTAATTGCTCTTCCCTGTGTGGTGCTGCTGTATCTGGACACTGGAGTGACTTCTTTGGAAATGAAGGTCTTTCATTTCCATCTGTGAGAAGCAGCAGAACTATTGATTCAGGCCTCACTCCCAGGGATTAATGGAGACCCCTCATTATACATCCTCACTCCTTTCCCATGATGCCTCAGAGTTCCCAGAGGCAACAATAAAGAACATTTCTCAAAGCCCAGAGGTTTTTTTTTTTCTTCACACCAATTTTGCTCACCCTTTATCTCTTTTCCTGATTTCTGCTGAGTGGGAGGAACGCCCCACACACAGTCTTAGGTCCATCCCTATGAGAGGTTATAATTCTCACTCCATTTGAAGTCAGACTTGGCCATGGTCTTAGCTTGGTCAGACTTAGCAAGTACAATGAAACAAAATGGAAATTGATGTTAGGTGACTCTGTTAAGCATGAATCTTAAGAGCTCTGTGTGGCTCTGCCATCTTTGTTTTGTTCTTGACACAACACAAACTCCTCCTAAAGAGGGGCACTCCCTTAACCTTGGTGCTGCAGTGAAGAAGATTCCTTTGAGCAGCTAAACTGACCGATGATAAGCAAAAGTGTGACCAACAAATTAAGCTTTGGGTATCAGCAAAATAATATTTTTTAAAGATGTATTTATTAATGCATACAAGAGCTGGCATACAGCCCAGAAGCATGGGAGGGTGAGAGAATTCACCAGAGACAGAGCAGGGAGCAGAACAGGCAGACTGACTGAAATTCACTGAGGGGAGCAGCAGGCGAGACAGGAGAGGTCTGCCATGACATATGGGTTGCTCTCTGGCTGGCTGGGAATTGAACCCACGCTGCAGAGGCTGTGGACAGCTCCACAATGCTGCGCTCAACCCGCTGTGCCACTGGGGAGGCCCAGCCAAATAATATTTTGAGGTAACTGCTTGCCACTGCAGAATAAGTTGACTGATGAAGGGGACCACGTTTTGTGTCATAAAATGCCCAGATTGAGTTTTCTTCTGATATAAAACATCCAAAATTTACAGGAGCCCTCAGATCCAAGCTGCATAACCACTAGACTAAGCCAGCTTCTGCAGCTTCCTCTATTGCTTCTTCCACTGGCCCACCCTCCTCTCTGGCTTCCAGTGAGATCATTCCACAATGTTTCTACAGTCCTTTCACATACTGGCCATCTCCCTCTCTCCACATCCCTCATGCTTCCAAGCCTTTGCTCCTTTAGAGGAACTCCTTTGCCTATAGGGCACTCCCTGCCCCTTATTCCTTGTGAGATAACACCTCATCTCCCATTAGACTTAGCTCAACAACAGTCTGAACTCTCTTTCCTTTAGAGTCCTTAATTGTGCTTATGACCCATATTAGATAGATGCAGTGGATTTCATTCCTATTTTTAAAAGTCCTCAGTCCCTTAATTATATATGGCCCTTTCCAAAACATATATAAATTTTCACTCACAGTTACAAGCCTAGGTACCTGAGGCCAAAACCTGTAGAAGATGCCAGTGTCAAGATTACGCATGGCTATTCCTTAGACTTTGTCCAGATTCACTTTTACACATGCATTGCTCAGTTAAATAGTCAAGACACAACAAAGTCAGGATCTGTAGGACCAACCATTTCCTAATAATGTAATTTTGAATTAAGTTAAATGACAATATGGTTGAATCCCTGCACTCCCTTTAGCACACTGCTTTATGTAGGTTTCAGTATATCAATATTATATCTGGACTGACCCTTAGGGTTCTTATGACTACAAGTTGCCTGTCAGCAATAGCCATCAGTAAACTCTGAACACAATAGAGATTACTTAGGACCTGGAAATTATACACAGTACACCTGAACCACAGTGGAGTCACAGGTAGAGAGAGACTGCAAAAGCAGCGGCCCTGTGACCTGTTTCAACTGGGCCTGGAGAGGGGGACTAGGGTTTTGTGGGGACTAGATTGGTAAATTCATATCATAAGAGTGGGAATTTGCATGGGAAGAAAGACAAATGAAGGAAAAAGGAAAGACACAAATCAGTTTCATGCATTTATCTAAATTAAACAAGATCTATAAACAAATGGTGAGGGGTGGCTCTTATCTACTCCTGTCACTGGCCATGTGTTTGAGTTAGCCCTCTTTGAAGTAGATGATCCTTGATATGGAAGCTTGGGCCATTGAGAACATTAAACTCTGAGAGCTTACAGTACAAAACTGTAACCACTTGGGTGCCTACCTGTATATCTAATGTGAGGAGAATAGATATAAAAGACAGTTCTCTTCTAGGCCCAGGCAGATGAGCTGTCAGAAACAAGGAGAGTTCTCTTGATCTTTGTTTGAAAAGTTTAGTTGAAGGTAAGCTATTGGAAAAATGGAATCACCAAGTTGACCAGATGCCCACAATGATTCAGCAAAGTGAGACAAACCTTATTTTTTTTCTGGATGCATTTTGCAATTGATTTATTCACTAAAAACTATAGTTGACAATTACAGTCATAATGAGCCAGGATAGACAAACTTGTCACCAGCCAGCTTTCCAGGAACTTCAGGGTCTACTGAGGAGGGGCAGCTAACAAAATAGGGTTGAGTTAGCAATGTGACTCTAGCAATAATGTTTCCTCATGGGGAAATGTGTCAAATCCAGAAAAGTAATTTCATCACTGTCCACCATGCCTGGCTTTTTATAATATCTATATATTATTTTATTCTAATGCTAAGTTTGTCCCAAGAGCCACTTTCTATTGTTTTAAAAATAGTATTCTATTTGTGTGAATACTATTTCTTAACTCATATTGTATTCTATTTCTTAACTCATATTGTAACTGGAAGACTGGAGTTCGGGCCACCTGTCACCACCAAATGCCAATAAAATAGAAAGAGGAATTGAATCTTTAAGGTGCACATGACTCAGACAGCTGGCAATGTGGAAGTTGGGGGATTTACACCCTAAATAAACCACCTTAACATTTTATTTCCAGCTGACTTTTTATAGTGAGTTGAACAAAGATGGTTCATGAGTAAGAAGGCCTTCACTTCTGCCAAGAGACAGTGGTATCCAGCCCCCAGAGCTTCTTTCCACCCTTCTGGACACCTGGCCTCAGGCTCACCCCATGTGTTGAGGCTGGTCTTCAGATAGCACTGGTTGCCTGCACGCCTCCTATCAGCTTAGTGTCTCACCTAATCTCCTCTTCCTCCCAAGCCCCTATAATATTGTTATTAGTATTTCCCCATATTATAAACAACCAAACTGAGTTTTTTGCTCTTGTCCAAAAACCCAAACTGTGAACAATGGGAAATGTCTTTTCATGGAAGAGTTTATTCAAGATGGCCATCAAGGGAGCCCTGGGGTAGGCACCCCTAATGGGTGCCTGAATGGTGGGGGTGCTGGGATTGTATAAAGCATGAAGGACTGTGCAGGAAGTGCAAGGATTCACATTTCCAGGTCAAAGGAGATGTGGGCAGTGAGGCGACATGTATCAAGGTGTTTGACTTTTCCAGCAGGGTGTTTTCTCAGCCATCTTCAGATGTTTGCTTCTGATGCCACTATCAATCCCAGAGAGACACAGAGAATTTTATTAGGGATGCAACACAATCAGTTTTCCAAGTTCCCTGGAATGCAGTTGGAAGCAGTTAATTGGTTAATCATAAGAAGGAGGTAGAGGGAAGAGAGAACAAAGGGTGGTTAGAGTTGAGTTCCACTTATTCTTAATTTTTAGTGTAGGGGAGTTTGTGGTTGCAAAATATATGTGATTGTTGCTACAATAAGAAGATAAAAACCAAGAGCAACTTCATCTTTCTTTCCCTTTTGTGGTGCAAAATATATGCGATTGTTGCTACAATAAGAAGATAAACACCAAGAGCAACTTTATCTTTCTTTCCCTTTGTTCAACCTCCCAAAGACTAGAACACAGAAAGCGCTCAATAAATATTTGTTGAATGAATGAATGTGTTCTAAAGACATGGATAAAGTAAGTAAAGCAGTGTGATGACTCAGGTCTATCCAAGCTCCCACAGGACCCTACTGACCAATGAAGTAACACTATCTAGCACTTATTGAAAGTATATTAAGTGCCTGCATATACAAACACTGCTGTTAAGCAGATGCCATTACTACTAGCCTCCCTGTTTTCAACAGAGATGCAGAGAAATCATTTCTCCAGGGTTACATAATCAGGTAGTGACTGGACCAGTCTGTTCATTGTCTGTATGATGTTAGTCAGTACCATGAAGCTATCCAGGATACTTACAAATTTCTCCTTGCTTATTAATATGCATTTAAGAACCTGAAGAGAAATGAGCAATTCACACTGGTGGCTAGCTCATCTTTGTTTAATAAAGTACACCAGACCTAGAAAATGTGATGGAAGTGTTATCTTGAGGTCTCCATAGCAAGCAATTAGTAGGACTTATCTGAACCTGCCACCTCCATGCCCAGTCCAATGCTGTCAGCACCCATCAGCCAATGCTCCTGGGCATCCTTCCTGGGGATACAGAGAGATGAATAAAGTTAGAGTGTTGACTAACACTGAAGAACCCAATGGGATTTCCAACCTGCACAAACTGTCGAACTCCACTGGAATAACATTCCTGGGAGTCGATTCCAGGTTTGGTTAGTGAACAAGCTGTGGCATTTTTGGTGACTCCTGGGGGATCATTAAAAGTTGACACACAATTCCTACCTTCACTTCATTTGTGCAAATTAAAGAGTCCCCAAGGATCAGTCACAGAGCTACAGACAGATGAAGTCTGATGTGTAGCTCAGGACTAAGCAGGACTAAGCCTCATGTTTGCTTCACTCTGGAGGAATGTTCTCCAGGTAGTTTTCCCACTTAGCCTCAAGACCAAGCTGGAGCATTTGATTAGGAGAACATTTCTCCAGGGTCACACAATCAGGCAGTGACTGGACCAGTCAGGTAGTTGTCTGTATGGTATGAGTCAGTGCCATGGTTCATGAAACTATCCAGGATACTTACAAATCTCTCCTTGCTCATTAATATGCATTTAAGAACCTGAAGAGAAATGAGCACATGTAAGTGAAAATCAGACACAATGTCTCCAAAGTCACATGATTTCCAGAGCTCCAACCAGTCCAGTGCTCCAGCATCTTCCATGGTGCCCTGGGCAGCAGAACCCAAAGCATGTAAAACACTGGTATTACACACTGCAGGGTGACTGCAGATTCTCCCTGCTCACTGTGCTGTGTGATATAAACTCCTTGGCCAACACCTTCTACCCTCCCCTACTATATTGGCAACTCTGAAAGGATAAGACCCCTCTGGACTTGCCATCTGTGGGTTCCCTCAATCTGGTATCTAACAGGTGCTCAATAAATACTTGCTGAGGAAACAAGCACATTGCTCTCTCACACAACCCTATAGAATGTCTGAGTTCCAAAACCCTTCAAAAATGCTATTTCCTAATTTTTCTGAAATTCACTTCTCAGGTGTGATTGACATCACAAGGGCCCACTGCCCTTGTGTGTGTATCAGAGCCAGTACCCTGTGCAGGAATAAAGTAGGGGCCTATGTAATCAAATCCCTGCCTCCCTACTTCTCCCTACTCCTGCTGCCCAAACTCCCTGTCATATTGGCCTTCTGTTCCTTCTGTCCCTTGCAATTGTCTTCCCATTGCAAGTCCATTGCACAGGCTGGCTTATCTCCTTTCCTCTCCATCTGCCCTTAGGGCAGAACATCTCAGCTGAAATAACACTATATCAGTGAAGCCCATTCAATTTGCCCTACTCTGTGCATTGGGTCATTGAATTCTCCCACGCTTGGTTAAATTCAGTTATTCATCACCCACCATCTCCCTGCATGCATTCATGAGAGCAGGTGTGTCTTTCCTGTCACTGTGGTCTCCCCAGCAAGGGGCTCAAATGTTCCTGACATATCTTTTGAATACATAATAGCTGGGGCTGGACTCGTCTGAGCTGGAGCTAAGTTATCTCATGCACAGTTATTAGGTACTGAGGCTGGTCATGTCTACCAAACTAACCAGGTAGTTTGGTCAGTTCTGAATTTACCCAGGTGCAAAAGAGCAGATCAAGTAGGAGGTTTCCTTCTTCTATTTATCATCATAGCCACTGATAAAAGAAAGAAGGAACCTGTTAAACAAGACAATACCAAAGAATTTAAGAGTCCTTCAACTCAAATGAACTGTCGAATCCCTAATAGAAATTCTACCCTTCAGATATTTATAGTGAACCTCATATGTGCTGGAGGTGAAAGATTACTGGGACTTAGAATCGATTTCTAAGAGTTCTTGGACTAAGAAGGAAGACAGGAGAGTACATGAGGCACTCAGACACCAGGAGACAAATGCATTGAAGATGTCACCATTCATGATAAAAAGATTCAAAATTAAAATATTTTTATTATAAAAATAAAATTTCCAACATTCAAGGCAACTGAGTTAATTCCCTTAATTCAAAGACTTGGATAGTAGAAGGAAGGAAGTAGAGAACATTATCTTGAGGGAGGGCTGGTGTCTGATCCATCTCCTTGCCTGCAGTTACGAGCAGAGTTCCGGCACATGGGAGGAATTAATGAATGTTCAGAGAATGAACCAACTTGACAAATATTTATTGGTCATCTCTCAAATCAAACCCCGTGGAGAGACTCAAAAATGCATTACAGGGGAGAAAATTAGTGAAGCTACAAGGCTATGGTTGAAAGGGACTTTGGTTGTCACAGTTTCTCAGGGGTTATTTCTTATTCTTAGAATTCAGCCCCATTTTACAAAAGAGAAAATGAGACCCAGAGAGACCAAGTCACTCATCCAAGTCTGAGGATACAGAGCTCCCTCCAGGCAGGGCTGCAAAATGCAGCTGAACTGTGACCTTGGTCCCCTCCATTTCATCCCCTGATTTGGTACTGATCCCCTTCTATAAGCTCTGCCTTTATTTCCTGAACTTTCTGGGCATCCAGAAACTATCAGGAAAAAAACCCTTAGTTCTGGATTCATTTCTTAGTTGGACTGTCATTTTGATGCCCTTTCCAATTTGAGTTTTGCCAAGGAATTTCCACCATGATTGTTAGTGCATTCTAGGTCCACTGTTGTTGGACAGATAGAGTTTAGAGAACAGTGTTGGCTGACACTTAGTCCAGGCTGGCATCCACTCTTGCCTGTCTGACTGCTCCAGACCCTTCTTATTTTCTACTTCCAGTTCATTTCCCCCTGGGTCCCAAAGTAATAGTGCTAAGGTGCTTCACATTTTGGCCCGAGTCTGATTTCCCAGTCACCATTAAACCCATTCCAAGCACTTCTCCATGCCTTTCCTAATGCTAGTTCCTCTACCTAGGATGCCCTCCTGATGCTGGACTTGGACACCCTTGTTTATCCTTCTAAAAAAATTCTAAACACCAGTAGTCATTAGGGAAATGGAAATAAAACCAAAAGGAGATACCACTGCATATCCACCAGAATCATTAAAATTCTTTAAAAATCAAAACAGGTAACTGTTAGCAGCTATGTGGAGAAATTGCAACCATTAGACACTGCTAGTACAAATGTGATAGGGAGAAGCCACTATTGAAAACACTTTGGTGGTTCCTCCAAAGTGAAGTATAAAATTACCATAAGGCCCAGCAGTTCCACTTCTGAGTACCTAGAAGGACTGAAAACAGGTACTCAAACAGGCACTTGCACATGAATGTTCACAGCAGCACTACTCCCAACACCCAATAATGGAAGCAACCCTCATTTCCATCAGCAGGTAATGGATAAACAAACTGTAGTATACGTATAGAACACAACATATTCAGCTAGACAAAGGAATGATTTTCTTTGTGTGCCCAGAGTCATTTCTGTTATTGGTTTGGTCCAGACTATCTAATTTGAATCCAAGATCTGCCACATCAAGCTGCGTGATGATGGTCAAGTGAGAGTCTCAGTTTCCCACCTCACTGCCCTTTCATGAGAATTATAAGGCATTGCAGGCTTAAACAATTTCAACCACACAATAAATACCTAATACAATAAAAGTATTATTAGGAATGATATATGCTTTTAACTCCTCCTTAGAAAAAATTGGACACCATACTCTCTCTGTCAAACAAGAGACACAGGTCTGTAGAAATCCAATGCTCTTGGGACAAATTTCTTTCCCATGAGGAGCTGGGCTCAAAGGCTCCAATGAGGAAGATGAGCTCATTGTCTTTGTTCTAACAAGGTTCTCTGGGAATCACCCCCCTGAGACCTGGGTCCTGTATAAACTTGCTGGTGGTGTTTCTGAAGCGTGCAAGCAAGAAAGCATGCCCCTCCTCCAAAGCCACAAGACAAAGTTGAGGCCGCAGCAGCCCCTGAACCCTGGCAACAGGTCACCTGGGAGTTGACAGAAGTGAATCAGCCACTTTTCAAGTAAGTGTCTCAGGGAGAAAACTGCCTAGTGCTGGTCTCAGGTCTCCCTTTCCCTGAAAGTTTCCCTCAGAGGTTGGGGGCTTATCTGCTCAGTTTTACCACAAGGACTTGTGGTTGTCTGCATCAGGGACTCATGGGTGAACAGCTCATTGTGAATAGTTAAGGGAGTAAGTTCCAGAACAAGAGTCTGAGTAGGAATTAGTTTTTGAGCCTTGGCTGCCTGCCTCATGAGGGGTCAGTGAGGTATATGTCAAGTGGTTAGCTCAAATGTGGATTTGCATCAAATACAAGTCACTGTCCTGCTCCATTGTCAGTGGAGATGTGCAGGAGAGTGTAAGGGTATTTAAGTTCCCTTAGAGATCCTCAACTGGGTCATTTCTACCCTCCATCGGCTCTCAAGATGATTTCCTTGTCATAAGTGGGGTGGAAAGGGTATCACACCTAGTGGATCAAGGCCAGGGATGCTGCTCAACATTCTAAAACACCGAGCAGGGCAGTGCCCACACAAAGAATGATGCCCATGTTGAGAGCCCCTGGCCTCGACCCTACAGAGGGTATATCAGGAGGGATGCTTTCAGAAGTTGAAGTGTAGGTGATGTGAATGAGGGACTAGCATGTTCTCAGAAGAAGGAGCATCAGATTCAAAGAAAGTTTCAAAAGCAAGGAACATAGTTAGGAAAATGGAACCTAACGAACTCTGGGAGCATGAAGAGCAGTTATGAGTCGAAAAGGGTGATGTGGGGTAGGATTCTATTTGCATTTCCATAGGGTTGCTCCAGCTGAAGTGTGGAGAATGGACTGCAGAGGGAGGAAAGGTCCACATGGCAGACCAGTGCCTGGTGGTCATCCAGGTGAGAGGATGGTGGTCTAAGTTGAGATGCTCAACATAAAGGATATGTTTATTTCTATACAAAGCCCGCAAGTTAGGAATCAATGGGATGTAAGAGGTGAGAGAGACTTTGAGGAAAATGTGGTCTCTTTGACTGGGTTGCACAAACTTTCAAGTATGGAATTGTGCAATACACAAGTCCCAATGTCAAACTCAGTAACTTTGTGGGTGAGCTCCTACTTTGGATCTCGGGAGACTGAGGCAGCTGAGGGGTGTCTGAGAAGTGTGCAGGAAACAACAGGATAATCAAGGAGGAGATTGGAGGGAGAGGTATACTGGACTAGAATTCATTGACATTGGCTGAGAAGTGTGAGGGAGTAGAGTAAGCAAAAAAACCGTATCCCTGCTCCACGCTCCTGCCACTAGAGTTTGTGTTATAAACATTCATGTCTCAGGTGTACCTGAGCATACAGTGGTCTACATGAGTGTTTTGCAGGGTAAACCGCACTCCTAGTTTCTGAGAACAAGGGTTCAGAATATAAAAGGTGACAGGTTGCCTCACAGAAATGATGCATGCAACCATCTCTACTCAACTGCAGTCAGATGGCAAGTGAAAATATTGGGAGAGTCTATTATTCTTCACAAATATTTCCTGCTGCCTTGGGAGGGATTTGTACCTCTCTATTCCCCTGAAACACAGATTGGCCATTGAACTGCTACAGGAGGAGGGGGGTTCCTGGAAGATGCTCTTAGGCACCAGCCTATGATCTACCTTTCCAACTCCTGCAGTCACTGGAAATGTTCTGGACAAAGGTTTAACCAAACTGATGAGTCCTGGAATGAATTCATCAGAGGGCACGTCCCTAGCAAACTGTGAGGGACTTGCAGCCTGAGTTAGATAATCCTTTGCTGCTGCCCAGCCATGTTGTTATTGCAGCATAGCTTAGCTGAAATTGAATAACTCAGAGTCCAAGACCTGCCCAGTGGACACCAGTCTCAGAGTCATTCATGCCCCCTAAGGTCAATGGGGATGAATTTGTGGACAAATTAGAGGTGCTTATCTCACACCTTGAAGCATAAAATGAGTGACACTAAAACCCATTGTGAATAACCTACCCCCAAGATTTAATTAGGTAATAACCTGTACATCTTCCCATAATGCTACAAGGAACAGATATGGAATATGCATGTTGCTGGAACATTCCAGACTGGTGATTTTAAAAAACAAACAGGAAAAAAAGCCCTCCTTTGCTAAAGCCCCATACTTCTCTTGCTATCCTGGGAAACTGAGACTCTGGGAGTTTCTTTCACTTGCTCACACAACTGAGTGTCAGAGGTGTCATTCATGTGAATGAAATCATCATTTGTCTCTTTCCACTGTACTTGTTTCACTTAGCATGATATCCTCAATGTTCCTCTTTGTTGAGGAAAATTGTACGATTTCAACTCTTTGTTGCAGTGGTATCGAGTATGTATATATACCATTTTCTTTATGCATTCATTAATCAAAGGGCTCTTAGGTTTTTTCCATTCTTGACCATTGTAAATAATATGACATATGTCTCTTCAAACTTAAGTTTGGGGTAAGTAATCATAAGTGGGATAGCTATGTCATATGGTATTTCTATTTTTAATTTTTTGAGGAATCACCATACTGCTTCTATAGTGGTTAACCAGTTTACATTCCCACCCACTGAGTACGAGGGTTAACATTGCTCTACATCCCAGCCAATAATACTTGTTTGTTAACTGAGGCAGTATTCATTATGATATTGATTTCTATGTCCTAATAACAAGTGATGATGAATCTCTTTTCATGTGCTTGTTGGCCTTTGCATGTCTCCTCTGGAGATTGTCTATCAGATTTTCTGCCATTAAGGAAACATACAGTATTTTGATTTTTATTTAATATTGGTTTTATTTAACATTGGTTGAAAGAGTTGTCTGTGATATAGAAGTATAGGAGCGCCCCTTCAGGTGCTGTTACCACACCACACCCACCACCAGAGCACCCACATTCTGCACCATAGTCCATTATGGGGGTTGTTTTGTTGTTCAGATGTGTGAGTTTTTTATGTATTTTGGATATCAAGCCTTTGGCAGATATGGGTTACTATTGTCTTCTCCCTTTCACTGGGCTGCCCTTTGTGTTGTTGTTTTTTTTTTAATTTTATATATTTTTACATCATTTTTCATTTTTGCACAATATATGCATTATCTTCTTGGTTATATTCCCCATACAATTCCCACCCCCCTATTTTGACCCTAATCCCTCTTCTCCCCCTCCATAGTGTGTCTCTGGTTTATAGTTGCATGTTGATTTTGATTTTTACTTTATATAATTTGTCATTTTGAAATATTACTCAGCAATCAAAAAAGATAAACTCATACAATTTGCAGCAACATGGATGGCGCTGGAAGGGATCATGCTCAGCGAAATGAGCCAAAAAGAAAAAGGAAAATACCAGGTGGTCTCACTCATAGCAGGAATTTAGAAGACCTAAATAAGGGACCAGAAAAATACCCTTTGTTTTGATGATGTTTTCTTTTGATGTGCGGACATGTTCTAGTTTGATGTTTTCCCATGTGTTTCCTTTTGTTTTTGTTTTCCCTCCCATGAAGACAGCATCACAAGGACATGACTATGGCCTATGTCAAACAGCTGATAACCTATCTTCTGAGTATTTTATGGTTTCTGGTCTTATATTCAAGGCTTTAATCCATTTTCACTTAATGTTTGTGTGTGTTTAAGATGGGGATCTTGTTTTATTCTTTAGCATGTGACTCTCCAGTTGTCCCTACAACCATTTTTGAAGAGACTTCACATTGTATGGTCTTGGCTACTTTTTTATAAATTATTATTGTTTATTTATATATATATGTGTGTGGATTTATTTCAGGGCACTCAGTTCTATTCCACTAATTGAGGATCTTTATTTCCTTGAAATCAAAGTGTGTAACTATTTCACTAGCATCACCAAGGGTTCCCACAATATTTCTCTATATTGCAACAGATTTGAGGTATTTATGTATATTTTTCACTTAATATGTATAATAAACTTAAGATTCTGAAATTATTGATCCCAATAACAGATAAAAACAGAGGGCATGAGAGATTACTTGAGATACATCTTGAAAGATGGGTCAGCAGTGCATCAATGAGGTGAACTTACCCTTCCCTCTGAGTCCACCAACCACTGATGTCCTTCTTTCTGGCTTTAGAGCTCCCTGGCATGGACAATCACACCCAAGTCTCCGAGTTCATCCTCCTTGGCCTTACTGAACAACCCCAGCAACGGCAGGTGCTATTTGCACTGTCCTTTAGCCTATATCATCTTATTGG